>NW_020230126.1:0-507500 GCF_003227715.2 Harpegnathos saltator
AAAGGGCTTTTAATTTGGTACCTGTCCGAAGCCTGTATCTCTAACCGTTTAGGAGATATCGAAGGTTTAAAGTTTTCTAACCTTTCTCCGTCGATATCCAGTCTTCATTCGTCGATATCTCCGCTTCTATTGGGAGTAGAGGGTCGCCATTGTAGTCCAAAATGTAGGGTTTTGAAAGGGCTTTAATTTGGTACCTGTCCGAAGCCTGTATCTCTAACCGTTTAGGAGATATCGAAGGTTAAGTTTTCTAACCTTTCTCCGTCGATATCCAGCCTTCATCCGTCGATATCTCCGCTTCTATTGGGAGTAGAGGGTCGTCATTGTAGTCCAAATGTAGGGTTTTGAAAGGGCTTTAATTTGGTACCTGTCCGAAGCCTGTATCTCTAACCGTTTAGGAGATATCGAAGGTTAAAGTTTTCTAACCTTTCTCCGTCGATATCCAGCCTTCATCCGTCGATATCTCCGCTTCTATTGGGAGTAGAGGTCGTCATTGTAGTCCAAAATGTAGGGTTTGAAAGGGCTTTAATTTGTACCTGTCCCAGCCTGTATCTCTAACCGTTTAGGAGATATCGAAGGTTAAAGTTTTCTAACCTTTCTCCGTCGATATCCAGCCTTCATCCGTCGATATCTCCGCTTCTATTGGGAGTAGAGGGTCGTCATTGTAGTCCAAAATGTAGGGTTTTTGAAAGGGCTTTAATTTGGTACCTGTCCGAAGCCTGTATCTCTAACCGTTTAGGAGATATCGAAGGTTAAAGTTTTCTAACCTTTCTCCGTCGATATCCAGCCTTCATCCGTCGATATCTCCGCTTCTATTGGGAGTAGAGGGTCGCATTGTAGTCCAAAATGTAGGGTTTTGAAAGGGCTTTAATTTGGTACCTGTCCGAAGCCTGTATCTCTAACCGTTTAGGAGATATCGAAGGTTAAAGTTTTCTAACCTTTCTCCGTCGATATCCAGCCTTCATCCGTCGATATCTCCGCTTCTATTGGGAGTAGAGGGTCGTCATTGTAGTCCAAAATGTAGGGTTTTGAAAGGGCTTTAATTTGGTACCTGTCCGAAGCCTGTATCTCTAACCGTTTAGGAGATATCGAAGGTTAAAGTTTTCTAACCTTTTTCCGTCGATATCCAGCCTTCATCCGTCGATATCTCCGCTTCTATTGGGAGTAGAGGGTCGTCATTGTAGTCCAAAATGTAGGGTTTTGAAAGGGCTTTAATTTGGTACCTGTCCGAAGCCTGTATCTCTAACCGTTTAGGAGATATCGAAGGTTAAAGTTTTCTAACCTTTCTCCGTCGATATCCAGCCTCATCCGTCGATATCTCCGCTTCTATTGGGAGTAGAGGGTCGTCATTGTAGTCCAAAATGTAGGGTTTTGAAAGGGCTTTAATTTGGTACCTGTCCGAAGCCTGTATCTCTAACCGTTTAGGAGATATCGAAGGTTAAAGTTTTCTAACCTTTCTCCGTCGATATCCAGCCTTCATCCGTCGATATCTCCGCTTCTATTGGGAGTAGAGGGTCGTCATTGTAGTCCAAAATGTAGGGTTTTGAAAGGGCTTTAATTTGGTACCTGTCCGAAGCCTGTATCTCTAACCGTTTAGGAGATATCGAAGGTTAAAGTTTTCTAACCTTTCTCCGTCGATATCCAGCCTTCATCCGTCGATATCTCCGCTTCTATTGGGAGTAGAGGGTCGTCATTGTAGTCCAAAATGTAGGGTTTTGAAAGGGCTTTAATTTGGTACCTGTCCGAAGCCTGTATCTCTAACCGTTTAGGAGATATCGAAGGTTAAAGTTTTCTAACCTTTCTCCGTCGATATCCAGCCTTCATTCGTCGATATCTCCGCTTCTATTGGGAGTAGAGGGTCGTCCATGTAGTCCAAAATGTAGGGTTTTGAAAGGGCTTTAATTTGGTACCTGTCCGAAGCCTGTATCTCTAACCGTTTAGGAGATATCGAAGGTTAAAGTTTTCTAACCTTTCTCCGTCGATATCCAGCCTTCATCCGTCGATATCTCCGCTTCTATTGGGAGTAGAGGGTCGCCATTGTAGTCCAAAATGTAGGGTTTTGAAAGGGCTTTAATTTGGTACCTGTCCGAAGCCTGTATCTCTAACCGTTTAGGAGATATCGAAGGTTAAAGTTTTCTAACCTTTCTCCGTCGATATCCAGCCTTCATCCGTCGATATCTCCGCTTCTATTGGGAGTAGAGGGTCGTCATTGTAGTCCAAAATGTAGGGTTTTGAAAGGGCTTTAATTTGGTACCTGTCCGAAGCCTGTATCTCTAACCGTTTAGGAGATATCGAAGGTTAAAGTTTTCTAACCTTTCTCCGTCGATATCCAGCCATCATCCGTCGATATCTCCGCTTCTATTGGGAGTAGAGGGTCGTCATTGTAGTCCAAAATGTAGGGTTTTGAAAGGGCTTTAATTTGGTACCTGTCCGAAGCCTGTATCTCTAACCGTTTAGGAGATATCGAAGGTTAAAGTTTTCTAACCTTTCTCCGTCGATATCCAGCCTTCATCCGTCGATATCTCCGCTTCTATTGGGAGTAGAGGGTCGCCATTGTAGTCCAAAATGTAGGGTTTTGAAAGGGCTTTAATTTGGTACCTGTCCGAAGCCTGTATCTCTAACCGTTTAGGAGATATCGAAGGTTAAAGTTTTCTAACCTTTCTCCGTCGATATCCAGCCTTCATCCGTCGATATCTCCGCTTCTATTGGGAGTAGAGGGTCGTCCATGTAGTCCAAAATGTAGGGTTTTGAAAGGGCTTTAATTTGGTACCTGTCCGAAGCCTGTATCTCTAACCGTTTAGGAGATATCGAAGGTTAAAGTTTTCTAACCTTTCTCCGTCGATATCCAGCCTTCATCCGTCGATATCTCCGCTTCTATTGGGAGTAGAGGGTCGTCATTGTAGTCCAAAATGTAGGGTTTTGAAAGGGCTTTAATTTGGTACCTGTCCGAAGCCTGTATCTCTAACCGTTTAGGAGATATCGAAGGTTAAAGTTTTCTAACCTTTCTCCGTCGATATCCAGCCTTCATCCGTCGATATCTCCGCTTCTATTGGGAGTAGAGGGTCGTCATTGTAGTCCAAAATGTAGGGTTTTGAAAGGGCTTTAATTTGGTACCTGTCCGAAGCCTGTATCTCTAACCGTTTAGGAGATATCGAAGGTTAAAGTTTTCTAACCTTTCTCCGTCGATATCCAGCCTTCATCCGTCGATATCTCCGCTTCTATTGGGAGTAGAGGGTCGTCATTGTAGTCCAAAATGTAGGGTTTTGAAAGGGCTTTAATTTGGTACCTGTCCGAAGCCTGTATCTCTAACCGTTTAGGAGATATCGAAGGTTAAAGTTTTCTAACCTTTCTCCGTCGATATCCAGCCTTCATTCGTCGATATCTCCGCTTCTATTGGGAGTAGAGGGTACTGTAGTTTACTTAAACCTATAATCTGTATGAAGAAACTATCAATGACTTCTCTTTCTTTTCAAACGTAGAGTATGATTGGTTGTTGCTAATAGTGAAAAGAGAGAAAATTGAAATAAGTTGGATGCTATGACATCTAATAGAGAACAATATATCTGCTTCATATGAAATAAACACTAACCAACATTAACATTTGCTGTATTTGTATATAAGTATTAATTTATTAAAAGGTGGAAGCCCAGTGTTAATAATAATCAATTAGTTTATATTATTGATTTGATTGCATTTATCATATAATAATTGACTTTTATATATAGTTTTATACTCTGTTTTAGAATATAATCTATCGAAGCAAAAAACCCAATATTTTAGATTAAATTTATATATTTACTGTTCTGTTTTATGAGAAATTTTATGCTCGATTTCTGCTAGAACTGCAATAACAGATTCTTTTGATAATCTAAATCGTGCATGAAAATCGACATTATCAAATTCTTCCAAATATGATGGTCGTCTTAAGCCAGCGACACACGGTGCTTGTTTTCGTGCTGGATTGCTTGCTGGATGAAAATACTGTGTTCTGATTGGTGCATTTCCATCCATTTTCGGAAATGTACCAATCACAACGCAATATTTTCATCCAGTAAGCAATCCAGCACGAAAACAAGCACCGTGTGCCGCTGGCTTTATTTTTCTTGTCCGTCGATAAATTAGGTTTTCAAAATTTTCATCTTTAGATGAAGATAATATGTATTCTAAAGCTATATCTCTTTGGTGTTCAAACGTTCAAAATATTTGTCAACTGAACTCCAAAACCGGGATAATCATAAATTTTTTTCTCAAATTGATGATACTGCAGTGTTAAACTTCGTTTAAATTCATTAAACGCCCAAAGTTTTGGGTTTAACTTTAACTGTGAGAAATCAACGTTAACCATGGTTTAAGGCAGTTGTGGAACGCAATTTTTCGTCTAAACTAGGGTTAACGAGTTAAACTTCGTTTACAGTAAGTTGTGGAACTGGGCCTAAGAAATAGACCAACCATAATAGATTATTATAAGAATAATCGATTATGGTTGGTCCATAGAAAAGGTTATTTGTATAATGAATTTATCTTCCTATTCTTCTGTAATATATATATTTTTATTCGTAAGAATAAAAAAACAAATTAAAAAAAAAATAACAAAACATAGCTAGGCGGGAATACGCAACCTGGCGAGTACCAGCACCGCGCACAGTCTGCTGCCTTACGCCGTCATTTGGAAATAACTGATCTGCAAATGTTAGAATAACGGAGCATACTTAAAATCGCGAAATTTCAATTTGTAATTTCTCCCAAATGCTTGAGTGTTGCATCGTCTCCGGTTAATAGTAACTTTTGCTAGACGTGGTTTCTTCCATCAGGAGAAAATGATAAACAAATGTCGAATAAGTCACTTATAAAATGGAATTATTTGATATTGGTTTATATTTCTTAATAAGGAATGATAGGATATAAGGAAAGGAAGAAGCAAACATAAAGGGAACAGTAATATCATGCAAGCGTTAAACAAAGCATACAAACAAAGAAGAAAATGCGATATTAAAATACACAAAAACAATTACAGCTACAGTATTTACAGTTGCAATAATAGATGCATTTGCACAATATTTTAATGAAAAATCTTTCACACAGTGGAAAGCGAGATTTAACGCATAAATTTGCCTCTCTCTGCCATCTTCTTACTGAACATCAAATATCAGTTACGTATTATCTATTTTAGAATGTCACACATTCAACCATGTAAATACATGATATTCTATATAACACATGGTATTATATAGCATTTACATGATTGAAAGTTCATTCTAACAGAGAGCACGTTCTAACATAGAATGTATGTAAATGATACTTGTTTATTGGGTTAACTCGCACATATGGGATGTGCGAAGTACTTTCGGGTATAGGATGCATTCTGTGTTAAAACATGAATGCTGCTTTGCATGAAGTTGCTCCAAAAGACTGAACTAGGAATAAATGACGCAGAACAAGGTCGTCTGGACTCTAGACAAACCCTTTAAAATATCCAGGGTACCTATTATCACCTATTATGGAATTCGTCGGAATCGATTCCGATCGGGATAATTCCGTTTCCCCTAGAAAAGACAATAGAAATCTAGGAAATAACGGAATAAATTCGATCGGAATCGATCCCGACGAGTTCCATAATAGGTACCCTGATATGTATTTACCAAAGTTTGTCTGTGAAGATTTCGTTCTCCCATTCTATATATAATTTTATATATAGGGTTTTGTTATTATTTACACATCCCATATGTGCGAGTTAACCCAATAAATAATAAGTATCATTTACATATAATTAATTATATATTAATTAGTTTTAATATCAAAGTTAGAAATGTTAAAAGCGACGTTTATGGCATGTCAATCTTTTTTTAACTGATCGAGTGTAATTATTCAATATGTTACAAGATTTATATTAAAACCAAGTGAAACTTATTGATTCAGAAATAATTTTATTTTAAAATAGTTAAATAGATAAGGTTTAAATTTCTCAATATATTCTTAATATATTCTCTAAAGTATATTCATATATTGGAAATGGGACATTTCAAATATCATTCAATATCAAAGTTAGAAATGTTAAAAGCGATGTTCACGGCATGTTGAACTTTTTTTTTAACTGGTCGAATATAATTATTCAGTATGTTACGAGGTTTAAATTAAAACTAAGTTGAATTAAAACTAAAACCTTATTAATTTAGAGATCATTTTATTTTAAAGTAGTTAAATAAATAAGCTGATTTGTCAAATATATCCACTAAAGTATATTCACATATTGAAAATGGGACTTTCCAAATTATATCACTTAATTATACGGCAAGCTTGAAAGAAAATACGTACGTAATTTTTTGACGCGCACATCGCGATGCATATATAATATTTCATAACTTTTTCATATACCAGATATGTCGGTAATTACTTTCCGGTTTTTGTAACAAATGTCACTAGCCATAAGTATGCAATGTTATGATTTGATACATATGTCATTTTATTCTACTGACATTAACCTCAAAACTACACAAGTTACGTTCCGCCAAAATAACAGCGTTATAGATTTATAATTTTTTGAAAATGTCGAGTTTTGTGCCTGAAAACGTGCATTTGCGGCACGCATTACTTTTCTTGTCAATCAAAGAAAATCAAATCAAAAGAAAAAAGCCGCTGAGTCATCGTTTGCTGATAGAGACTTACGGTGAGCATGCTCCAACCATAAGAACATGTGAAACGTGGTTTTCGACAATTCAAATGTGGTGATTTCAACGTTCAAGACAAAAAACATCCTGGTAGGCCGAAAACGTTTGAAGATGCGGAATTGCAGGAGTTATTGGATGAAGACCCAACATAAACTCAAAAACAATTGGCAGAAAAGTTGAATGTGAGCCGAGTAGCAATTTGAACGATTACAAGCGATGGGAAAGATCCAAAAGATGGGAAGATGGGTGCCACATGAATTGAATGACAGGCAATTGGAAAATCGAAAAATCGTCAGTGAAATGCTGCTTCAAAAGTATGAAAGGAAGTCATTTCTGCATCGAATAGTAACGGGTGATGAAAAATGGATTTATTTCGAAGATCCCAAGCGAAAAAAATCATGGTTATCACCTGGCGAAGGCGGCCCATCGACTGCAAGGCCAAATCGCTTTGGTTGCAAGACTATGCTCTGTGTCTGGTGGGACCAGATTGGTGTCGTATATTATGAACTGTTGAAACTTGGAGAAACAGTTAATACTGATCGCTACCAACAACAAATGATCAATTTGAACTGTGCATTGATCGAAAAACGTCCACAATACGCTCAAAAACATAAGGTGATTTTGCAGCATGACAACGCGCCGTCTCATACAGCAAAACCAGTCAAAGAAGTGTTGAAATCACTTGGATGGGAAGTTTTATTGCACCCGCCGTACTCTCCAGACCTGACTCCATCCGACTACCACCTTTTCGCATCGATAGGGCACGCGCTTGCAGAGCAGTACTTCGCCGATTTCGAAGAAGTTAAAAAATGGCTCGATGAATGGTTTAGCTCAAAGGAGAAACAGTTCTTTTGGAATGGCATCCATAAATTACCTGAGAGATGGGCAAAATGTATAGAATCAAATGGCCAATACTTTGAATATATTTTAACTATCCATTGTAAATAATGTGTTTTCTTTAGTGAAAAAACCGGAAAGGAATTACCGACACACCTGGTATATAAACCTTCAGTATTCTCTCATACATATACTGTGCCGAGAGGAACCAATTACCCTGTCTTAAGAAATTATTACTTAGATTATTATCTAAAAGGGAAAGATATTACACACCTACTCTATTACTAACTATGATTTACCTTACAAAAAATAAAGATCAACAAAAGCTTGTACTTAAGTGCAGAGAAGAAATTCATTACACGACGATCTTACAGACATTTTGACTGTCACCCAGCAAACACTAATTTCCAGTAACATTACATCAATATTATACTTCACTCAGAATACTACAAATATAATATAACACACATTGTACATAACAGTTGTATTGTTAAGCGAAAAATTATAATATTGATTAATGTTACTATTACTTAGTATTTATTGAGTAATTAGTCAGTAACTTTGGACGGAAAAATTGGACGGAATGTTTTGACATGCACAGTATAAAGCACACGCAATATTTCAAAAGTTTTTACAAACTTACGAGATTTCCCCAGTGCCAACATATGCCAAAAGAAATCACCTATTTCCTTCGTCAAGAAATCATTATTTAAAAGAGATAATTATTATACTACTACCACTACAACGTAATGCATATTATCATTTTAAGGCTCCTTTTTCCTTGCTGTAACAACTTTGAATAACCGTTAAATTAACATAGCCAAATCATGAGAAAAGAGAAGTTACAAATAGCGAGGGATTTCACATATCATTTTAATTTTATAGTTATTTATTGCCTGTTAAAGCAGAAAGAGAATTTCTGGAACATTTTGAAAATGTGGTCAATTGATTGCAAGTGTGATTTAATGGAAATATTTTTTAATTTCAATATAATCCGTAGGAATTTTTAACATGAATTTCCTTTTTTTTTCACATCAGTTGAAATCTCCACGATGAGGGACTAGGAATCTTAATACGATAATTGCTCGAAATGATACCACGTGTATCGCCCTGTCGCGCTAGACTAGTGTTTATGTTGCACCGTTCACATATACGTGATGGTACTGTGGCACAAAGGACAAGCGTTAATATTAACGACATCGCGCTCCGTCGCAACGTGGTGCCTACAGATGGTGCAGATCCATGCGACGCTGAGATCCATCAATGGCTTCCCCGAGACGATGCAGGCTGGGAATCTGGTGCAGCAATTCGGACATGAGACGCACCAGTCGGGTACCAGAGTCTCGCAGTTGACGCATTCCGCCTTGTTGTTGCGCGAATCCTTGGGGATGTGCTTCGTGAAGATATCCACCGCCAGTTCCTCATATTCCTCTCTCTTCGTCGACGCGATCGTCTCCAGCGACTCCAGTTTGACGAAGGCCTTCGAGCAGGTAGCGAATGCGCGATTAACGGCGCTCGACAGTGCCAACAGGCAATAGACGTCTTCTACCTCGAGTATGTCCTCGTACTCTCGGAGCCGCAGGGCCGTTTTCATCGCGGCGTCAAAGCTACCGTTGTACAACTGCCTGTGTGTGAGCAGGAGGAAGTGGTACGCCTCGGCGCCGCGCCAAGCATTTTCTATGATCCTGGTGTCCTCGTTGCTCTCGGTTAGGCCCATCACGACGTTGCTGCGACCACCTTTAATCGCTGGTACATTGTTGATATGTTCTTCGATCAGTAATGCTGCGAGAACGTAGATCTTCTTCACGCGCAAAGGATGCGACTTGCACTTGGCTTGCTCTTCGGCTAGGCGAAGCAGTAATTTGGCCGCCTCCAGGTTGTAATTAGCCTTCTTGTACAGCTCGATCGCCTGCAGACGTTTACCATTTGACAGCAGATGATTAGCATACTTGCTCAATAACTCACCAATCTGTGCCATTTTGTAGGTCTTGGCTAGGTCGACCGCTTGATCCCAGTGATTCAGGCGCACACATGTGTCCACAGCTAACTTGACATCACCATACTTGATATAACCTGCTACTGCTTGCGAACACATACCCACCGAGGCCAACATCCTCGCTACAGTTTTCAGGACCGGGCTCTTGTCTGGCAGCTGGTCCACGGTGGCCGCCAGTTGAGGGAAATCTTCCAGCTTGTAGTAACATTGGATGAGCTTCTCCAGGTTCCTGCCTTTCTCGTAGTAATCCCTGGCACTTTCCCAGTTCTGCCTCTCAGCGAAGTGATCGCCGATCTTGTTGTACGCGTGCTCCATCTGTTTGTCTGAGCCACCGATACCCATCTTCATAAGCTGCACCACCCGGAAATAGTCACCCAACTTTTGGCGCAGCGCAATCGCCAAGTCTCTCCTGTCCATGTCCAGATATAGCTTCTCGGCCTCATCGTAATCGCCGAGAAACGCCGCTACTTCGGCCTTCTTCAGCTGATCATTGTGCACATTCTGCAAACGTTTGATGAACTGTATGCCCAAGTAATCCGTGCACCGCACCATTGCGTTCTCCGCAGTCTCCAGGTCCAGTTTAGTCAAGGCTGATTCAGCCAGTAGACGCCAAAGACGCGGGTGCGGGTTGTCCTGAATAAAATTGTTAGCCTCTTTTAGGCCCACTTTGGCCAGCAGCTCTCGCGTGTCTCTTAGGGATTTCACTTCTAGATCGACGATCAATTCCTTTCGCGTGTCATCAGGCTTCAGCACGAGATCGTCCAAAAGGACGCAACGTATCTCTAGATCCTGAAAAGAACAGATATATCCGGAGCAAGATATTGGTTCCTCAGGATCGAGTCCCCTCAGAACATACATCCTGGTCTTCTCCATGATTGCCAGGAGCGCAGGATTATCCCGTGCCCAACACACAGCCCACACGTCTTTCCTCTCGAATTTGGACACGTCCTCGCCCGAGTCTCCATCTCGCGAGTCTCGTGAGCCCGGTGTCTTCTGCGGATCTAAGTCCAGCATAGTGAGGATACCGTTGGCGTCTACTATAGAGGCGCGTGTGGAGTCGCAGTTAATGGCGATTCTATGCAGCCTGCATGCGGTGTTATACCTGTTTAAGAGTGTTATTTGCGGCAACGAGTATCGCTGAATCATCCCCGATTCCCGGCCGATCAAGAGGACCTTGTCGGTGGCGTAGACACAGCAAATGGGATCCACAGTAGCCTTCGTGCTAATGGGTGTCTCATAAGAGCCATCCTTATCTAGATCCTGAATAACTTCCGTCACGCCAGTCGGCGTCTCGTCCACGTGGTAAATCTTGTATTTGCGCATTCTGCCGGAATGCAGGGTCGAATTGCGTGGTGTACGAAAGTTCCACACGAGAAAGTTGTTCTTTGAGGCGGCCACTACCGCGTTCGCGGTCATCGTTAGGTACAACGGTTCTAGATCCAGGAACTTGGAGTCTATAGGCGTGGCAATGGTGTTGCAGACGAGCAGAGCGAATTGTTCAGTGGCTTGAGCGGGATCATTTTTCACAGACAACACACAGTGCTCCCCGTATGAGACTATCGATATTAGAGACCTTACGTATTTGGTGCAGCATGTGTTGCTACTCGTGTTCCAAAACGTCACACAGGTGCCATCTTTGCCGATTTTCTCGTTCGTGAAAACGACCGTGTTGCTGAAATATGTCCATTTGTAGTCCAGACGAATATTCGCGAAGTATATGTGCGAGTCAACGGATAAGGCGACCCTGAGCGAACCTTTTTCCCAGGCACAACACGTTACCTCTCTACCTGGTACCTTCAGGGTTCTCATGTGTTCACCAAATGGCGTGTAAAATTGTATGACATTGGTGTCCTTGGTCTCTCCATTGTTGAGCAACGGCATCATACCAGTCACCGCCAACAAGGAGCCGCAACTGTTCCAGCAACACCAAGAGGCGGTTAAGCCGGTCTCCATCGTAATTGGATTATCGTCGTTGGTATCGCGCATCAGTTGTATCCTACCATTACGATAACAGATAGCCAAAGTAGGACAGTCTATGGCAACGTAGCCATTTTTTCCATCGTACCATTGTAACGCCATGATGGTCTGAAGCTGACTTGTATTTAATGAGAGTACATTTAACTTCGTCAGGAATACGCCCTGATTATCGTAAAGATGAACTTCTCCGTTTTTCAAGCCAAACAGAAGCAATTTTCCATCTGGAGACCATTGCACAGCGGAGAGCGCAATATTCTTTAATTCTTTACCCCAGATCCTGTTGCCATCGACAGAGCCAACAATTACAGCTCCATCTTCATAAACTATACATATCTTTTGACCGTCACAACTCCATGCCATGCCTTTCACCACAGATTTATTGCGGTTGTTTATCATTTCTTCATACCATGATCCTTTGTATAACATCCAAACAATTATAACTCCATTCTGATCGCTGGAAGTTAACTTTTGATGTTCCTCATTCCAGGTGACCACTTGAACATGACCATTGTGCCCTTCCAAAGGTTGATTCATGCTCAAATTACTCGCTGCCGCTAAGCCTCTGGATTTTCCACCACTGTGTGATCCACTGACACTGGAATCTACACGCAATACCTTTAAGAGACCATCTTCTCCTCCAACAGCGATATAGCCATCCTTTTGATTCCATGCTATGCAATTTAATCGAAAGTTATTCGGTATGGAGATCTTCTTGCTCAAATATACAAACATTATTGAGATCTATATCAGTCTTCTTGGTAAGTTCTTACTTAATTGAGTAATAAGGTAGATCCTGAAACTAAAATATTGGAAACTAAAATATCTATAATAAATTGTCAATTTTATCTTTCAATTCATATTGATTTTTCGACAATACTTACTGCACAGAATTATAACATGTGATTCGTATACAAGCATTCAGTGTGAAAACAATTAAAGGCACTTTTCAGGGTAACAAATTCACTTCACTGTATCCTCGACATAGAAATCCAATAGAATACAGAAGATGTCTGGCGTTTATCCATTATCTTCCCTTCATCGTTAAAGTATCCTCCGATGTCCTCACAGTTCCAACATTGTAATTCAGCTTTCTGAATTGTCACAGTGAACTCGACGAACCAGCGTCCGCTGGCCTTCAGTATTGTTTGTTGATGAACGGTGTCAACCGGAGCTTTACGCCGCCATATTGGTTTTTAGTTCCACCTTATCGAGCATCTCGGAGCAGAGGTCGCTGCGATCACATCACTTAAAATACCCAAGAGTTCGGTGGCTCCATTCAAGCATTAGGAAGCGTCTCGAACGCAACGGTCTCGCTTCTCTTCTGCGACCCCCTGCGAGAGGACTCACGAGCCTGTGTGCGTACACGTTCCATCGGTTCCTCCGGGGAGAGACTTGCGCGCGCGAAGAGCACTTCGCCGAATGCTTCGTCCGAGATCAGAGTCGACGCCGGTTCGCGTAGCGGATGTTCGTGCGTGAGACTGCTCTCACTTCGCATCGCTCCATTTTCATCACACTGAGGAAACGCGGGTGAAGACGAAAGGCTGTACACAGACGCACCACCGCCCGGCGACGCGGTGATCATCGCGAAATCCTGCTCGACCAACTCGAGGTAAGCGATCTCGCTCTTTACCCTCGTCCCGCGCTATCGATCCTAGTGTTTGGACTCGCTCCCGCCCTCGACGGCATCAGATCCACCCTATCGCGAGAGGTTATGGCTTCAACGGTGACGCGTTCGTCACACCCTCGTGGGCGGCAGAGTGGCCGCCGGAAGCTTGTCTCGACTCGCGAGCAATTTTAACGGCTTATCGGACAGTCGACGAAATATCCTGCCTGGCATTCCCGGTTTGGAAGTTCGACAATCTCGTGTCGCCAAGTCCACTGCCCGGTACATAGAAGCAAGATATGTGAAAAAAGATACACCCCAGCTTTTCTATCTACACGGAGAAAAAAGCGAGAGGAAAGGGTTCTCCTTTGCATGGCCTTTGATATTCTATACGATAAACGGGGTTATCGGAGATGGGGTGGGGGTACACGCATCCTGTGCCAACGCCAACGTCACAGAATTACGTGCCAGCGCTCAGGGGGTTGGATCGTTTATCTTCTGCTTCCGGTGCGCTAAACATATCATTGAATCGTCGAGGAATCAATTTGTTCGCTCGGCGTCTTTGACGGCCGCCCAGTTCACGACGTTCTTGTCGAAACATAAACTGGAGCTCATCGTTGTGTATTGTCCTTACATCGTAAGTACGGTGTCTTACGCATCTTTTTTCACGCAGGATAATCGCGATAGAAACAACGAGGGACTTGTATTCCTCTTTCTCTGCGCGACGAGCTTCCGCGAGTAGCTCGGAAACTGAATACCGACATCTCGAACATCTGCTTCTCTTGAAAACGCCACCCCGCACGAAGCCTGGGCAGGCTGTTTATTTGGTGCCCTCCGATCCTTTGTGCCCCTGCTTTTTTGTCCTGTCGTCCCTCTTCGTCTCTTGGTTTCTCGATTTCCAAGGGAGATATATGACTCCTCGGGGAGACGCGCGAGAAATACCGTCGAAACGTATAAATCTCTGGCTGTGCTACGATTCTGTTTACACTACGATAAAGAGCGGATCGTTACCTCGTCGTACGTCGTCGATATTGACTTGGAGAGAGGGAGAGACGCGTAGAGAGGCAACGTCTCACATTTATCTCGTCGAGTAAGATTGACGGAAGTAATTAACGACAACGACTCGCGATAAAGTAGTCATACGAGTCCGCGTGACAAAAGTGACGGTTAAATTCACGTTGTTGCCTCGTCATGAATACATGTTGTCGGCGATGTTTGATCGATCCCTGATTCGCGCGCGAGTCGTTACGGAAACTCGTAGTTTTCGCCGATAATTCTTCACCTTCGTTTCTCCTTTTTTTTCCCCTTTAACTTTAGCCGGCGATCGCGTGTAAACAATACATCGTCTTACGCTTGTCATTATTTCAGATTTGCGATTTCTGTGAAGGCTTCGGCGCGAGAGTGAGAATCGAAAGTCGCGCAAGGTCATTCCGCACGTCGTTCTCCCCCGATGAAGATTAATAACGAATGACGAGAGAGATAGAGAGAGAGAGAGAGATGACGAACGATGAACGCTCTTCTTATCCTTCGAATCTATCATTTCTGAGAGCTCTCGTAGAGACGCGCGTGGCGGATTAGAAGAAAGTAGCCTGTGTACTTATTACTTTGACGTTAAAGACGCTTGGCAAAAGCGATACAGATCGGCAACAAACAACGGCGAAAGAGAGGGACGGTTAATTGACGCAAGGTTCACGTGGAATCTGGCGTATTCTGTCGACAGAAGAAAAGAAAGAAATGTACGAGATCCCAGTGTAATTAGAGAGCACCGTGTGTGCTCTCTCACGTTGCACACGGTGCAAAACGCATTATACAGGTGGGTAGGAATGAAATTGTAACTTACTTTCGCGACCGCGCGCGCGGAGGAAAGAGCGCGTCTCTCTCTCTCTCTCTCTTTCTCTCTCTCGCTCTCTCTCCCTCTCCCTCCATTTCTCGACGGACAACGGTGTACGATCGAGGAGAGCAGCGGCGCGTACGTGGATGAGAACGCCGTTTATGGGTGTTATGTCGATGCAGCCGCGTGCTTCCGTTCGCTTATTAACGCGCTAATTAGTCCGCTAAGCCGGGTAAGTATGGTGACGGGAATTTCTTGCTCCACAATTAGTTCAGTCAATTACCGCGCTCTAGTGTGGCCTTAAACTTTCACATTGTCAGGTAGATCGCCGCCGCCGACGGCGGCGACGATGGCGGCAGCATGATATATCGTGCGGCACGTGCATAATTTCATGTAATTGCGCGATTACCGCACGGCGCGTATCCTCAGCGTGTTTATGTGCACTTAACGGCCCTGTCGAAACGCGAGGACAAGTGTTGCTTATACCGTTAACGTGCGGTTTCCTCAGAGACATATATGGAAAAATACATGCTGCGTTTGAGTAGATGCTACCAAATGTTTCAAGTGTTTCGTAAGTTTACATGTTCGCAAATTTCTTGTTCTATCAGAAATTCATCATAAGCACCGAATTTGCTCTAAATACATTCCGAATTCTAATTAGTTTAGCGCTTCAGCGAAGAATATCAAAAATTGAAGAGAGAATATTAAATTAAAACAAAAATTTGGTTTATTCTTCCTACATTTATATAACAGATAGAACATAAGTTTTATAATATTCTTGAGAAAAGAATAAATTTTTCTTTTGAGTGCATGATAACGAACTCTTCTCGATTTTCCGGCAAGTGTATTTCAAGAAAGAGAATATCCGTTGTGTTGAAGATAACTATTATACTTAAAAGGAGAACAATAAGCAGAGCGGTCGTCGATGTTACTAATAGAAATAATATATACTAATAGAATAATAGAAAGATACTTTCCTCGGCACATAAACAAGTTTCTCCGCAAAATCTGTATTACACAGATTCACTCGTTATACGCTGTATCAAAACCCAACTTTCCGCGTCTGCGGCAATGGGATTAACGTGCGCCTTGCGTATGATGACACGGTTTGCAAACTGCATCAGCAACAGGAACAGACGCTATTGTTGTATTAACTGATTTCTTCAGCGACATTTTACCGATTGCAGTACTATGATAACGATTGAATCGCTAGTTCGTGGGATTTCAATGAAGAATATACTAATCATACTTTAGAATGCGGTTTTTAAATCAGACCACCGAATCGGCTCTTAAATCCAACCAAGTCCACTCTTGACGACTTGCAATTCAAAGAAGAGCTCTGTCGGAGCGAAGAAGATAATCGAGAAATCGGAACCACCTTCGTAGATTTTGTGAAGTGGCTAGGCTTTGTGAGACATACGCGTACTTGATGAAAGAGGGAAGCCAGCGGAAAATTTGCTATTTGCATCGCTCGAAGAAGCGCGAGCGAGCAAGCGAGGCGAGTATGTAGCGCGGACATGAACGCGCCGGATAATAAAACCCGCTCTCGCGTGCAGACAGGTCAAGTTGGACCGCGCGGAATGATTTTAGCGAAGAGAGACGATAAATATATCCACGGCGTGTGGACGCCCGGACGGATCACGCAGGGGAGACAGAGAGTGCGGGGCCTAATCCGAATTGAGTCTCAAGAGAGAAAGAAAGAGAGAGAGAGGGCAGAGGGAGAAAGGGAAAAGGGAATGCTCCTTGCTTCTCTTTGCTTTCACGAGCGATTCCTTTGAAATTGCAATGCTCCTCGATTGGCTGAAACCCGCCGCGAATCTGTACCAATCTCAAGTCTGGAATGTTAGGATGCATTTGTATTTTGCTGTTATTCATACAAACAACAGCAAACGCGGCTGCACTCGCTCCAGAGTTAATGCAGAGGAAATATTTCACTCATGAAGAAAATAGTGAAATTGTATTAATCTTCGACTAATTAGATTCCTCAGATTAATCTTTCTTCCTTTCTGAATCGTTCCATTTTTAAGTTATGGTTAATGATTCGATTAATAAATCAACACAAGGAATATTTTGCTCGTGCACACAAAACAATACATACTGCATTTAAGTAAAGTTTATATACTCACAAACGTACCACATAAGCTCATCATAAAAATGAAATTTATTCAAAATATAATTCCAGTGAATATAGTACTTCAATTAAGTTCAATTAATTTATATTAAATTAAAACATTCGATTTGTTCTCTATATGGTACAAGTTTTACAATATTATCGGGGTTTTTTTTCTTTTTGTACATGGTAATGAACCTTTCTTCTAACACTTGTGAAGAGTATATTTTAAGATTATTATCAAGAAAATGTTCTCTGTCGAAGGTATTGGTTAAGAAAGCAAACTGAGTAGTAGAATATTTTTCTCTGTGTAGAGAGAAACACGGCGAAATTGAATTACTCTCCGACTAATTGGATTCGTTAGATTAGTCTCCCTTTCTGAATCGTTCTATTTTGGAGGTCCTATTTTAAAAGATCGAAGCATCCTATTATTGATAACAATAATAATAATAGCAAAACGATTTAGTTCGTATCCGCGATTAATGCTGGAAGTATTCCGCTCCTTGAGTAACACAGAGGAATTGAATTAATTGGATTCATTATATATTAATCTTCCTTTCTGAATTGCTGTGTTCACAGGCGCATGCTAAGGATTACCGTGTCGCGCATAAATAGAATTATCTTTCTCGCAGCAGGGGGCCCATATGGCCACCGCCCATTTACTGAAATATCTCGGTAGCCGCAGCAACCGGCGCACCGCGTCGCAGCGGCTGCGGTTTACGTCGAGGATGCCGTGCGAGAGCTGACCCGTTGACGCGCTCGACTCGCCAGATTCGGACTGCGGATACATGAGAAACAACGGAGGGAGAAACAATCATTCGAGACTCGCCTCGATGAGACAAGTGACGTAACTTCATCGAGTATCTCCTTTTTTAGAGACGTGGGAGTAAAACGCGACCGTGGCCGGGAGAGAGAAGTCTTTCGACCGCGCGATGAATCCGAGCGCGATCGCGCTCGAAGTCGCAATTTCACCTCCTCGATATCCTCGCGTGTGACTTCCGAACAGGGGGCTTCGTAGAAGGTTTCCGCGAATAGCTCATCGCCGATATTCTATCTATCGATCACGCGATGTTCTTGAGAAACGCCGTTATTACCTTTGCTTTTATCTAAATATATATCGCCGCTCCGCATTTATTCCTCCGTCGTTATTTCCTATATTTATTTTGTTCCACATTATTATTTCGTCCCGGCATATATATTTCATATCCGTTTCACCGTATTTAAAAATCAAATCTCCTCGAGGTCAAAGTTCGTAAAAATTCTTTCTTTCGACAAGAAACGAATGTATTGCAAAGTTAACTCGTCAACGCTGGAATGCTGGATTTTCGACTTGAGACGTTTGTCCAAATTCTTTCATTTCAAATCGAGCATCGCGTTCGGCGCGATCTTAAATTTCAAAGGGAAGGAAGCTGCTAAGGGATTAGGAGAAAAATAATTCTCCAAACATAGTTTATTGATCAGTGATAAGAAATGTGTTGCGCAGTGACAATTACACGAAGAAGTCGCATATACTTAGAATTAGGGAATAAATAAAAAAAGATATATCACAAGTATAAGAAACATGACGCAATGTGCGCACAAATGCATTCGTCAGATTTGCAAGGAAATAAAGTTAACTGTCGGCAGAGAATTCGCTGGTTTCCAGTGTTCGCGGCTTTCGATCGATTACGTTGTCGATTGCTCCGCAATTACTACGCGCACAACGACGATTCAATCGTTCGCCGTTGACGTTTTCGCTTTTCACAGACGCGGAGACGGGCTTCACGTAATGCCATCTGAGTTCCGGTTACGTCACTTGATCTCGATGTCACTTTATGGCCGAAGTTCTCAGCACGCCTGTCCGTTGCGACAGGGCGACGAGTCAACGTCGCTGGTCGAATTAACAATCAACGAGGAGCCGCCGTTGAGTCGTTTTCGCACGCACCGGCCGTCACCTCGCACCTTCGTGACGACCTTAGTGACGGTGACGACCTGACGTCGCAAGGACTTCCGAGTCTGGTCGTCGCACTTGCTATACTTCCCCCGTTGGCGGCAGCCTCTCTCTTTCAAGTCGTTCATCACATTGTCCAAGAATTCCCGACTCGATGACGACATTGTCACGCGCCAGCCACCGTCCTCGTCGTTGCGTCCTTCGCATTTTTCGCAGCTGGATGCGCCCCCGGCGAGCTCCCCGCGCGAACACGCGGTCTTCTCGTCCCTCTGACTCGCCGGAGACTTTTTCAGGCTCCTTCTCTGATAGTGGAACTTTCCATAATCGACCGTCGGCTCCGCCGCCTCGGGGCCTGAGTCGAAGATCACCTTGCCGCCGTCGCCCACGAATCTTACCTTCTCCTTAGAGGAGTCTGGCCCGAGAAGGACTTGACCGCCGTCGCCGGTGTACTTGATGTTACCTACGTTGTGGTTCACACGCAGACGACAACCATCGCCGACGATGTGGACGCTGCCCGAGTTCTTTGACAGGATGACGCGACAACCGTCGCCTGTAATTTCGAGTACGCGATGATTCGAGTCCAGCCGGACGACCAGACCGTCACCGTGGAACCGTTTCACACCGTCGTCCGCGACGCCGTCCCCGGCGGCCTCCGAAGGATGCTTGCACCGCCTCATGGAACTCCCGAGGTCTTTCCTCCTCGGCTGCTTTCGATCGAATTGCTCGTTCACGCAGGAGACCGTCATTGAAAGTTCGCCTTTCTTCCACACGGGGGTTCACCCGACTCGGCACCTGTCCGTCGCGGTATATAAACGCGATAATTGGTTGTTATCGCGTATTGATATTGGTACGACGCTGGTAACTTGTGTCAGTATATACTAAGTACTACGGTCAGGTACTGCTCTCGTCCGCCTCCGCTCAGTACTTCTCCCTTCTCCCGAAGGAAAGTCTCAATTGTTTCTCCTTGTTGTTTTCAGTCTCTCATTGGCGTGTATCACACGATAGGCTGACGAAGGGAAGGTGGATGACGTCGGGAGGAAAATAGTCGCGAAATAACGGAGTGCAACGCGTACGAGAATGAGAAGAAGAGAGAGAGTTGTTTACGTTGCGGAGAACTGCGTGACACGACGCGTTGCCGACGAGGTGACCGCGTACAAATAACGATCTCGCACGGCGGTGGTGGTGGCGACTGGTCGGTGCGAGGCGGTGCGGGTTCTTCACCGAGTAATCGGTCGCGCTTGCTTCTATCTCATCACTCGAGGGGACTTCCCGAGACCTTCCGGGGCAACCACGCGTGTTCGACGTTCACGGTGAAGTGCCTCGTCAGACTCGTAGCTAAGTATCGTTGCGCCTGCGATGTGCTTTCGCCGGCGAGAAAACGTCTTCCGCGATAGGAGAATGATTGGAATACGTACATTTGTAGCGCCCGCTTCGCATGTTTGATCTTCAAACGTTGGTCGCTCATTGTTGTGTAATTAGCTAAAGAAGAGACAATCCTCGTTTGAATTTCTTCTTGACTAGACTAGTCTTCACTGCCTTCCCGCCGGAATATCTTTTGTCATATGAACGAAGAGTAATTTTCTCCGGTTTTGTAAGGTCAATTTGGAAGAGAGGAAGGAATGTACGCAAAGAGAGTAAATTATAATATTTAGTTTAATATTCCTTAACTGTGAAGCACTAAACCTGTCAGGATTCAAAATGTATTTTAAATTTGGTGTTTATGATAATTTATGCGACGGACTTGCATATACGTAGAGACGAAATACTTGAAACGACGTGACTTTCACTTGAATGCAGTATGCACTTTTGTGTATAGCCTTGAGTTCGATACGAGCCTCTGGCGGGTTGGCGAAATTTTTAAGCAGTAACTCCGTTCCTGACATATGTGCCGCTCTCACTGTCGATTTCTCGCAAATCGGCGTTTCGCGCACGAAATGCTACGTCATCCAGCTTGGTGGGAGTCATTTAATGAATCAACGTAGTAGCTTGGCGCGCATCTGTGCGACTAATCTACAAGATATCAGACTACTACGTGTACGCGCGTGCAGATACGCGCGGCAGAGGGGAATTACCTCGGTGCCATGTAGTAGATAGAGTCGCCCTCGCGTAATCATGACTTCATATCTGCATAACACGCGCTCGGTCTTTATCTTCTATCGTGTGGGTTTAGCTGTGTCCGTGGCTTATCGCAGGAGAGAGCGACGATAAATTGATAACGACAACGTCGTCGTCGTCGTCGCGGTCATGAGGAAAAAATAATTAATCTGTTTTGCTTCTTTTTTATTCTTCTAAATAATAAACAGTGCATTTAGATGCAAATTGAAAACTATCTGTTGATTTAAAATGCCCGGAAATCCTGTCGAATAGTTGGCGAGCTTGATTCGATGCAAATTCGGAGAACGTGTCCAGACGCTTCATTTCGGGGTCCACTTGATATGACTTCCTTCGTTGGGGATGGAACGCGTACACCATTCACGACTAATCCAATATAGACATGATTGGGATGGCATAACTCGATTCTGAAACGAAATAGCTTCGTCGACTCGGACGTGCGAGCTAATTGCTGCCGTTTATATCGTTTATCGTACGGCTCTGCTGCTCTGTTCGCAGACGTCGGACGAGGGGTCTCGTTATTCCGAAAACTAATTATAGAATTATTACGTTTGGTCCATACCAGTTCAGAACCCGAAGATATCGTCCCTAGCTTACTTTACACTCTCAAGCGCATTTTGTGATATTCAAGTGAATATGTAATATTCAATTCTGTGTTGTTCAATTAATTCAAGTTTATGGTACTTTTAGTTTTCTTGCTCATTCTCTTTCTTTTGGGATATTCCAGGGGGAAGCTAACAAGGAAAATGACAAGATATCGAGATGAGTGATTCATCGAAAACAACCGAGATGGAGACGTATTCCGAGGAGAATTGTTTGAAGGTGTCTTCGCCAATGCAAAACGTGGCGCGGCAAGACTCGGGCGTACCGGAAGATCTCGCTTCGCCTATTAACGATGAGACACGGCCTCTCAACGAGGAGGATCCGGATCTCACGGTGAACAGCGAATGCAACATTACGGTCATCCACATCAGCGAAACGCAGGACAGCAAGAATAGCGAGAAGTCGCTGAACGAAAATAAAGATAGCAAGGATGGCAGCGACAGCGGTGTCGAGGGCTGCGCAACCGAAGCTTCAAGAGTGAGTTTCAATAATAGACGAGAAACGTGGAGAAAATGTTTATAGACGAACGACCATGTGCCGTCTTATTTTTAATATCCGAGCAGCTTTAAGTCGCATTTGTTAGATCTATAATTTCTAATATTTATATCGCTCGAAGCCACAATTTCTAATATTCAAAACCATATATTAGCCATATTCATACTCTCTGTAATCAAATGATAAGTTAAAAATTGTCAATTAAAGTCAGAGTTAAATGTGTAAAATAAAATAAAAGGGCTCTCAAGATATGCGATAAAAATGAAAAAATTGAAAGCAAGTGAAAACCAACATTTTTCGAGAGCGACATAACACTCAATAAGAAAAAGAAACAGTGTTTATTAATATATAACGAATGTTTCGATTCCACAATAGTTTGTACTTTCTTCGACGACAGGTAATAATTTCAAATTTAGATATAAATAACTAAATACAAGTTTAACATTGTTGTTTATCATCGAAGAGAGTTCAAACGATTGGCTCTTGCTGTCAATTTTTCGATTAGATTACGAACTCTGTTATATACAGGGTGCACGATTTATCTGAAGACATTGAAATATCTCGAGAACTATGCATTGGATAAAAAAAAGTGGTTAATGAAAGTTGTTAGTCTCGAAGGGGGACATCCAATGATACCAAACTCGACCTCCCACCCTACCCCCTGGGGGTGGGGGTTGGGGGCAACTTTGAAATCTTAAATGGAAACCCCCATTTTTTATTGCAGATACGGATTCTACGCCACAAAATACGTAAATTTTGTCCGAAACTTTTTTTTTTATTCGTGATAGATGGCGCTGTAATCGCAAAAAATTATATTTTCCGCAATTCTCCAGAAATGATCATTGGATTGAGAAATAAAAAATACCTGTTCAATATTTTTAAAGAACATAATAAAAGTTATTCCCCCCCCATCCTCTCGGGGTAGGGTGGGTGGTAACGTTCAAATCTCAAATGGGAACCCGAATCGAAGAGGGAACTGCTCGACGCGTCACTGTGGGTGTATGGCGAACTACGGCTTATTATAAAAGGCAGTGCAATGCTATCTATCACGAATAAAAAAAATTGTTTCAATAAAAATTTCATGTACAATCTAATTCTGCAATGAAAAATGTGGGTCCCCATTTGAGATTTGAACGTTATCACCCATCCTACTCCGAGGATGGGGGGGGAATAACTTTTATTATGTTCTTTAAAAATATTGAACAGGTATTTTTTATTTCTCAATCCAATGATCATTTCTGGAGAATTGCGGAAAATATAATTTTTTGCGATTACAGCGCCATCTATCACGAATCAAAAAAAAAAGTTTCGGACAAAATTTACATATTTTGTGGCGTAGAATCCGTATCTGCAATAAAAAATGGGGGTTTCCATTTAAGATTTCAAAGTTGCCCCCAACCCCCACTCCCAGGGGGTAAGGTGGGAGGTCGAGTTTGGTATCATTGGATGTCCCCCTTCGAGACTAACAACTTTCATTAACCACTTTTTTTTATCCAATGCATAGTTCTCGAGATATTTCAATGTCTTCGGATAAATCGTGCACCCTGTATACTGATCCTCCTGAACATTCAGCAATATAGTTCGAAACTGAACTTTTGTTATTCACCCCTTAGAGTTTGCAGAAATATATAAAATTAGACACCTCGGCTTATCGAGTCGCTCATATCGCACACACATTTTGCATATGAATAGGTAATATAAATAGTTGTTTATGCGAAACTCGCAGGTACGTAGGAACAGCGTCGATTACGGGAGCAGTTGCGGCGGGCTTGACGAGGCGTCGTGCGACTCCAGCCTCGTCAGTTGCTGTTCTGTGTATGAGGACCCCTGCGCTACGTTGCCGGACGACGTTCGGCTCGGTACTACCGGCGGCGAAGGCACCAGCGAAGGTGGCAGCGAGAGTTCATCCATCGCCGGTAGCGTGTCTGTACGCACGAGTCGCATGAACGTGAAGAGGGCTACGACGGTTTCCAGCGCGGCGAAGAAGAAAACAGCAGGTGTTGAATCACAGAAGCCCATCCGCGCGAAACCGATTACGACGACCTCGAGCACGAGCTTGAACACAGCGACGCCTCGGTCCAAATCGCGAACGGCCACACCGAGGAACATCCTGGCCAAGACTCCGAGCGCGAGCAGGGAGAGGGGAGAGCGGGATCGGGCACGATCGAGGGAGAAGTCTAGCGCCAGGGAGTCGAGCTCCTCCCTGATCACGGAAGTCGCTAAGACCTCCATTGCTAGTCGTGCTATGCCGGCGTACGGTTGCCGCTCCAGCACCGGTGCCGCTTCCTCCAATACTGTGTCCACCTCCACCTCGTCCTTCACGAGAACGAGGACGAGAGCGTTGCCCGATTCATTGCCGTCCGTGTTGACCACGGAGATCAACAAGGATCTCGCCCAACGCAGCGGCGTGGGCGCGGTGAGAGCAGTCGCCAGGAGCGACTCGAGATCTAGGACCGCGTCCAGCACGCGAGGATCGCGCACGCCAGCCTCCACACCGTCCGAAGACACGAGGTCGAAAATACCGTCCTTATCGAGCGCTCGCGTACTTTACTCCACGCGCACCGATACCGTCATCGCGAAAAGCATGCGTGCGGACAAAGCGGCCGTGACGAACAGCGGTCAAGACAACAAGGCGCTGGACACGTACGCGACGTTACCGCGTAGAAATAGAAATAAGCTCGCGATTTCGAAGAACCCCGGCGAGAAGATGGACGGCAACGGTAAGACAACGAGAAGCAGACCTGGCAGTCGAGACGCCAGTCTCAGCAGAGCCGTTGAGAAGAGAATCGCCGGCGCGAAGGAGTTGTCCGTTGGTCACAAGAGTTTACCTCCGTACCCCAGGCACAGGACGGCCGAGAGGACTCGCATTTACCATGAGACCAGCGCGCAGACCGGTTTGACCGGGCAGGACATCGAAAATGCGATGTCCGGGCAGCCGAGTGCGGTGGCCGGGCCCGAAGTCATTGAGAGGCTGCACAAAAGTTGTCAGACGGAGGATGCGTGGGATGATATGTGTGATAACTTGAAACGGCTGAGCGAGGAGAATGACGTGCGGAAGGAGGAGAATGAGAAACTGAAGCTCGAGCTGGTCGAAGTGAATCGCCTGTTGGAGGAGGAACGAGCCGATCATGCGTTCGCGCGGCAGGAGCTTGATAGAAATGCACAGCGAGTGTTGGCTATGTTGGGCACGCCGCAATCGGAACAAGCAGGTAATCAGGAGACACGACAACGCCTTGAGTATAGACTTATATATATATATATAGGCTGAACGCTCCATGAGAGGCTGTGAAGACTATACCTGAAAAGGATCGCTTGTACCGCAGACATATTCGACATCTTTGTCTAGCTGGACAAAGATTTGTGGACAGTGGAAGAGGAATACAGCTGTCTTTTATATTTTTAAATTCTTCTTATAAGAAGGCATAGCCTGTATATATAAGTTTATGATTTTGAGTTTGAAAGAATATGAACAATGTGTTTGCTGTGAAAATTGTCGGCACATCGGCTGAATTTATTGAACTTTAATTTATTGGTTGTTAATTTCGGCTTTGACAGGTTGAAAATTGCATTTCTTGTCGATTTGTTTCCGACATTTTGTAAATATTTCTGTTCGCTTCATCACGCAAAAAAGAAAGAAGCCTTCTCTATTGTTATCGTATTATTTTACATCGTGAGAGTTTTAAATATCTTGAAAATAAGTGAAAGGTTAATAAAAGCCTCAATTTTAGGCTCTTCTTTCTATGATTGTTTATTATGAGAGAATCTCTTTATTTTTATATTATTTCTCAGATATCAACTTGACACACTGTTCATTAAAATTTCTTTTCAGACGGCAGCGACAGTTTCCTCGAGCTGGAGTGTCACATACAATCGTCGGGACAAGTAGTCGCTAATCAGCTAATCGAGATAGCTGATTTACAATCGCTCTGCCGCATGTTGAACAGGGTAAGAATACGTACGCGTTCTCGATTAGAATACGAGAGTTGTCGAAGTATAACAGGAACTAATAGTTTTTACGACGCTTTTGTTCTAGGATCTGGACAAGAGCTTAGCCGCGCAAAAGGCTTTACTACAACAGCAGCAAGAATTAGAGGCCGAGTCAGCGGAAATGCAAGATTTTCTTCAAGAGGAGAAGGCTACCTTGGCGGACGCGCTTAAAGACGCTGAATTGGAGGTATATTTCTTCTAATTTTATTTCCCAGCAGTACGATTTTTATCGTCCTTCTCGTACGTACTCATCCGTTTTTCTCAGCTTAAGAAGAAAGAGGAGTCTTTGATACAACGAGAGGCGGAATTGGAAAGGCAAACGGAAGAATGTAAACATTTAGTACGAATTAGCGAACAGAGAAGGTGTGTGCTCCGTAAATACCGTTATAAGATGGCTGAAGCAAATTTGTTTCTTACGACCATACACTTTTATCTCGCTTGCAGACAAGAGAATCTATCTATGAGCATGAAACTGAACGCCGTCGAACGACGAAGCAGGGAACTTTTGCTCACTCAAGGTGCTGCCATGTCCGGCGCGGCTGTTGCCCTCTCCGGGCTTGGTACCAGATTAGAGGGATTAGTAGATCAATTAATTGCTTCTTATAACATTTCAGGAAAAGATCTTGAGGTGAGTAGATTAGTAAAGTTTTCCTAGTAGTGCAAAATACCTCGCGATATACTTAGCTGAAGTAATATAAGCAACTCTCTCATAGAAGCTAATACCTTTTAATATAATGAATGGAAATTATAAATAGAACACGCGGAGAGACGATGATAATAGACAACAGATTGATGGTTAATTTCCTAATATGCAATTATTTTCTCTGACGTTAAATTTATTGATAATTAAAGAAGGCAAATGTACTTTTGCATTCTTTTTCCTGGAATTATTGTTGAATGCATCGAAATTCTTTCTTCAAAGGACGTCATATATCATAATGAAGCGTACAGCAGAAGTAACAGTAGCGTCGAGTCTAGTCCTGTTAGCTCTAAGCAAAGTTTGAAGGAATGCACACCAAGTCCAAAGAGTGGATCTTTCGTTTCCGCTGTGATCGGCGCGATTCGCAACGCTGCGACGCATCCTTTCGCAGCTAGGAATATTGACAAGAAATCCAATCTGGATTCGTCCAAACAGATCTACAAAGGTAACGGAATGCATCGCCAGGGAGTTTGTAACTCAGCCACGATTATACGCAGATGTTTTTAAACATATTTTCTGCTTCTTTTTTGCGTAGAATTAAGCATGGAATCATCATCCGATTTGTTGGACTTTGAGACTGAGCCCTGCCTGATGATGGAAAGCGTTTTGGAAGATGTACCCTTACCCGACACGTACTCGCACAACATGGTATCGAGTAGCGATTCTCTGCGCAGAGCGTTGAGCTTTCCCGAAACAGTGGACGAGCATAACATGAGGAAGTCAAAGATCAGTGACGAGTGCACTAGTCTCACAAATCTCACTCAGGCGATCTTGCATCGTCGTAAAGCAAGTACCTCGAGTCTAATTGAATTCACGGTATGAGAAAAGCGTCGGTTAATAAATGTTGTATAACTCTCAGGTGGAAGACGAGGGTGACGAGGATTGCGATTCTGTGAGCGAATCCGATACCGGTACCAACGATGGTCCTGCTCCTATGACAGATTATTGTCCGCCTGTGGGTCTCGTTGATCAAGTGATTGACGTAGATAATCTCGTGACGAAGCTCTTGAAAGTTCTACGAATCATACAACTGGATAATGATACGTGTATACAGGAATTGAAAGAAGAAAGGTAAATTTATATCATTGTGGATCAAGCCTCGAGTGGATATCGCAACATTATAGAGACCAGATCTAATTAATTGTAACACCACCATTAACAGGTCCAACTTAGAGTCGAAACTAGAAGCGACTGTGACGGAACTGAACGAACTGCGCAAGATTATCGATAATCTTCATCAATCGTCGGAGGAAGTGTTGAACAACGCGTCCGATCGACGGCGTAGCGTCGTGGAGAATTGTCGCATTCTGATCAAAGAGGTAATTGCTGGCGATGTCGCCGATACATTTATATAAAGCGTTGCTTCCACGCTACTGCCATATCTTTGACAAATTATTGTCTCTGTTGGAAAAAGAATATCAAATGGATAATAATTCCTCTGTAGGCGGGTAAGGAGGAATTAAAGTTTGACGAGGCCGTGGTTACTATTAATAGCAGTCCCGACGAAGTAGACTGATCTCAATGCGAATGAAGCAGCCCGCTTATTGTCTTAATACCTTATTAGTTTACTCATTATTTTCCTAGGTATTATAAACAATTTCGACTTTAGAAAATGGCCATGTCAATTTCAATAGGCTGAATTATTACATTATCCAGTAAACAAAAAACATTAGACTAACATCTTAAAGTGTTAATTTTATGTGTGTCTTTTGAAAATTTTTTCACTTAATATTTAAAAAACATTTTAAAAGCTATTGGATAATATGACCGAACATTGTAAATTGTAAATTTTCCTTCGGAAATTGTAAAAATGTTTTATAAATATTGAAGTGTCGAAGCTATTCGCCATAATGTTGATACAAACTACGTTTTAAGAAACTACGTTTTAAGAAACATTATACATTATTGAATATCATTAAATTAACGTTCTATCAATGATTTTTGCTCACTGGGTAAGCATGTAACGAGTGATCATCCATTATTAGTCGTGAAAATATTGTGCTGAAGTATTTAATATTGTCGCGTCAAGATCTATTTTTCCTATATATATATATTGAATCTCCTCTTGTTTCAATTTTAATTGTATGCATTTTTTCACACGTAATGGTATTTATAGTGATAATAATCGTTTATATCATTCATTTCTTGGATAGAGAGATGCATGTACATAATATTGTATGGAATCAAAAAATATTCAAATCAAATTTGAATGGATGCAACTCATCATTATTTTTAAAATAATTGTACATTCATAAGTAATTGTTTAAAGAATAAATAATATTAGTTGAAATCACACTCAGCTGTGACTAATTATGTAGCATAGGAAGAAGATACGTTTCTGATTTTACTGATTTTACTGATTTTGGATTTTATATTCCCATTGACTATAAAAAGTATATTTTGAACGTATATGCGATTAGCAGCTACGTAACATTTCCATGAAATTAATATAGACTCATGAATAAAATACAAGTACAGAGTACATTTACTTTTCTCATGGCGCGATAAACAGGGTATCCTACTTTTACGAGTGATGATATTAGCATTTAATAAAGAAATTGATGGACTCGCAGTACCATCGTTTAAAATGAATTCATCAGAAATCGAAATCAAATATCTTTCATCACATCTTCATTCGATTATGTAAGACTTCTGTATTGATGTAATCACTGTGTGAGGAATTCAAGAGGAGATAATATAAAGCGAAGTATTTTGTAATAAATCATAGATATACAATTGAACATATACTTGCAAAATGCTTCTTAGTAAACGAAGACTAGAGAATATTCGAGAAACGATTATTCTCTTGTATATAGACTCTCTTCTTCTGTTATTTAAAGATGTGTATATATTAAAGTTTGTAGGAACTATATGCGTTTTATGATGATACGTTCCAAAAAAGTCTTCTACTATAGATTACTCAGTGAAATTAAAGTTGACACATATATTGTAAACGTTTGAACAAGATTTTTCATCAAAGCGCAAGATTGTAAAGACAGAGAGAAGGGAGGGGGAGAAAGGAAGAGAGAGACGCAGAGTACATAATATAGCTCTAAGCATTTCCATGTCGCAGAAACACATTGTGATGTCAATACATACATCAAAAGAGAAAGAAAGAACAAAAAGAGAAAGAGACACATATGTATTTTAATGTTTAATGAAATAAATTTTCATATCGATATAAATATGTCATAATGTATATAATTGTATAGATTGTATACGTGATTCTACACGTAATTAAAGCGGTATCATATAGGTGGACATGCGGAAGCTACTACGATTATCGATGCGAAAACATTCCACCGGTACATATCCGTGCTGTTTACAAGCGGATGAACATAATAATCGTATATGCCGCATCGTGCGTCATTACACCGAGACAGAAATATGAACGACGAAGTCGACGTATATCGCATCCAGCATGTTGCCTCGTTTTGCGCTGAAGAACTACATGTAATACGTCCGTCTTTCGACCGTGGCTTTTCATATTTCAAATATCGTTGTAAACTGCGAAGGAAGCAATTTCGCCAAAGATCTGTTCTTTTTAAACGTACTAATGTTGCACCGGAACGTCGTTTCCTCCTCCTTTCATGCTTGATTATATTTCAATGTGAAGGAAGAAAGTGCAAGTTAGCCCAACCAAAAAAAGAATAGACCTTAAGAGAGATTTAGGAATATCGGTGTATCTCTTTGTCCTTCACGCTGGATAATTATATTGTGGCTTGATATTAAGTCGACGTCGTCGACCATATACGTTATATTATACGAGTACTCGTCCACTATCCCTGTAGATGCAGATATCTCACCCCTGTGAATATGATTTCATTTTAAGTCTCTCTCCTTCAGATGATGATAATCACTCAGATAATGTAACCAGAGGATGAAACTTACTGTTTGCTTAATAAGGCCCGTACATGAAACACTATGCATAATGGAGTCGAGGGACTTGGAATATCGTCTCAGTGCACGCTCGCGCTATGATTGGGATGTAAGCGACGTAGGAAGGGTGCCAATAGATGCGCCACTCGCAAGGGTGATCTGTAATGAAAAGACCGTGCAGAGTTACACATTATAAGAACCGCCTATCCGACTTATTACTAGTCTTAAAAATCTACAGTGTACATGATATGAGCTACAAATTTTCATTACCATCAATGAATATTGAAACGCAGACAAAATCGTCACGAGCTCTCCTAAAGTGAATCACAGTGAAGATGTTCCTGATTGAATGAGCAAATTTAGGAAGAGAAAGAGAGGATAGCGCGGCAAAACTGAGATCGTGTACACTACGTTTTAAAACAATTTAAACGCTCGTTTTCGAATGCAATTCATGACACAGTAGGTATTCAACATGAGAACCGAGTCTGCGAGAGAATTTCTCAGAAACGAGTTCTCTCAGTAAACCGTGTTCTGATATACATAAAAAAGAGTTCAGACCATTTTGAAAGCCAACGTATATACGCTCTTACCTGTGTATCGTTTTCGAGTTAGCTGGCTCAGTTTTATTTTGGAGATCGGCATTGGGCTTCTCACTATCCAACTGAGCTACGGCCAGTTGAGCTGCATCCAGTTGAGCTAGACCTACCTTCAGCGGAGCGGGCCCATCGTGCTCGGATGTCGGCGAATTGGATGCAGTGGTGCCGGCGGCGGTGGCACCGGCCAGCAGCAATGCCTCGACTGGCGCGAACACCAGCACTACGCCGTCCACGTGGATGCGGTAGTTCTCACTGCCGTTTTGCCGCTGGTCGTAGTAATTGGTGTCTAACTGCGTAGACAACAGCGGCGCGGCCGTGGTCGCTTCCGTCGTGGACGGGACGACAGTCGGAGGGACCGCTGACTCGGTCGTCGACTTGCCGCCGACCGGCAGACAATGGACACTCGCGCCGAGGTACGCGATCAGCAGCACAGTCTTGAATATGCGCATGTTGATTGATAACATTGGATAAGTGGCTACTCGCACGTGTCGAGTCGTTCTTGCCACACTCGACCTTTCCTCTCTTCCTCTCGCAAGCTCCCGTCAAGTTACCTTGACTACCTTGACTACTCGACTCCGATCACAAACTCGACGAGTGGCCTCCAACTCGAGTTACCTTCTGCCCGATGTTAATTGTCACCTCGTCTTCCCGTGTTCTCGAAAACCCTCGACGATATCCTCTACTGACTCGACGGCCACAAACTCGCAAAGCTGCCGATCCTGCTCGACATTAAGCGTAAACCCGATGACCACTACGTGCGATTACTCTTGAATGGGCTGCAGTGCGAGGACACGACTAGACAGTGCCAACGGCTGATGGAGACGAGCGAGCGAAACGAGCGACGGTAAAGAACGTGTACGTGAGGACGAGACGGACGTGTCCGGACGACACGAAGGATGCCCGAGGTGTGACGACCGGGCAGTGTCTCGTACCAGCAGACGATTCCGATCCCCACCTGGGCGATCCGAACCTGAGAGCGGCTTGTGCCTTCGGTCTCTCGGTTCTGGAAACGGATCCCCGGAAAAGTTCAAGAACCTCGGCCAGCAGGCTGATGACGGAGGCCTCACCGCTAACGGCGTATATCGCGCGGCGCGTCGTCATTCTGATACGCTGTAAAATCCTTGTAATTCCGTACGAGCTTTAGGGGTTGTTGTATCCGCTCGGCCGGAGCGATTAGACTTCGGCTTCTCCGTCTTTTATCGGTGAACGCTCGTAAATCCGACCATATATACTTAAAAGGACACTGAACGCTCCCCCGATACCAAGTTCTTCGGCAAGAGTTCATCGCCCTTCTTCTCTTTTCATTTCTTTTTTCTATAGCTTCTTATTTTTCAATATCATATCGAATGCCTATTCACCGGGACACTTCGGTGTGGTTGAGTACCGAATTGAAACTTTGGTATCGAACGGATAATGTGGGACTTTTCTGTTACAGATCGCAGTAACTCATAAGCCGAAGGAAAACTATTGATCTCGCTATTGACAGCTGTTGACATTTCTCCTCCACTCGACCTCCGTAACTTCCTGGCGAGCTCCATAGATCTCCGCGAAGAACAATTTGCGTGTATTTGCAGAGTACAACGTCCGTGCCGTATCGAAGACGTCCGAAACGCGTCCACGATCGCCTATCGAAGAGGCGAGAACGAACCTCTCGCAGTAACGAGTTCGCGGATAAGTGGCGGGCAACAAGAGGAAGCTCGCGAAGATTGTAACGCGGAACTGTCAAGGCTGACTTCTGATCGTCGTCAACGAGGTATCAATGGCACGTTCACGTGTCTTCCACGGCGGTAACCAGTTCTATGAAAAAAGAAGAAGAAGAAGAAGAAGAAGGCGAAGAGAGGAAGAGGAGGAGAAGTGAAGAAAAGGACGCGATGACGCCGAAGACAGTATGTTGTGCACGTGTGTCCGATAGTTGTTACACTCCATGTGCGAGCATCGTGTATACAGACGCGTCCGCAGACGTGTGTACACATTTGTAGTAAGCGATCTGTAAAGGGCAATGTCCTATCGTGGCCGCGGCGAGTTCGTTTCCCCGATCTGCCGCCCGGCGCCTATTACCGTAACCTTGCCCTTGCTCTCTCTCTCTCTCTCTTTCCCTCCCTCCCTCCCCCTCTCTGTCTGCCCCCTCTCTCTTCCTCTTTTTCTTTCTGCCGCGTGCGCTTCCGCCACGCCATCGGCAACACCGTCACACCAGCGCAGAAAGCACCTTTGGAAACGACCTTCGCTTCCGGGGATTCCCAGGAGCCCATACCATGCGCCTTATATGGCTATCCGTCTCTGACCGGACCGGGCCTACGCTTTGAGGACTCTCAGGATATAGAGACCGATAGCAGCAGATCTTCCGACGTACACGCTATTTTTGTACCACGGACCAAGAGGTACCAAGAGTACGCAGAAAGGAAAAGAAGAAAGAGAAAAAAACGCGAAGAGAAAGAGAGAGAGAGAGAGAGGAAGAGAGAGAGAGGAAGAGAGAGAGAGGGAGAAAAAGAGAGATAAGAAAAGATACGGTGATTCCACGGAATTTTTGCGATTCTCTCGTCGTGGAGATTTGGTGGTCGCGCACGGTTGGAGGGACCAGGATGCGGATATACGTACAATCGATCGAACATCGAACATGCAATGAAACATGCAGACTGAGTCGGGAAAAGATCGAGAGCTGCTTTGTGCGCAAACTCGTTTAAAATACGCAACGCTATTGTCATTTAATGCATTTTATTCAACGATGAGACAATCTGGCCGCTGATGTGTTAGTTACTGCGGATACGCCGATTGATACAATACTGAAACCATCCCCGCGCATTCGCAGCATTTCCTTCGCGAGTTTACAACATTCGTCGCTAGATGAGGAAGGAACGTGAGATACAATAAGTTATACACCGAGGGCTTAAGAATCACACGACGAGAACATCGGCTTCGACGATCAATGGCGGAGGTGAGTATAGGTCTACGAAAGAGGATCATCGGATTTGTCGAATCCGCATACGCCGGTCGCGTCACGGCGCCTTCCTGGACCGCAGTTCTCGACACCATCGCCCAACAGCCTCAGCTCCTGCTGCTTCTCGCCGGCGAGCGTCGTGTCGTTCTTATTGCTAGTCGCCAAAGGCGCTGCGTCCTCCTCGTCGAGGCCTCTTCGCGACAGCTGCTTCTTCATCAATGTGCCCGGACGACCGGGCTCCACGTCGGGGTTCCAAACGTTCCCGATTACGTTTCGGGCTCGACCACCGCCCTCCATCTTGGAGCCGAGAGTTCGTATGTCCACGAGGTACCCCAGAATCACCGGCATCTGCTGGCTCTTGATCAACTCGAAGCCTTTGGTGCTCTTGGCTGTTCTTATGGCGCCTTCAGCTTTTTCTTCTCGCGTTTCCTCGCCGGTCGTTGCTTGCTGTTGCTGACTTGAAGCGTCCGATGGTTCCGCGTTCTTCTCCTTCGCATCGTGCAATGATTCTTTCTTGGCTGGACGATCTTCATTTGCCTGCACAGTTGTGCTGGTACTAGTGATGTAAACCTCTTCACCGCGAAGCTCATCGTTGGACTCCTCGAATGTGTCCTCCGACTCGTGAGCCTTGGACGAAGATGGTGGGATGACTCTACCGGGTGAGCCCAGGTGGTGCTTGAGTTCCAGCGCCTGCAATGCGAGCTCGCTGAGGAAATCGTTGTTGCCAGGCACGGCCACGACGAAGAGGAGATTCTCCAGCTGAGCGTGCACGTTGAACTCGCCTTGTTGTCGTTGGTCGTATCTTCTCGGTGCTGCGCTGATCCCGGCGAGGAATGTCAGGAACGTCGCGCTGAGAAAGAACAACACACGGACCATCGCCATCGTCGTGGTGGTGCACGCCGCTGGTAGCAGTATACGGTTAGTCACGGTCGCGTCGTGCGTGTAATGCGTCACGTTGCTCTCGCGCCCTGTCGACAGCTCACTCCCAGATGCTTCTCTTCGGCAACGTGAGCCGAACGAAGTCTTTTCCGCAACTGCGACGATCGCGCGGACGGGGTAGCGGTTCGCCCGATCGCCGTCGCGGCCGTCGTGCGGGGTCGCCGCGACCGGTACCACCACGGATCTGATGGTCCATCTCGATTGGGTTGCAGAACGTTGCCACGGTGATTGAAGTTGATCGCTCGTAACTCGTTATGTGAGCCGAAACATGGCCGCGAGGGTGCCGCCTGGTCACTTCGTCATTGAACGCTGTTCCGTAGACACTTGTCCCTCTGGCATTTCGTCGTCCATCACGCTTCTTCATGATATTTGATCATTTACGAGCACTTCGGGTAGTTCATACCTTTTGTCGTTCGCGACGATATTTTCTCTTCATTATATTTCACTGTTTACATTTATGTTTTCGCTCGTCATGCTTCTCAGTTTAAATTGAACTTTCGTTTATGCTTGTCTGTAAAGGACATGTTAAACACCAACTCGGAAACTAGATCGAATATATTTAATACTTCAAATTCATGTTTTATTGTTGTGAGAGATAAAAACGATGGAAATCGTTTTTATCTCTCTCTCTCTCTCTCTCTCTTTTTGCTTTTCTTTTAATATGTAATGTTTATATAAATTGTATATTGATGTAATGTGGCAATTTTTATTTGCGTTGTGCGATTGTCTTCACAGTTGTTTTAATACATCTATTTTTTAGCTTCAAGTTGTTGATTTAATGTCAATTTGTTAATTTTTAATAAAGAAGACGATTTATGATTGATGCTTGATTAAGTTTCCGGCTGGTGCTTGATAAATTATCACGCACGGAACAAAAGGGAGTCGAGAGCTGAAGAGGAAAAAATTGGAAATTGACGGAAAAACTTTCGAGAAACAAACTAAACATCCGTGCAGATGAAAATGCGAATTTCTCTGATATGACTACGATATAACAGCGCTTAATTTCATCCTATACTTCTTCGCGAGACTTTGAAAAAGGATGTTTAGAGGAAAGGACTTGATGGTCGCGTGTACTCACGGCAACGACAGCCATCGTCGATTTGTTCGTCGACAACGCCCATTGCCGATCGGGATGTATCCGGACTTGCAGCGTTTTTTAGAACGCAGTGTTTGTACAGGTTTCAGTGTGATCGGCGCTGTTGAAGATGCTAATATTGAAGATACCCGAATATCGACTGACACGGGTCTGTTTTCCCCGCTCGACTGATTTTCATAGTCTATATTCAACGTCGAGTTCACGGTACCGTTCGATGGATCAATGTCCGGCGTTACCTCGTCGATCGAATTTGTGGAATTAACGGGAGACCCCGAGGCTGTCGAATTTTGCAAGAAAGCAGGCTCCACCATCTGTGTGACGTCGTTCTTCTCGGTGGAACTCGATGTGGGTTTGTTGCTCGGCTTCACAGTGAAGTCGGCGTAGTCGTAGAAGTAATCGTAATCCTGCGAAGACAATGCGACGAAGATGTTACGAATATCGCTACGACATTCCTTAGGAATGAAAATAAGTATATTAAAGATTCACAGAAATAGGTGAAAAAGATACGGCGAAAGAATGTCAAAAAGAAAACTCCGATCGTTGCAGACATCCGCTGCCTGGCTGTAGTCAAATTGAATTATGGCGTTAGGAGCGGAATTATTTTGTGAATTCTTTCCTTCCACTGTGTGTAAAAATAAATTAATCTTTCGCATGGCCTCATTCGCATTCGATAACTGTAGATTGATAAAATATACCGGACATCATCTTCTTGATTGCCGAGAAAATTTACATTTCTCGCTTCTGACGTCATAATTCGGTAAGGATACAATCAAAAGCCAATCAGGAGCCTTCTTAAATGATGAGACAATGAATTAATTAAACGAACTTCATACATTATGCATTCAATTATAACGGATCAGACGCAGTTTGATCTGCAAGATCTAAAGTCGTCCTTAGAAATTATTACATAATCCTGACCGCAATATTATTATTTCATACTTCATTTGTGTTCATGCGCTTAAGATCGGAATGCAACAGCATTGCTATTAGCAACAGATAAGCTTGTAACTTGTAAGACGGGCTTTAAATGTGAGGTGTCACATCATCTAAAGCGCACATTACAAGTTCACCGGGCTCTTTCCACTCTTGCTGCAAATTCGCCCGACACAAACAAATGTGCGAAATGAAATAAAAAAGCAACGGTATCACGATGATGTCGATAATCTTTGATCCGGAAGGACTAGTTTACCGTGTAATCCTCGAGGATCTCGGAGTTCAACAGCGTGACGACGTGTACGTTCTTCAAATTCACCTGCACGTTCAGATCGCCGGTCTGCCTCTGATCGTAAACGGCCGGCGTGGCAGACAACGGGCTCGCGATAACGAAGTTGCAGAGAGCGAGCATGATCGTTGTCATCGTCGGCGTTATCGTTCTCGTCATCGTCGTTCAGTGGGATCAATCTTCTCGAATAACGAGCGTGAAAAATGCACGACCGGGCCCGAGGAAACTCCGGGGTCTTGAGGAAGCTCTTGACTGCGGGCCGCCAGAGGCGGCGCGAGGATCTATCCGACGTCGTCGAACGGAGTCGCCAGCTCGGACGTAATCGTTGGCATTCGCGTGGACAAACCGGTATACGACAGCTCACAGACATTTTCGTGTCTTCGACACTCTACCACCTTTTAGCCTTCGGATCAGCCGAGTACGATGCCCGGACGTTGCCCTCTCTCGCACATTCTACCTTGACAGCCGACCGTCGTCGACGTAGACGTATATGTACGTGTACGCGTACACGCATGTACGCCGCGTGCACGCGATCGGATTTAATCGCAGTTGGATTTAGTTTGGAGATGGAATAACTGAAACATTTGCATGGAATTCATATCGTCGTACGTCATTTTTTTGTCGATGTTTAATTATGAAATATATAATAGATTTACCTGAGAGAAACATTCGCCGTTCCGAAGCGCATGGAATAGAAATGTCGTTTTGTCGGATCACTCTAGTGATAAAATATCTGAAAAGTTTAAGTGGAATTTACATCGTAGCACATTTACTTGTTGTCATTAAGAAATTTATAATGAGTTTTATAATAATCCGATAAAAATATTCGGCAGTAAAAATATATGATATGAAAATACCAATCTGTATAAATATGAACATAAATTTGAGTAGGATTTACATCGCTGTATATTTATCAGTTGTACAATTATTGATCATAAAACATATAACAGATTCTATGATCAATCGATGAAAATATTGAAAAGAGACATTTTATCTTTAATTTCATTCTACAGAGTGATATTTCCGTATACTTTAAAACGCTGAATATTTAAATAGATCGTTGCAATATATATTGAAGATTTAATAATTATAATCTATATAAGACAAAGAATTGTGGAAAGAGAGAGACGACAAATTCCACACAACTTGGAATGTGTCTTTTCCGACAAGAAAATGTTTAAAAAGCCATCGAGATCGTAGAAATATTTTTTTTGAGGATAATAAAAATGTTCTAGCTTTATTAGCTCTTTATGCATAAAATTCTCCCGCGAGGAGAACAATACTAAAAGATATGCTTCATGGTATATTTTTCAATAAACTTATTTATATATTTATCGGTATAGTCTCATAATTATATATATAAAACTCACTGAACATTCTTCCATAAATATCCTCTTCATTCATCAAATAAAGCAGCAGTATATATGTAATGTTACTGTCAGAATTTTAATAGCAATACGCCATATTGTATATCGCATGTGTTCGATATTTAAAATTGTGTAAGTCGATAAATAGTTTATTTGAAGAATAGAAGCTATATTCATATCGCTTATATTTTCTACACTTTCTATGACCTTTTTCCGACAAGGGAGATACTACGTTATACAAAACTATTTTATTGGTTACATATTTTAGACAAATTTTTAAAAGATCTTTGATAGTATATAATCAATAAAATAGCTTTGTGTAACTCAATGTTCTCTTGCTGGAAAACTATATACTATATACTCCCTATATATACTATATACTCACTATATACTCCCTATTTTTCTTCTCTTTCTCTTCTGTCACAATAAAACAAGTCTTTTCGAGTGCAGAAGAATTCATATCTCGTGAACAACTCGCAATCGTTCGAGGTCTCGCTATCGAATATAGTATCGAGATGTGATCAAATCGAATCTCTAAATACAAACGATTCGGATCGCCAGCAGTGCTGCGATTCTGTAACTCGTTATTGGAGTTAACGACACTTTCGTTATCGTTACGCAGCTTTTGTATACCGTAGAAAAGCTGCGCAACAATAACGAAACTGTCGTTAACTCCAATAACGAGTTACAGAATCGCACCATAGAGGGTATGTTTGAAAATAGCTGTGGCTGCCAGTAAAGATAAAGAGTCTGTTCTTTATAGCTGCACTGCTGAACTAGTGCAATAAGTTAAAATGAGACAATTATATTTTTTCTCATTCTAACTTATTGCACTAGTTCAGCAGTGCAGTTATAAAGAACAGACCAAAAGTTGGCACTAACCACTGACACCGACAAGACACTAATAAAGACCGTTGGTCTTCGGGGTCATTATATCTCTTTTATTGACTTTATTGCAATAGGATTTTGCAATTCGTTAACGATAACGACACTGGCTGTGTTCCAAAATTCACTGCCAGTACTGAAAATACATAGTTTGTCACATATATTATAGGTTTTCAGTGCTGGCAGTGAATATTGGAACGCAACCACTGTCGCAAGTATGATATATAGAAAATAAACGCAACAACACATCATGCTAGTGACATTGTCGTTAAAAAGTTACAGCCCCGCTATCCCGCCTATGGGATAAACGAAACACATCTGTAATTTCCATTGCTGCCAACTTTATCTTTACTGGCAGCAGCCGCAACTATTTTCAAACACACTCGGAAAGTGGCAAGTTACTACACCTGCACCGGATTGTCGTAATCGGCGATACAAACAATAATAATCTGTCACTTGATCGAGCCTGTGTAATGACGCCACTGTGAAGTGTCGTGTGTTGCATACGCGCGTAACCGGGGTGTAAATTGACGTCAGGATCAACGAAGTTTAGAGGTGTCAGCCAGGTTGATCTCGATCGCGCATCATAGTCTGACATTTACCAAAAACTGATGTGTTCCATTCATCTTCCGTGGGATACGCATGTAACTATACGGCCGTTATTTACCTTGGTGATCCTTCCTACATCGGCGACTCTTATCATGTTACGCGCTGACACGAACGATGCTCCAATTTCTTAAGAAGATTGGTAATTATGTTCTCGTTGCTCTCGCCACTGTGAACGAGATCGCAAAAGAGAGAGAGTCTCTTCAATTTGACGCGTATAACCTCGTCCCCAAACAAGTGACCCTTTGACATTTAAGACGCGACGCGGCAACTTTTACTCGCGCGTTTACATTCGAAAGCAAAGTCGGTATCATACAAATCAGTATACAAAAAGTATCGTACAAATTTGTCGTATTAAAGGAAAGTAATTGCAACGATCTTTCTTTGCGCACTTTGGCGATCTATCTCACTTGTATGGATATCTGTTCCTTATGACATTACTCTTTAGTTTTTAATTCTTTTCATAACAAAATTGTATTTGGTGTTTTTAGGACAGAGGGATAAGTCCGGATTGTTAGAAAGCTCACCCACAAGATCGACAAGTTCAGGAAATCTTGCACTAGATGCATTCAATGGCTACACATCCATTCCAACATCGTTGGGTATATTGTGCAATCTCGAGGAAGAAGCAGAGGAAGAAATTTTCAATAATGACATCAAGGAAGCATATTCCTTTAGCTCTCGTTTGTCTAAAGCTCTCCCAGAAGTACTTACGGACAAGAGTGCCCTTGGTTACTTCATTCAATTCATGGACACTAGGAAACACGTAGCTCTCATAAAATTCTGGTTAGAGGTAGAATGCTTGTGCAGCGCATCTGGTATGCCCAATTGTACAGAAAGAACCAAATGTTCGAATCAAAAGGAATTATTAGATGCTTTACCTACTTCTTTAGATAATAATGAGAATCTCAGTTGCAATATACTCTCTAATGATGTAGATATTCAAACAAGCAGCGAAATACCATGTGATGAGAATGTGAATAGCGATAGTATAACATCCATTCTAAGTGGTATGCCAAAGACTAGTCAGGCGGTAAATGAAATACGACAATCAAATCATAATTGCGAAAACAAGAGACATGACATGACAACAAGCAAGCAGGATGCTCTGAGAATTTATAAGAAGTATATTGTTAAGGAAGCTCTGGGTATAAATCAAATATCTGAAGAATTAAAGCTAGATATGGAAAAAGCTGTTGCGCAGGAGAACATTGAGCCTATATTAAGGTGCCTATCTGCTGTTCAAAGCATAGTATACGATATATTAGAAAACGAGTGAGTAAAACAATGTACAGTTTTTCTACTATTCTTTTTGTGATATTCTTATATATATATATATACATCTGTAAAATGTATTTTATAGGTATATTAATGATTTTTTACGAAGCGAATTTCATTGTAAGCATCAAATTGATATGCTCACCAGTGGCAATGTACAGTTAGCAGATATATTATACAATGAAACTGCATTCTTTTACTTCATGGAGGTATAACCAACTTTTTCCCATCTTTTTCTACAACAAAAATTTAGCTTAGATATTTATTCGTTATTTATGTTCTAGTTTATGGAACTCGAGAATAAGCGAGAGTTGTTGGACTTTTGGATGTCAGTGATCAGTTATAAACAGAATCTTTTGGATAAGAAAGGTGCGGCCGATCCCGAAGAGGCGCAATCCGATGCCGTTATTATTTATGAAAAGTAATTTCTAGGCTATACATTTTTTTCTATACATATCTAACAGAATTAAAAACTGTTGGTCAAGAAATAAACGTTCTGTATGGATACTACTGTATTTTCCTTAGGTATTTCAGTTTACAAGCAACAATGCCCCTTGGATTTAGTGATAAGATCCGCTTTCATGTAGAACAAAATATTTGCCGCGAGGACGATAATGGACCACAGCCTGATTGTTTCGATAAACCGAACAAAATTGTATATAATTTTCTCAACAAGGTACATTGGACATATATATCTTATAGATTGCACGTTTCATTGCACAAATACTTACGCCGAAGTAAACGGAACAAAAGTCGACAATCGCATTATATACTTCTAGCATTATCTCCCGGCCTTCTTATCGTCGCAGCTATATTATAAATACTTATCAGAGTTAATCAGTACCATTCAGAGCAGTCCATGTCCAAGTTTACATGCCAAGATAAAGAGAACAGGTTGGTATCTACTATTGATATGTAATGTATTATTCCTGCAAGGTATTATCCGTGAAAATTGTTATTTTATGTCTGCTGACTAAAAATCTCCTTGTGTTAGTTATAATAGTTATAATGATATTAATTCGTAAAACGTATCATCAGGTTCAGATTGCAGCAGTGAAGTGAGTTCTGTATGCACTAGCATGCCAAGTACTTCTCAAATAGGAAATTATAGCAACAGGTTACCTGATAATAAAAAGAATATTAACAATCATCTAAATATCGATACCAGACAACTTTACGATCCAGATTCCCTGTGGAAACGTAATAAATATAGGTATTTTACATATTTTAACGCTAAGACGCACGTAACACAACTGTTGTACAATCTATTAGTTTATAATCCAATGTATTTTGTAGATTGAGCATTGGTTACATTGACAACTTAGGTAGATTTATTAGTGAAATAGAGCCAGATCCTCATAGAAAATATGGTAAGTTATGTACAACTTTGTATTTAAATTTAAGATCCAATACGTATATACACACATATAAATGTAAAATTGTATAAAATTTTGTACGCGAATTTCAGAATCTCGCCTAACGCGTGCTGTAAAACGATTTGTAAATATAGAACAAGATAAGGTAAATATACAATATTGATATTTTATAATTGATTGTTCAAGATTATATTTATAATTGAATCGATTGATTACCGATAGGCTAAAGAAGAGTTAGCGTGGAGGATTGCTGAGATGATTGTTCGTGAAATCACATCTTTGACGCTAGAATCTACGAATCTTCCTTCTTGATGGTGCAAATTTGACATAACTATTTTGAGGCTTATATAAGTTCTCCTTAAGTATAAGATATTTTCTATTTCGAATATTTGTATAAACAGAAAATGCCCTGTTACCTTCTCTGTTTTATTTTGAAACGTTAGCGCAATGATGCTGCAGCAATTGCCAAAGTGCCAAAAGAATTGTCAATATGAGTGAAAGATTTTATTAATCGTTTTGTAACATATATAACAGATATTTTAAGAGCAAGCATATAAAATCATTGGAAGATCTCTATCTTCTTATTTTATACTTTTATATTTCCAGACTCTTAGCAGGTACATATATTTTATGCAACCAGTGAAAATTTTTAATGATTTGCCAATGTCATTCAGCTTTTTTAGCAGCAACTAGCAAATGATGTATTTAAGTTGCATTATTGTACCAATAGACACCATCAAAATATATAATCGTCCCGTTTTTATAATTCATAATGTAAATGACTTAATGAGAAATTAGATTAATATTTTATTAATCTATTTCAATATTTTTGGACTTTGTCATGTAAACAAATTTTATGAAGCTCTTATAATCAGCACAATTGTTTTTGTAATTGTTTTGAAGATCTTCCTATTTTTTAATCTATCACAAAACATACATAGAGAACTTTATGAATTCGCAATTCCTCCGTTCTACCAGTTCATCAGTTATGACGCCAAAGATGAGAAAATACAGACAAACGTTTTTTTTTTTTATTTCTATCTTTATAAGTGAGCAGAGTCAGAGCTTAATTAAAAAGAAAAACATTCATAGATTCATAATTACATGTATATACAGATATTAATATTGATATTATCCATCGATTGCTTTTCTTTATTTTAAACCAGTCGTTGTGATCTTAATCCTTTAAAAATTTAATTATAGATAAATAATAACTGAGTTATTATTTATCTATAGCCATATATAAATAACGTTTGCGTTATTTTCCTTGCTTCTGGCGCAATAATTAATCTCAAAATGGCTAATGCAAATATTGGCGAATTCTTAAAGCGTAAGATTTTGTACTTTTTTCATTGTCGATTTATATAACGATGTATTTGACGTTAAAATAACGATATAAATGATATGTATGATAGTGATGTATGTGTGACCGCCGTTGATCGTGATATTATGAGATATAGAAAAAGATATATTTTAATAGTAATTAGCACGTAATTCATAATATTTAAGTACAAAATGTTAATAATGAAACCTCCATTATATGCTCTATCTGTATATTTTGCTATGTCTTATCTATTACACCACTACAGAACACCGAAAGCATATCACAAAAGAAGAAAAATATTATCATATTTTTCAAAAGTAACTAAATAGTATGATATATTACATAAAAACCCACCGAATCTTGTATTTTAAAAGAAAAATATCTTGTAATTTCTTTTTTGAAATTTCTTTTTTTTTTTTTTTTTTTTTTTTTGATAATTTTTTATCTCTGCAGATTAGATAAAATATTGTTAAATCTTATAATTTAGCGATATTATATGGATCATTATACGTTTAAATACTTATTTTATTTAGTTTTTTATATTTTTATTATACAAAATGTCCCATTAAATCTTCTAACAGATTATTGTATGTTTAAAATAATCCTCCAAAATCTCATAAAATATCTCATAAAATATTAAAATGACTAACCTTGATTTTATGAGATGTAAATCTCTCAATGACATTGTATACAAAGATGATCTTGATGCTATACACACTGTATTTACAGAACAAGTTATTAAAAATTTGGTAACAACTATTATTTTTCTTTTAGAGAGAGGAAGATCCGTTTATACTGATATATGGTGTGTTCCGTCCGTATTCTGTCTTTGGATTTAGTAATGGAGACGACTCGGAAAAATGCATACCCGTATCTCTTTTGCTGTTTGGACTTTTACTTGTGCTTCCAGTGTCTTGACAACAATCCAAACGAAGTTTCTCCCGCCTAGTCCATCTTTGATAGACAAGCGCATTAAAGAATGCCTGAAGAGGATTTGTCACAGCCTGCAGATTAAAGATTTGTCTTAAAACCTTTATTCTAAATTTACATGCGAGTCTTATTCAGGAGAGTCGTCATGAACATACCATTATATACCATAAGATGATGATCGCCTTAATCGGCAACTGGAACCATAAGGTCCACAACAATATCCCATTGATTAAATTGGGTATCCAGCACATATAGTAAACTAGATTAGTGAGGGCGAATTTTAATCTAATTGTTTGTAGTAACTTCCGTTCCCTGCTGGTCATTTGGCCCATGCTATGCATAACTGCTGTCTCAAGATCTCGAGTTGACGCAATATACATGATGGGATTCACGATCATGACCACCGCAATTAGTACGTACGTGGCACAGTAGTTAGGAAGAATACGTAGTACGGCAGTGACTAGCGTCGTTGAGTTGTGACAACTGTAAGAGATCATTCTGAACTCAGTATCATTGCTCAAAATATATGCTCAGGAATGATGGAGCAGTATCAGTCGCAAAACCTGACTTTGCATCTGGAATGTACAACATAATCAGTCCAAATGTAGTGAGGATGGCTGGCAGTATCCAGGCTACAGCATGATAATACATAGGACATCCACTTTTGTTACCTAGCAGTAACTTCATATCCACAGCATAACACAATGTCCATATCCATGTGGCCATGTAAAAATATTGGATCCATGCCTGTATAAACAGTAAGCAATACTCCTTTAATACTTTTGCTGTGTAGAAATCATTAAACTTGGTGACTATCAATATTACCGATGACAAAGCGCAGAAAACTACGCTGGAAGTGTCATCCTCCATTGGCATGATAGATTTGTAACGCATCCATATTGCTGATCTCACACAAACACCTAATCAAATATAGATCAGTTAAATAAAACAGACTCATTGTGTCCCATATATTAATTGGACCATTGCATAATTATATTCATTATTCAAAATTAATAAATTTAGTGGTCTATGCATTAAAATATTCTCAGTATTAATGCTAAACAAGTTCTTAATAAAATAATTAGATAAATTGTCAACGTAAGGATTTTCTATTGTTAAGTTATTATTAGCATTAATCAAGTTGCAATAACAAACTAAACCTAAAGATGCTAAGAGGTCAGCAACAGCAAGCCACACAATAATATTTCGTCCTCTGGACAAAGAGAAATTGTTCCAATGATAAGGGGAACTTGAATCTTCTCGAGGTAATATCTGTAAAGATTTTTTATATTTATAAATATTTGTTAAAAATAAATCTAGAAAGAAAGAAAAAGACACCTTTCTCATGGAGCTTCACGTAACATCAATCATGTTATATGATGGGAATGACAATTAAAAGAAACATCTTTCTGTTGTTTTATTTTTATTATGTTATGTCACTTATATTGTTATTTTTATATAGCTAATACTTGTTCTGTTACACTTTCTGCACTTGAAACATAATAGGTGCAAACGCATGTTGGGAGAAGGAAGGAGAAAGAAGCAGAGTGCAGAAATGCACCTGAAACGAACAGAACGACGGTTGCATTTTTGTGAGAAATCTTAAACGTACAATGACATCTGTTGAATCACGATCAATCTTGAATGTCCTGAATATAACGACGCGTTTATATCACGTTCCATTATGTTACGTGAGAAAAAATGTACCGGTGAAAGGTAAGCCCGTCCTGGATTCCTCTTAAAAGTTACCTGATAAATTGCTCCGAATATGCCAATTACTGACGAGACCATGCACACAATGTTGTACGCGTCTCTATTAAATTCTTGCATTATTATCAGCGCCATATCCGATTTGTTCGTGTGATGACAGCAAAATGTTTGTAACGTCGGGTCCGCCATGTTATCACAATAAAACGAGTATATTTCACTTCACAGGCTTCGCACATACTAAATCAGCTTAGACTAGCGTGGACTCCAAATGCGTATCAGTGCGTATGTACATAATCCGAAGTGGCCATAATGTACACACTACACAACGTACAATGTGATTTACTCTCCCTCTCTTTCATTGTCGTTTCAATAGATCTGCCTGTATCTGTCAATTACACCTTTTACACTTTGTTCCTTTACCATCTTCTTCTCTCAATCCCGAATATGTGTATGTTTCTTTGTAAACCTAAGAAATACCACGAAATTGTGGCTAATCACAGACGGACTTTGCTATAGCCCGTGTTATCTATCGTGAGAATAATGTTATCACACTCTAAAAAGAACGAATACAGGTTCACAGGTAAAAGTTACGAAACGCGTTTCGTTTAAGTGCTATGCTTGGGTTGAAGTGCGGCACAAAACATGTTAGCCGTTTTCCTCGATGTTGAATATATCTTAATTAAAATTTCAAGAAAGATTACATATCTTAGATGTGATCAACTACATTTATTCGAATTCGCCACAAAATTAATTCCATTTATTTGAAAAAAGGTCTGCAGAATTCGAATCTGTTTTGTCTCAATTGAAATTCTTATCTGGCACGAAAATTGCATTCGCTGCAAATTTCACACGCGATTCGGCAAAAATGCATCATGGCTGCCTGCACTAACGTCAATTTGAAGAGTTAACCTTGGTTGAATAAATACAGCTTTTTTCCTTCGTTTATTATAAACAAGACTACAATATTTAAAGACGAAGCAAACGAATGGTGGAGCCGAGTTTATTTTATCCGGACTGTACGATCGCTTTTCGTTCGCATTATTAAGCATTTCAAAGAAGGAGAGAGGAGCGAGAGTAAGAAAGAAAGTATATAAGCTCTTATCTTTCAATCTACCTAGACCAATCAATATAATCTATTTCAACGAGATAAGAGGCTTTAAATACATATATACAGGCTATCCCAAAACCATCCGTATGATTTCAGTTGCCAGGTCGTCGAGCAATTTTCATCTATATTTATCAATACATTGACCGATAAAAATTTGCGGCGGCGCTTACTTCTCGCGCGAAATTTGCGAAACGTTTGCACTGATTAACAATTAAAATCTTACTTTGCGGGAATCGCAATCATGCACGCACAATTATTAACCGTCGCAGTGAAGTAGAATAACTATATATGCGAAACAAATTATACGAATTTTTACTATACAATTATTTATACATGTTGTATTCGTTTATTCGTTCCTATCATATATTTATATCGTATGTATGCGTGTCTGCCCACAGGAATAATGCGTGAAGATTATTTAAAAGGACGATTGCCGGTGGTAATTTGCAGTGGCAATCATTCCAAATATGTTACGCTTATATCTTCTGGAAGATAACATTTGACCAACAGTCACGGTAGTTGTTGCAAGATGTTTTCGACGTCATGACCTTTATCGTGTATATGTGCCCTACTGAAAGTGTGTTGGAGCATCGTTCGGTATAATACACATGTTTCTGCCGCGTATATCCTCTTTGCTCTTCGACTGAGCGTGCGTAAGTTTGTACATTGCTGCCCGGTTTCCTTTGAAACGTACAAAGTGCATTGTTGTCTCTCACCTAAAACTAACATCTAAAAATGCCGGCCAAAAAATTAGGTAAGTTGCATCGTATAACCGATAAAGCTATTAAGTCATTCGAACAGAAATAAAGGACAGTTTAACCTTTAATTGCTCCAGCGATATCTTTGACGATCGACCATTATGTTCGACCAGTAATTTATCATTTTAATAAAGCTATTAATAAAACATTAATGTTCAACTCGTATCTCACTTGTTGATCGTTTAGATCTAAGTTTCATTCTGCTATCAAAAATCTAACCGTTGGATGTGTAATTACTCGTCGAATTTTGAATTATGCGAACACACTTGCGTTCATTCGTTACATTCGACCGGTAATCATTTGAATTTTAATAAGTAATCAATAAGAATACATGTAATGCTTATACAATTTCGTATCATTCTCAGCTCTCCTGAGTGTGTCTGACAAGACCAATCTGTTGCCACTGGCTACAAAGCTACATGAATTTGGATTAACACTAATTGCCTCTGGAGGCACTGCACAGGCATTGAGAAATGCTAATCTACCTGTGCGAGATGTTTCTGAAGTTACGGGAGCACCTGAGATGCTTGGTGGACGTGTGAAGACCTTGCATCCTGCTGTTCACGCTGGTAAAAATAAATTTGTTGTTCTTACAGTATGTCTCAACAGTATTTTCACGTAATATTCTTATACTTTCATATTTTATTTTCTTATTATAGGTATACTTGCCAGATCGATTGTATCAGACATGAAAGATCTTCAAAGTCAGAATTACGATCTTATTCAAGTGGTAGTTTGCAACCTGTATCCCTTTGTACGTACCGTCTCGAAACCCGATGTGATAGTTGAAGATGCGATAGAAAACATCGATATCGGCGGTGTAACTTTACTACGTGCTGCCGCCAAAAATCATGCCAGAGTTACGGTTATCTGCGATCCTAATGATTACGACAAAGTCATCAATGAGATGGACACTACCGAGGACAGAAACACCTCCTTGGAGACTAGGTAGTATTTGAACGCGATGTAGGTCAACGTCGCGAATGCTGTCTAACGTGTTCTTGTAATTTTGCAGACAAACTTTAGCCTTGAAAGCATTCACTCATACCGCTGAGTACGACGACGCTATCTCAGATTACTTCCGCAAGCAATACAGCACTGGGGTTTCTCAACTCACTCTTCGTTACGGCATGAATCCGCACCAAAAGCCCGCGCAGATATTCACGACTCTAGAGAAGCTGCCGATGATCGTGCTAAACGGATCGCCAGGTTTCATCAACCTGTGCGACGCATTAAATGGGTACCAACTCGTGAAGGAATTGAAGTCCGCGTTAAATATGCCAGCGGCGACATCCTTTAAGCATGTTAGCCCGGCTGGAGCTGCCGTCGGTATTCCCTTGGACCGTACACAAGCAAAATTGTGTCAAGTAGATGATATCTTTGAGCAACTTACGCCATTGGCGACTGCTTACGCACGTGCACGCGGCGCCGACCGAATGTCCAGTTTCGGCGACTTCATCGCCTTATCCGAGCCATGCGACGTTATAACAGCCAAGATTATATCGCGGTACGTTACATTCAGGTTCTATGTTACAATTGAAACGGAATTATAGTTGTTTTATGTATATCAATTATACACACACACACACACGTTTTATTATATATATATATATAATAAAAAGTTGTATGTGTATATATATATATATATATAAGTATGAAAACAGATTAAATTTCAGTTTCAGTTTGATATATACACATGTGCGTGTGTATACATATATATCTATATGTAAAATAAATTTTCTTTCAGGGAAGTCTCAGATGGTATCATTGCACCTGACTACTCGAAAGAAGCCCTTGAGATATTGAAGAAGAAGAAAAACGGCTCGTACTGCGTGCTTCAAATTGATCCTGCTTATGTACCGTCTCCGATTGAGCGTAAAATTTTATACGGCTTGGTTATGGAGCAGAAGCGTAACGATGCGCTCATCGATAAACACACATTCGACAACGTCGTAACGAAGAAGGCGAAGACTCTGTCGGAGGAAGCCATCCGTGATCTGATTGTGGCTACTATCACAGTGAAGTATACGCAGAGCAATTCTGTCTGTTATGCGAAGGATGGACAGGTGATCGGGACTGGTGCCGGGCAGCAATCTAGAATTCATTGTACAAGACTTGCTGGAGATAAAGCTGATAACTGGTTCGTTATCTTTTCTATTTTTATTGATTCTTATTGATGAGAAAATTGTCTTAATTGTTTCATTGCCGTGTGTGTTACAGGTGGCTTCGCCAACATCCAAAGGTAACGGGAATGAAATTCAAGAAAGGTATAAAGAGAGCGGAAATCTCCAACGCTATCGACAATTACGTGAACGGGTCTGTAGGAAAGGATATGGACGAGTCCATGTGGGCCGCCATGTATGAGGAAGTTCCTGCAGAACTATCGGAAAGTGAGAGACTCGAATGGCTGAAGAAGTTGGATAACGTTGCTTTGAGTAGCGATGCCTTCTTTCCATTTAGAGATAACGTCGATCGAGCTAGACTGGTACGTATAGTGTTATTTTCACTTCACTTCTCTCACGCGATAAATCAAACGTGACGTTCTTTGATTCATTTGTTTTCTTAAATACAAGTTTGCTGACATCCTTCGATACGTCTTGTTTCTTTTGTTACAGAGTGGTGTTAAGTATATCGCAAGTCCTGCCGGCTCTACGAATGATGACGCAGTAATTGAAGCTTGTAATGAACACGAGATTGCACTGGCTCATACCGGTTTCCGATTATTTCATCATTAGATGTGAAACATAATCTGAAGATATATTTGATCACTATTTTTCTACAAATACAAACGTATATCTCATGATAACTATTTTTCTATGAATTGAAATGTATTTGACAGTTGCTGGTTTTTTTGTCTATTCCTATAAATATATTCAGTCAAAAGATGTCTTCTGATTAACATTGATATAAAAAGACTGAATAATACCTTTTTTTACTTCTTTTTTTGTTCAATCAAAAATTTTGCTTTAATCTTTATCAATTTTGATATGCGACTTTGTACAATATTATTCATAAACATGTTTATGTTACATGTATATATGTATTCATTTATTATTACAATAATTTATCCAAATCCCTATTGGCACAGAATCCTATCCTTTAGTTTCCTTTTTTATTAAAAGTAATGTGAATAGTTGATTTGATTTTCAATGTTAACATAACTAAATCAATAGACATCTGATTTTATAAATTACCATTCTTAACGTAAGCAGTTTCTATTAATGTTTCATATTGTCTTAAATATTTTAAGAAAATGAAAACAAAACTTTTAAATTTTAATCTTGACTGATTCTTGACTTGACTAGTGTAGATTAATTAGATCAGGAATTATTACTTGTTTTGTTTCATTACATATAGCTATTTTATTGGCTGTGGCGTAAAGAATTTAAATTTTATGAAAAGATTACTTTGGCTGCGCCCGGATATTCACTGCCAGCACTGAAAATTTATAATATATGTGACATAAACTATGTATTTTCAATACTGGCGGCAGAGAGAAAGCTGAAAGCGGCCAACACGGCGTTTTCGGCGACACCGTTTTTTGCCCTGGAATGAGCGCCATCTGCATCCATTTTGAGAGGAGAACTACGATCCACTTTTAGGTCTTGGTGGTAAAATTTGCATGTGGTGGAAGTCCGTGCTACATCCACTTTCAGGCGGTTTATGTCCGTGCTGCAACCATAGTTACTATCTCTATGCCAGACAATAGGCCTGTTCGTTTTGTCTGCACTGCTGAAATGGTGCAACAAGTTGAAGTAAGAAAATCTACGTTTGTTTCACTTTAACTTAATGCACTAATTCAGCAGTGCAGACAAAACGAACAGGCCTTATGTCCGAAGGTCTAAAAAGAGCGGGGGGGGGGGGAAGGAGCAGGAAAAATAAAAGCACATATTAAATATTAAATCCTCTACATACATGTTGCCGTATCAAAGTCTCCTGTATAATAAACAATTTGATACGTCTGGAGACGCATGATGTATCGTTATCCGCGTCCCGTTCCCTTCGTCCTGCTTTTCAATTCAGCATCCCGTCCGCTCCGGACATTCGCTCGTGGCACTGACAATGGCCGTCGGTGAACACTCGATCCGCTCGGAGGAGCACATGTTAATTAACGCGACGAGACTCCAATTATAAATATCCCGCGAGTCGACGAAATATTTGAACTTTTAAAAAAAGCATCAAAGAAAATCATGTTGATGTTGTCCTGGGTGAAATCTCACCCTGGTATATATTCTTTTATTTTCGAAATAAAAAAAGCCAAACGAATGCAATTAAATGTTATTTATTATCATTGAATATTAGATGAAAAGTAGAAGAGTTATTGTCCGCAGCGGATAATCTAACATTTAATAAGAACGAGACAAAATTCGCATGAGATGAAATTCCACTCTTTAACGCTACCATGATCTTTAATTATTCTCTGAAAATGGCGATACAACAACTTTGACATTCTGTACAATTAGTTGCTAACATATTTTCTAATCGTATACATTCCTCTTTAATTAACACAAAGCTAACAAATATCCGATCGACAGAATAATTTTCTTTATTTTCAGTAATCAATAAGTAGTAAATCAATGTCGCGTACAGTTGAAAGGCCACCTCGCATTCCCCTCGTTGTCCCGGAACCTTCGAGAAAAGAAAAGATGCCCAAGGGCAAGTCTCTCTTGCTTCAACCGCCGCCGAGGCCTGCAATGTTTATATCGCGCCGATTGTGTTGATCGGCTTGCGAGCGACGACACTTTTTGCACTTTGTTTGACGTTTGACGAATTTTCCGGGAATAAGAAGTCGAAATTTCGCGCTCGGCATTCACGGTCCGTCATCATCCGACTAGTAATCATAGACACTTTATGAATCTGCAATTACTCTCGTATATATAATAATAATAAATTATAATTATAATATTATATAATTATAATAAAATGTACTTGTAAATTCTCTCTATATACAGGGTGTCTTATAACTAATCTGGCAGAGCTCGTAGAGACATAGAGCGGGTTAAGACAAATATAAAAGACCCATATCGTATCATATTTTGTGAGATTCGCAATAATTATCGAGTTATTAATGACAGAAATCTGAAAAATGAGTGCACGTCGAGACGTTATGGGAGGAGCATCTAGCCGCTCAGGCTAAAGAGCACTGCCCAGTCGACAAAGGAACTGTTGCCGGCGCGCGGCGAGAGGAAGGACGACGCGCCAATGTTTATGTCCTTACCTCGCCGCTCCTACATCCCGCCGCACCGCGTCTAAGCTCGCGTCGATATGGCCGCTGAATATTCGCGATTACAATTATGAGATTATTTTATGAGGTACCACAGATAGCTCATATTGAATTGTAAAGTTCAAGATTCAAAAGTTCTTTGATCAAGGAAAACATCGAAAAGGAGAAAGCGATAGAGAGCGATGAGATCTACAGAGATTCTCATCGTTTTCTATCGCAATCTATCGTTTTGCTGCATCGGATCCGAAAGAAATAATATCGCGTAAAGATAGAGTACGATGAACACTTTTCATCGTACTCTATTGTACTCTATCGTTAGGAGAATATTTAATTGTTAGAGTATGATAGAATTCGCGTAGAGACTCATCGTGTCCTATCGTTTTATTCAAGTCTACGCGGAAAATATGTTTGGTTGAATGAACCCATTTTCTGACGAAATGAGAGAGAGAGAAAGAGAGAGAGAGAGAGAGAAAGAGAGAGAACGATTAAGAAATTTTGATTGAAAAAAGCACAATTTTGTTTAAGTTAACCATAAACCTTGATGAATTAGATTCAATGTTAATATTTTCAGTTAATATTTCTCTGTATCGTTCATATTTCATTTGCAAGCTATATCATGGACTAAACATTTTTACCATATATCATGCATAAATTGTTGTCTTATATCATAATTCTTGTCAGTGGTATATTAACGACAGAAGGAACTGAAAGTTCTGTATCGTACAATTGCGAAAAGAGGACCATCGTTGTCAATGGTGCACCAATGATACTCGGCATAAAATTGATTCCTAGGTATAATCGCGATACAACGCAAATCCGAGTGTGTTATTTTGATACGTTATTTTTATGCGTGTCAAAATAAAATTGATACGAATCGTTCATTTATCCGCGTTAATTTTTTTTTAATTATATACAGGGTGTTTGATAGCTGATCATGCAGACGAAAGTTGGAGATAGATTGGGTGTAGCCGAGAAGAAAAGTCATGTACCATAATGTCAAATTGGCAATAGTTACCGAGTTATTAATTAAAACATGTGAGCCAACGAGCGCGTAGAGAGCGGAGGGCGTCCGCAGTAAGCACGTAGACATTTGATACAGGCGGAGTCAGCAAGTAACGGTAGGCGAGCGCGCGCGGCGAGGGGCAACGTAAACAACAAGAGGCGAACGCGCGCGACGAGGAGCGAGCGAGCGCGAACGACGAGGAGCGAGCGAGTGCAAGCGACGAGGAGCGAGCGAGTGCAAGCGACAAGAGGCGAGTGAGCGCGATGAAGAGCGAGCGAGTGCGACGAGGAGCGAGCGAGCTATAAGGAAAAAGCTATGAAGAAAAAGCTCGCTCGCTCCTCGTCGCGCGCGATCGCCTTTTGTCGCTTACGTTGACCCTCGCCGCACGCGCTCGCCTACCGTTACTTGCTGACTCCGCCTGTATCAAATGTCTACGTGCTTACTGCGGCCGCCCTCCGCTCTCTACGCGCTCGTTGGCTCACATGTTTTAATTAATAACTCGATAACTATTGTCAATTTAACGTTATGGTACATGACTTTTCTTCTCGGCTACACCCAATCTATCTCCAACTTTCGTCTGCATGATCAGCTATCAAACACTCTGTATAAGTGGTCCATGGGACGATTAAATATTCGAATACATGTTGCCGTTTCAAAGTCTCCTCTATAATAAACGATTTGACACGTCTGGAGACGCATGATGTATCGTTGCCCGCACCTCATTCCCTTCGTCCTGCTTCCCTGTATAAAATGTTGAATTGAAACGTATTAAAAAGTATTGATATTTTGAATATGTCTGAATTCTGAATCTTTTTGATCCGAAGAAAAGGATTGAAAAGTATTAGTTTCCATTAAATTTTACTGCGCTAAATGCGAGACGGTCTCTTTCGCCCGGGTGCCTCACCAGGGAAATTTCTCTAGTACGCTAAATCCCATAAGACCATCAGTCTTTGTAGTATATCTCGTCGGTGCGTAAGGTTTATATTACCTGTACATACATATTTTGAAACATTTTCTTTGGATATTATATCAAACGGATTTTGCGTGTCACGTAATATCCTTCGGACTACACGGACATTATTATTTTGATCATTTTGATTTCTTTGGTATTCATTGAATTATCCAGAACGCGCAACTGCCATGTTGAACGACTCAATTGTCGTGTGAAATGTTTCGATTTTCACAAATTCATATAAAATTTTTCATTTTTCACTGATTCACAGAAGTCTTTCACTTTTTATTAGTTCACGCTAGGGAAAAGATTCATGATCGCTGCCCCGTGCAGCTGCAACGCTTTTCGAATCATCTATGTCGGCGCGCTTTTACTCCTCAGATTTCTGTCATTAATAACTCGATAATTATTGCGAATCTCGCAAAATGGTATGGGACTTTTATGTTTGTCTCAACACAATTTACCCTCACACTTCGGGTTGGCAGCTAATTACCGGACACTTCGTATGATCTTCATGATATTAATCATACACAATGTCAATTTTTTTTTTTGCACATGTTAACATGTTAATTCATATTGTAAATGCGTAACAATGTGCGAGACTGTGCTTGTCAAGTACGCTATTATGGTTGTAGCACGGACATAAACCGCCTAAAATGGATGTAGCACGGACTATCACCACGTACAGGTTTTACCGCCGAAAACCTGAAAGTGGATGTAGCATCGTAGTTCCTCTCTCAAAATGGATGCAGATGGCGCCCTTTCCCAGTGCGGAAAGTCGGTGTCGTCGAAAACACCGTGTTGGCCGCTCTCACGTTCCTTTCTGCTGGCAGTGAATATTGGAATGCAGCCTTTATCACCACATATCGTCACCAGAGAAATTTCTTATTGGCTGATCAGTATGTCAGACAAATATTGCGAACAGTCCTTTATTTTGTACATGTGTATCTGCCTTGTTTATGATCTTTATTGGTGCCCGCGATATTGTATGCTACTGTGTTTATTTCTAAAAGGAAAAATATTCATTACGATATATAACAGTTATAAAGTTAATATTGTAACTTGAATAATTATGGATGAAATTGACAACACACAAATCATCGTGAGTGAAGAATACATATATAAAATTATTTATGACAGAAACTATCAAAATTTATGAAGATTACAATGCACATCTTTAACAAAAAATAAAATAATTATTCTTCTTAATTTAATTAATTTATTTTTATTGATCAAAATATTCTCTATATAATTGGTATTCTGTGTCACTTATGAATATATCTGCAATGTTCATCTTTTATATATATCAGTATATTTTAATATTTATATACCAAGTTTGCATTAAGTATTTAATCAAATAGCAAAGATATAGGAAGAGTTGAAACATTTTATTTCACTCTTTTTACATACAATAGTAACTTTATGTGCTTTGAATGTTATAGGTTATAGCAGATGATATTTGTGAAAGAGCTGGTATCACAACAACTTGGATAAACAACAATAGGTTTGGGATACATGCATACAAACATGTAAACGAACGATCACAAGGTTAGCATATTATTTTTACATAAATCCTATTTATATTGAAATTATATATATATATATATATATAATTGAATATAAAAGAAAAACATTTTATTGTACAATAAACTTATTTCAGATACTAAAAGCCAATTTGCACCCTGTGATGTCAGAGTACATTTTCTTCGGCCAGAAGTAATATTATTTTCACCACTTTTACGTAAATTGGTTAATGAAAGCAATGGAGTTTTTCTGTCAGTTCAAAAGATTAAGTCTACTTCTGGTGACAGAAGACCAGAACTTCTTAAACACAGTAAACAGTATAGATCTATTTTGAGAGCTTGTGTAGAAAATTTACAAGATATTTTACCCAAGGAACCATTGTCAGAAGTAAAAGTCACTCTAGAAAATTTTCTTACTATATTTTACCAAGTAGAGTGTATCTGGCACTTAACAGAAATTCTTTATGTTGATGCAGTACCAGGTAAGTTGAGATATAGTATACATAACACATATATAAACAGTTCATGAATTATACAAATAATTAAATATAAATGTTTAAAAAATTTAAGTTTACACAATAAAACTATTGTTTCCTTGCTAACCTTATCTTGTTTACAGGTGATGTTGTACTGCCACAGTTACTAGAATGGGTTAGTTTTCATTTTCCCTCGAGAGAACTTGAGGCATTAAAAATCTTGTCACAAAAAACCATTGGTGCTGATTTAGAGAACTCAAATTACTGGAAAGTTGTAATAGGCTGTGCATTCCATGGCAAATTAAATTTAGTTTGCCGCCTTCTAGCCATGCACAGCAAGGCTGACCATTCAGCGTTTATTACTGCAGATAATATCATTAGAAGTATGCCAATATACAATGTTTATGGCGGATATTCCGTTAATGAATTTATCATGCGGTGGAAACATTGGCAAATGGATCTCTCTTCCAATCTAGAGACGAATTGCTTTGTTATAGATAACAATCTAGAGATGCTTATGAAGGTCAGTAAAGTAATATTAATACAATTCATCGCGTTATACAGAAAATAACATTATGCTTTCTCATTCACAGTTAATAGCAGGAGACGAATCGGTGTTCTGGGAATATTCCATGTATACGGAAGCATGGTATGAATTACTAGCGGCTAAATTATTCTACTCAGCACCTTGCTGCAAACAACAGGAACTTTCACGCTACGCGAACAACATTGCCGAAAGATGGCAAGCAAATAGGCACTTGGACCGCATGATACTCGCTCTAATGGAAAACGATCTGCATCAAGTCATCAAGGAAATACAATACATGAACGATAATGGTTGGTTCGCGGCACATCTAATGGATCTCTTGTTCAAATGCGGAAAATTGACTATTTTGAACAAAGAGAAGACTAAGTGAGTATAAACGCCGATTGTACACAATGCAAATATCCAAATAAAATACTCGACCGATAAACGCCGATCAATTCAAATATCCGAATAAAGTATTCGATGTAATATTCTCAGAATTTCACGGCTCAGAAAAGAAGGAAGTCTGCTCTTCACAAAGCATTAGTTTAATCTTTACAGCATGACCGAAAAGCTTCACGAGTCTCTCGTGTTAGAGTACGGGACCACACTAATGGGTCATCGCTCGTTATGGCAATGCGGTGCGAGTTACTTGGTGCACTGCCCTGTGCAGGGTTTGGCCAGATTGGAGATTTTGTTGCAGTCGCTACCGACCGGCACTGAAGCAAGAGTCAACAAGATCATCGACATCGCGCAAGGCAACAACATGCCTCACGTTGGTAAAATTCATTTTCAATTCAGCCTTTCCTTAGTCCCATTCGAATATATCACGATTACTTAGAAACACGTCTCTCCCAGTTACCAGTATATGCAAAATTCAGGGGATGAAGAGTATAAGGCAAGGTAGACTGGGCAACGCTCTCACTTGGGCACTCAAGGCACATGACGGTAATTTCACTACGTACATCGCGGATGAATTTCTCAAACATTACGCGGAACACGGAGAACTGGAGTGCCGGGATCTACTGGAGAATCTAGGCTCTTGCATGCTCGCCAGCGATAGACTTACGTTTTTAGGTAAACAATTGCTCTAATATAATAAACGAGACTGCCTGATATAACTGATCTAACGATCTCTCTATTTAGGAAAATATTGTGAATTTCATCAGATGTACGGAATTGGCGAATTTCGAGAAGCAGCGAGTTTATTGGTGTCCCTTCTGGTTTCGAACCTGACACCAAAATAGTAAGTTGCAATCTATAAAAAAACATTTAGAACGCTTGTGATTGATGATTAAGTAATGTTAATTCTTCCACAGTTTTTGGTCCATTCTCTTGACAGATGCTATACCATTATTAGAAGCGGAAGATGTGATCTTCTCATCTAACGACTGCTACGAGTTATTGCGTTGCGCGGAAGCTCACGGCGACGATCCGAAATTCCAAGACAAAGTCTCGATCTTTCGATTAGGCGTCGCACGGAACCTGGCGCGAGCTCTGAGCTTAGAAGGTTGCCAGGCTGAACATTGATGTCATGCATTATTGTGCTGGTTTCTATTTTCCATTATATTGAGCAACATCAATATCTTTCTAAATAAAGCTTTAATTGTTTTTATACATCATATCTATATAAATTGTCCATATAATCTGTATCCTTGAAGTCATCAATGTTCTTATTACAGTCTAAATTATATAATTATGGTTAAAATTATATAATTCTCTCAAATTATAATATTGGGTGAATGCAAGAGGTTTAATTTCCTAATATAAAAATGGACTAAATAATTTTATCAAAAACAATTTATCTATTCTATTAAGTAATTACCATTGTTTTCTACTATCTTTCGCCACTGGTCTGGCAGCATTTGTATGCCCTTTTCATAAAAGGTAGCTGGCTTTTCATCAAAGAATGAAGAAATATAGTTTTGTAGATTGTGAAAAGAGGTGAATTTCCTATTGTTTAAACTCTTTTGCAACGATCGAAACAAATGATAATCTGATGGAACAATGTCAGGAGAATAGGGCGGATGTAACAAAAGATCCCACTTTAGCTCCTTGAGTTTGCACTGTATTTGCATCGAAGTGTGAGGTCTAGTATTGTCATAATGGAAGACAATGTTTTTCTGTTTGGCCAGAATCGGTCGTTTTTCTTTAATTGCTTTCTTCAAATTGTCCAATTGTTGACAATATTTATCAAAATTGATCGCTTCACTAATAAGGAGCAGTTCATAAAAGATTATACCTTTGCAATCCCACCATACAAACAATATAGCTTTTTGAGGATGCAAGCCGGTTTGTGGCAAGGGTTGATCGCTTTCATTCGTTTGTTTCCAAGTTCGTTTCCGTTCTACGTTGTCATATTGGATCCACTTTTCGCCTCCTGTCACTAATCGATCTAGAAATGGATCGGTTTTTAGTCGGTCAAGCAAACAATTGGCTGTAAAGACTCGATCCATTTTATTCTTTTCCGTTAGATTAAGTGGCACCCAAACATCGAGTTTTAAACCGTATCCGAGTTTTTTTAAATGTCGAAATGCTGTCGATCTGTCGACGTTTAACCTCTCGGCAACCTCTTGTGTTGAAATTCTTGAATTAGTATCCACTAAATTTCGCATAATGTCATCGTTAATGCCAGAGGGCCGACCAGAACGTGGCTGATCTACAAGGTTAAAATCACCTCGTTTAAATTTTGCAAACCATCTTTTACAGGTTGGAATCGATACCGCGTTCTCTCCAAACACATTGCAAATATTGTTCACGGTATTTGAAATGCTTGTTCCTTTCCGAAACTCGTACATCATAATTACACGCAAATGAACCCTATCAATACTCATCTTCAATTTCACTTTGAGACAACTGATCAAACCAAATTTCTATTTATAAACAGTTAACGTGTTCAAAGTAGGGATGGACGATATCACCTTATTTTGACATCTTTTATCTTACAAAATCGATCATTATATGCTTTTTTCATTTGCTTATTCTTTAGACGATAATTTTTTGTTTGGTGTTACTAAAATTGTTATTAATAACATCTTTGTAAACTCGGAAATTTAGAGTTTTTGCTGAAAATTTGGAACGATATTATTTTCGAATACTTGGTTACCGACGAGGTAATATAAAGACTGACAGCCCTGGGTAAATTTTCGTATTGGCCCAGGAGGCCCCGAGGGGTCCGGAGGTAATTAAAGAGCGATGATGAAGCTAAAGGCTCGTCTACATTAGCTGTAAAAGCTTGTCTACAATAGCTGTAAGAGTAAAGGCCATTGCACGTACAAGTTTTAGTCGTAACCGTAAGTCCGTAAGCAAATTGACCAATCACAATTCGTATATTTCCAGATGCTGGATTGTGATTGGTCAATTTGCTTACGGTCTTACGGTTACGACTAAAGGCTCGTCTACATTAGCTGTAAGAGTAAGGCTGTAAGGTTGCAAGACACGAAATGAAATATTTTCATTCGCTGACAGCTTACGTTACAGCCTTACAGCCTTATTCTTGCAGCTATTGTAGACGAGCCTTAAAATTTTTTTACGTGCAACGGCCTTAAGGTTGTAAGGCTGTAACGTAAGCTGTCAGCGAATGAAAATATTTTATTTCGTGCTTGCAACTTTACAGCCTAAGGCCCCTTGCACAATGCCAGGCAACAAGCAATAAGAATAAAAATAGACCAATCACAATCAACTATTACAAGAATAATCTATTGTGATTGGTCTATTTTTATTCTTATTGCCTGTTGCCTGACATTGTGCAAGGGACTTTACTCTTACAGCTAATGTAGACGAGCCTTAACATTAGCCTTAACGGAGCAGCTGATATTTATTTACTCGGTTTGAGTGATTTGAACATTAATATTTATTCTCTCTTTAGTTCGTTCAAGATATTATTTAATGTAACAATATGTTTTCCATTACTTTGGTGAATATTGATAGTTACCAGGCGTCTCCGATACCCGAGTTCGACGTGACATTCTCAGAATTTCGTGGATCGGAAATAAACAAAGTACCGGTAATCAGGATATTCGGATCAACCGCTATTGGTAAATAAATATTTCAAAGAAGTTCATTGTATCGTTCCTGATAAATGAAATATAGCACTGTGAACGCTAATTGTTCAGGTAAAAAGACATGTTTACACGTGCATGGTGTCTTTCCATACATATATGTACCATGCACAGTTCAAGAGAATATGGATAGTTTTGCTTATCAGTTGGCCGCGTCTATTGATTCTGCTTTGAACACATCTTTTGGTTCTACACTGTCTACCAACCAGCATGTCTATAAAATTCAACGGGTATCTGGAATGTAAGTTTTGGCTAGAAAACTTAGAAATTGATAGATCAACTATTCATTATTTTTGTTTGATAAAAGCAAATATATCTATTTTTTATTTGTTTAAATTTATTGTTTTTTTTTGCAGACCTTTCTATGGCTATCACGAGAAAAAACACTTATTTTTTAAGATATATTTTTATAATCCTGCTATAATTAAGAGAATAACAGATTTGCTACAGGTAAATAACTGCTATTTTATGTAAATAGAATATATGTGTATATGTACGTAACTTTTTAAAAAGAACATTTTTAATTGATAAAGAGGTTTTCCTTTCAGAATGGAGTTGTCCTCAATCAACATTTCCAATCATATGAGGCACATATTCCATATATTCTACAGTTTATGATAGATTATAATCTCTATGGAATGAATGTAATAAATTTAAATAATATAAAATACAGACGTTCTTTACAAGGTACAACAGAAGAGAGTCAAAACAAAAGTTCAATGGATACATTAGACTCACAAATATACTTGCCTGTTACTGTTGTGAGACAAAGTATGTGTGAATTAGAAGTAGATACACATGCTGCAGATATTTTGAATAGGCGGAATGTTACTGACAAGATGTGTTTGAATCCTGGTCTTGCTGCAATTTGGGAAGAAGAGAAGGCAAGAAGAGCAGCAGTTGGTTTAGAAAATGTAAAGTCACAATTATTATATCCTAAAACACCCAGTAAGATTATTCTTCCTCCAACCAACAATGATATCTATCAAGAGAATCTATTGTTAAAAAGATTGAATGCTATATCACAGGTACTTTATTATTTTATTAAATGATGATATAATTACTATATATAATTCTGTATATTAATATATGTGTATATTGTTTCAGAGCAATGAAACAGTTAGCTTGAGTACGAATGTGTCTTCATATCCTGTTGAAGCAGAAGAAGATGAATGTGTCTTAAATGCTTCTCATGCTCTAAGCCATAGTAAATCTCTGGTATCTGAAGTGAAAGAGTTGAATATCAAGAGAAAGATCTCTGATAACAATTTACCATTGCAATCAAGCTCACATTTAGAAATAAATGAAAGTCAAAATCCTATAACAGATAGTTTTTGTAAGTACTTTATTAACTAATGTCCCCTGAATATATGATATAATATACTTATTCCTAAAAGGAATAATTTGTGTACAGTGGATGCGGATGATATAAAATTGGTGGAAATGTTAGCTGATTTAGCAGAGAAAAATGAGACTGTAAACGACGTAGACAATGATAGTGTCCTCGGTTCTCAATATTCTATGTTCAGCGAGCCAGATAAAATTAATCCAGATGAAGAACAAGAGGAAGAAGAGGTCGAAGATTTAAATATTACGAGTTTAGACTTAGCCAGTGTAAGTTCTTGGGAAATGACGCATGAAAGATCCAATGAACATGGCAATATAGTAGAAGCTGATGAGAATAATCGCATATCTTTGAATGATGCAAATGTCACTGAAGAAGATTGCGAAAATGTCACACTTATTAATCTTCCACAATTGGATGGAGTTGATGATGTGTGTATAAATGCGTCAGATCGTGAAGAAAGAATTATAAATCGTTCGACTAACAGCAACACAGCATGCTGTGTTGCTGTTCTGAATTTATCCAAAGATATAAAGCATCATTCCCATGAGAAATTTACAATACCAAGTGTTGATGGAGCTACAGCAAGTGATTCCAGTGAGTCCGAATTCGAAGTTGATGTTACTATCGATAGACAAGAGGAACGTATATGCGTATATAAGTCTGGTAAAAAGAATATTCTACGCGGCACGACTCAGGTTACGCCGAAAAAAAGAAGATTCGATGACGAGGACAATAATTGTGGGTCACCTGATAAATGGAGAAATACGAGCGCGAGGACACCCAAAAGACAATTCTACAATTCTCCGAGCAAAACGTATCGAAGTCCATCGCAGAGTTACTCACCCCTCAACATTACTATTACGTCTCCGAAAACTACTAGAAGCTCCATTGTACATTGTGAATCTCCGAGAAAGAAACAATACATGCCGATATCCGATATTCCTTCAACTTCTATGACACCAAAGCGCAAAACACAGCTTCTATGCATGAACTTACTCCGTGAAAAACGCACAAGTCTCTTAAACTCGGATTCAGGTAATTTTTATTCGCAAGTATCGTTTATTAATTTTACTTAACTCATTAATAATGATACATACATGACATACTTCTTTATTACCTTTTACACAAAGTATGTTTCCTTTTTCTTTTCAGGAAATGTTAGCAGTGATAATGTTGATAAGAAATCAGTAATTAATCAAATAGATACTGTGTAAGATTTTAATTTTTTTTACATGGCTTAAAGATTCCAGCATAATTATTAAACTACAGAAGTAATATTTATTATATTTATAGCCAAATTACCAATAATGTAAATAGTATAAAAGCTAGCGGAACAACAACTCAAGAATTAAAACAAGATGGTGAACAGAGAACGGACAGCAGCGATGATTCATTGATCAAACGAAGCATAGCGGTTCGTAAAAGATTACAATTCTCGAATTTCGACAAAGTAGAGAATACTCACGCGGAGTCGGAGCAACGTCAATCTGAAAATTCCATCGCACATGGGCATTCGGTCGTCGAAGTACACGCAGATGCAACTGCATTTTCTTCCAGTAACGACGAAGATACTGTTTTAAACAGTCAACATACAGAAATCAGTAACGACACATCTCCCGAAAGAGATTATGCGTCAAGCGCGCGCGACGTGAGAAGCAGATCCAGGAAACTTCACGATGACATCATCCCCGAGACTGATGTTGACGAGGACGAAGAGGATGCGTGCAATACGACCTTCACCCAACGTGTCAGTCAAAAAATGGAAAGCGATAGCCAAACCATCTCATCGCAAAGGAATATTAGATCATCGAGTAACGCATTTATCACGATCACTACAAGGTATAAGCCTCCTACTTCTGAAAGGATCGCAGAAAGTTTGGCGCTGTACGGCATTCCAGGATGCAGAGCGGAAAAACCATTCTTCAGCAATAAGCTCGATCTTGCGAAGTACAAGGAATCTTCAAGCACAAGCGCTCTGTGCTTCGACGTGCCCGCGTTTAAATCTAGCTTGGAAGACATTACCAGTATCAAGTTGTGGCGGAGAATGAAGGTCAACGAATTTTATCCGTCTGGCTCAAACATAAAGACCTGTCGATTGAAACAAACCCTTGCGGGATACAGTTTACTGACGATAAAACCGCTCGCGTCACCGCCATCTTTCAAAGATGTCAGAAATTGGATAAGAGCTAAGGAGTACTTGTCGAAAAAAGATCACGACGTCAAATCATGCAAACGGGCGAACGAAAAAGCCCCACCAGACGCACAGGACGTGCACGAGCCGCCGATTAACATCGTGAATGCGAGCAACGAGTCTCGGCCAGGGACTCTTAATCAGTCGTCGAGTAACACCTTGATCATGGAGAGATCTGTTTCATTGCTGAGTGGGACATCCGATGATGACAGAAAGTTCGAATATACCCAAAATTCTGACGGTTCCCAGGATTCCGAAAATAGTTTAAACCCTTCTTTAAAAAAAGTCTTGGAGAACCCATTGTTGTACAAGCATAACGAGACGGAACAACGTTTCTCATACGGTCAAATCGAATACTCGTCCAAAGGAAGTCACGGCAATGTTTCGAACGAGAATCTCCAGAATGTCAGAGCAGTGGCAGTGGTGAGTTTATTTTTTATTATTTTAATTGTAGTATTCTTGCAAAAAAGTGTAATTCGGTTCATTTGTCGGGACATTCTTTGCAGCATCAGTACCTAACGTTGCTGTCTCTTGAAGTACATGTAATTACCCGGGAGGATCTTCTTCCTGATCCGCAATACGACTCTATCGTCGCGTTATTTTATGCAATTCACAATGACCCTCCGCCGGATGTGAGTGAGCAGATAGAACACGGTAATTATCAAAACTAAGATGGGAAAGAAAAACGTGTAAGAGAGATTTTACTGTGCAAAGTAACTTGCTACTTTTGTTCTTAATAAACTGACTTTTATTCCTTTCGTAATGTATTCTTCGTTTCAGGCGCTATAATCGTGAATCCCTGCCCCGTAAGCGCAAGACTCAACAAAATCCACTCCGCCAGTGCGATGTGCCTGATAACATATGTTGCGACGGAGCAGGATGTGTTCAACAACCTCGTGAAACTGATCGAGCAGCATAACCCGGATGTTCTAATTGGTTGGGAAGTGGAGTCGCTTTCGTGGGGCTATGTTTTCCAAAGGGCATCTCATCTCGCCCTCAACGGCTTTCCATTGAGAATCTCAAAAGTGCCTTATGTACAGATACCCTCCAACAAGTTTGACGCTCGTATGTTCGAGAAGGACGACATGAGCGAGATCAAAGTGCCCGGTCGCAACATTCTTGATGTTTGGAGAATCATGAGACACGAGGCGGGTGAGTCGTAGTCATTTGTTTCAATTCAGGGCTCAAAGCAATCGACCTCTAAGGATTTCATTATTTCCAGCACTGCTGACGTATACCTTTGAGAACGTCATGCATCACGTCTTACACGAGAGAATTCCCTGTCCTTCCTTCAGGACGCTATCCACCTGGTGGAAACACGAAAGCATGACAATGAAATGCAGAGTTATACATCATTACATCATCAGGGTCCGGGGTACTCTTAAGATTCTGAGTCACTTGGATGTCATAGGTGAACTCACTCATCAATTTACTATCGTTTACCTCAAATCACTTCAGTTCATCATTTTATTCGAAAGTCTACTCTCTTCGTGCCGCAGGTCGCACGTGCGAACACGCTCGGCTCTTCGGCATACAATTTTACGAGGTCTTCTCACGTGGTTCGCAATTTCGCGTGGAATCTATGATGCTCAGATTAGCGAAGCCCATGAACTACATACCGATCTCACCGTCCATTCATCAAAGAGCTAAGATGCGAGCGCCGGAGTGTCTGCCATTGATCATGGAGCCTGAGTCTAAATTTTACGTTGACCCGTTGATTGTGCTCGACTTTCAGAGCTTGTACCCGAGTATGATTATCGCTTACAACTATTGCTTCTCTACGTGTTTAGGCAGAATCGAGCACATAGGCCAGTGAGTATATCTGAGGTTTTGTCGAGAAATCTCGAATGGATAATATTCGTGAAGTGTCGGATAAAATTGGTTAATTATATAATTATTCAATTATATTATTACTTATATATAATTATAGCTAATTAATGTTATTATTAATTATTACAATTACAATTACAGCATAATGGTTAAATTCATATAATTTCAAATTCACATAATCATAACTTACGAATACTAATTACGAATAAATATTACAATTAATTAGAATTAATTAATTCAATACTTCTGATCGTTAGATATGGACCGTTTGATTTTGGTGCGGCGACTTTGAGGGTGACAAAGAGCAGGACCTTGAAGCTGCAGGACAAAATGAATTTCTCGCCCTGTGGCGTTGCCTTCGTGAAGAAAGAGGTGCGTCAGGGAATAATGCCGCGTATGTTGATGGAAATCCTGAATACACGCCTGATGGTGAAGGAATCTATGAAGCTCCATCCGGCGGAAAATCGCACGTTGCAGCGCGTTCTGCATTCGCAGCAACTTGGTCTCAAGCTAATCGCGAACGTCACCTATGGCTATACGTCCGCCAACTTCAGCGGTAGGATGCCTTGCATCGAGGTATGAGACTTGATAGCGTGATCTCACGCTGGAGATTCATGAAGATTCGTTATAGATAGGAGACAGCGTAGTCAGTAAAGGACGAGAGACATTGGAACGCGCGATTAAACTGGTGGAGTCTACTCCAAAATGGGGCGCCCGGGTGGTTTACGGTGACACAGACTCGTTATTCGTATTATTGACCGGCAAATCTCGCGAGGAGGCCTTTGTTATCGGTGAGGAAATTGCTGATGCCGTGACCGCGGCCAATCCTCCGCCAGTTAAATTGAAATTCGAGAAAGTTCTGCAGCCGTCTATCCTGCAGGTATGAACTCGCGGAATGATGTCCGACGAGGAAATTGACATGACAGCGATACACCTGTATTAATATTGCTGCAGACGAAGAAACGATACTGCGGATACATGTACGAGACGCGCGAGCAAGAGAAGCCTGAGTTCCTGGCAAAAGGGATCGAAACGGTTCGCAGGGACGGGTGTCCTGCAGTCGCTAAAGTAAGAGAATGACAACGCGCGTCCCTACAGGAATCCTCTTTGCGGCTTCACAACCGAGAACGTTTATGTATTGCAGATATTGGAGAAGTCCCTGAAGATCCTGTTCGACACGAAAGACATCTCCCTGGTGAAATCCCATATCACCAGGCAGTTCGACAAAATTTTTCGTCGACGCGTGTCCATACAGGATTTGACATTCGCCAAGGAATTCCGCGGGATGCGCGGCTATAAAGCGAACGCCTGCGTGCCGGCATTAGAGCTGACGCGCAGGTTAACCAGGAAAGACCCGCGCGCTATACCGCGCACCAGCGAACGGGTGCGCTACGTCATCGTCGCCGGAGCGCCGAGTCAAGCACTCATTCACTGTGTACGCTCGCCGGCGGAAGTACTCGCCGATCCGGCGCTGATGCCCAACTCCGTCTACTACATCACCAAGGTCATCGTGCCGCCCCTCAATCGTTGCTTCAACTTGTTCGGGGTCGACGTTAATACGTGGTGAGTGTATTACGTATCCCTGAGTTTGCTCTCCTGTGTCCACATTAAAAAAAGCAAAGTGTGTTTCACATAATTATATAAAAAAAATTATACAGACATATGCGTATAATTATTTTTGGTAAATGTTTACCTATGAGGACCACCTTCCGATCTCAAAAATTTTAGTTGTATGTTATGTAAATCATCACTCTGAGTAATGTTGTGAAGGTTTTAGCTGGCGGTCACTGTTTATTAAAAAGTTATTAACAAAAAAAGTTTGGGTAATTATGCAGAAATAGGGACATCGGGAATCTTTCCGATGTCAGTGATTTTCACATATGTTATCAAGGTCATCACCGTAATGTTCCTGAAAGTTTTAGCCCGCGCTCATTGTTTATAACAAAGTTATTAACAAAATAATGCCCATATATTAAAGTACTACGTGTCTTCTGAAAATAATTGTACAACACTGTGTATAGAGACTTATTTATGTATTATGTTCTTCGCTTGGTTTGTTTATTTACCTTTTTTGTACTGGTTATATATCGAAAGAAAAACACATGTCTACATACTGAAGGAAATGGGTTTGCAATTTTTCACGCGAAACTAGGATGGACGGGGAGGGTGCGGGAAGGAAGCCGAAGGCCCCCCTTGCAGCCCCCGTGTGTATGTGTGTGTGTATATGTGTACATATGTCCTTAGTACTGTATGTATACATATGTTTGAGACATTTTCATTTATTAAAACATATGAATTTTTAGTTCATGTATCAGTGGTTATTTTTGTTGTGTAATATGTACATACAACTAAAATTTTCGAGATCGAGAGGTAGTCCCCATAGTAGTAGTAGTAGTAAACATTTATCTTACTTTTTTACACAATTATGTAAAACAGACTCGGTTATGTATAAATTGATATATAATAATATATACAAGGTTGTTTGTAGGAATGATTCGCTAAATAAACTCCGGTAGTAAACGTGATAGACCGTCGAAATCTGCGACTCGCATTTCGTAATACATCTGTTGCTTCCGATTATTTAGATCAGCTATGTTTTGATTGCAATCCTAATTAACGAATGCAAAGTGACTTATGTCGCGTACACACACGGAGAGATATTATGTAGCTTTTCTTTGTATAATTCTCAACTTTATTATGATTTTTAGTAGAGAAGGAACAGATTGTCAGTAAAACTTATCTTGCATAGTAAATTTTACCAAGGTACAGTAAATTTTTTTATAGTAAACTTCAGCTCTGGAATTACAAATAGCACATATGAAACGAAAGGCTAAATTAAATCGAAGCAGAACGTTGATGTCTCGTTTCGAAATTCTATAATAATTCTCGCTATGAGATTCTCTCTGTAAAACTTACTCGCGCGATAAAGAAAAGACCTCTTACAGCAGCGTGCGATTCACAGGTACAAAGAAATGTCTCATCGCCAAAGATTCGATAATATCGCGCAATTAATTGGGGACAATCCGAGATCTATCATTCGCCAGTTTTTCCATTCCGTCGCGTGCGTTGCTTGCGGAGAGCAGACGAACAAAGAAGTGTGCGCGGAATGCGTTTCGCAACCGAGCCGGACTATACTTGTGCTTCTCGAGAAGATTTGCCAATTGGAAAGGACCCATCAACAGATCGCTAGTGTAAGCACATCGAAAAGAATATTAATGAACCGTTCAGTAAATACTAATTAACGTAACATTAAATCAACGTTATAACGATTCACTTAGCAATATAAGTATAATATAACACATGTTGTGTGTGACATTTTACAGTTGTTGAGTGAGGAATCGTAAGATTGATGTAATGTTACTGTTAATTAAAAAGTATTTACTGGATGTAAATTGCCAACTGTCGATAGCTATTGATCTTTAGCCAATGAATGCATGAACGTAACGTGTCTTCCCTTCACAGATCTGCCACTCGTGTATTGGACGATCAGGTGACATAGAATGTGCTTCTCTGGACTGCCCAGTTCTGTATCAAATGGTCCAAGCTCGCAAGGAGCTCGCGCAAGTTCCATATCTGAATAATATCATCAGAGAAATAATTTAGAGGAAGAATTATACACGACCATGTACTTTATATATATGCAATTAATAATAATCCCGTACATTTTTTATTACATAGATAGCATTTCGCAAAACATGACATTTCACTACTGCGATAGCCCTCAGTGAGCCTTCTTACGTTTTAAACATATCTACAAATCCATCGAACGTTAAAAAAAGAAACACACATTAGTAACTATATCCTTGAACAGCTCTGAACAAGTTCCGGCCCGCTTGACGATCTACAGATCGCCATGGTCCACAAGCCGCGGACGCTCGCGTGGATCTCTTCAAGGGAAACCATCGTCGTCCTCTTCGGCCATTTCCTTGGCCAATTCCAGATCCTGTTGCTCTCTTTCTCTGCGCTCCTCTGCGGACTCGAGATCCTTGCCATAGGATTTGGGCGGGTAACGCATCGCCTTGACGCTCTGATTGTGCAGGTCCAGGCAGAAGGTGATCCTCTGATGAAATGCCAACAATGGTTCCTTCGTGCAGTAGATATCCGTGGTTTCTTTACTACGCATGTAGCCGTTCTCCGGATCCAGAGTGGCCTCGATCACACCGTCACGTATTGCTTTCGCCACTATGAATTCTGCATCGACGCTGGAGTCCAGGCCCAGTTTCCGAGCGATGTCGGCTGGCGAGATGCGTGAATACGACAGCCCGATCGAACGAATCGCTGTCTTGATGACGTTGTGTCGCAAACGCAGGATCAACGTAAACGTGTGATCCGAACGGAATTGCGGCCCAAAGTTCTCCAAGACCTCGCCGAAGCGCTGCAAATTGCCCAGGCGTACTGCCTGCGTCAACTGGAAATACGGCGCCAAGGCTCGTCGTAGAGCAGCTTGCCGGAAGATCTGCCGCTCCGGGATATCGCCAAGTAGCAGCTCTACAGCAACTGCCAGTTTCTGCACAGTTTGCCTGAAACCTACAGCTGTGGTCTGTGGCGCCTTGCGCATCGCCTGCACCAAGTACTTGTGAGCAGCCGAGTACTCCAATCGAGCGGCTTTTATCCTGCCGAGATAATAAAGAAAACGCGCCCATTCGTTGTTGCTAGCTGACTCGGGGAAGGTGGATTTGAGTACTAGCTTGTCTGCCTGATCGTAGAGATTGTAGTGCAGATAATTGCGCAACAGGCAGTTGATCAGTACTGCTTGACCCTCGAAGTCATTGCGCAACGTTGCGGTTCGTAGACGAAGGTGCAAGAAACCCCGGATCTTGTCTAGTTGATTCGTCAGCTCATACGCACGGGAGTGGTAGAAGTAGCACTTGGCGGCAATGAGGTCGATGGTCCTGCGGTTTTGCGTGGCAATCTTCTGGACCAACAGCTCGGAGCATTGTACCGCCTCGCTGTACTTCCTGGTGTCGATGAGGCGGATCAGCACTAGCAGGTGAATATACGCATCGATTTCCGGTAGCAGCGTTGATGAGAAGGGACGGAACCTCTGAGTGGACTGCGTCTCGTCAACTTCCATTGGCTCGTCTACCCAGGCGAGCAGGGTATCGCGTTCGGTGGTGGATTTAGTATAGAAGCCTGCGACAAGACCACGTAGCACAACCGGGTTGAGGCGACGACGGGTGTTGGGCAAGGCGCGTAAGGCGCGCAGCACAAAACGTGGTTCCTTGTTCTGCACCGCCTTCTCGATCTGCCGAGTATGCTCACGGATGTCGTGGATTGTTTGCATGTCGGTATCCTTACGTTCGCCCGCGCTGTCACCGTCGCCGCTTTGCGCGTCCGATGCGTTCGCGATCTCCACTTCCATCGCCTCGACGTTTCTGCCACTCGGTACACCCATTTCTTCTCTGGTGCGATCTTTTTGTTCTTTACCTTGATCACCGCGCGGTGCCTTAATGAACGTTCGTGTTGATGATGCCCGAAGTTTTCTCTCTCTCTCTCTCTCTCTCTCCTTTTTCTATATAGATAACCTCAAATTCAGGCTCGCATCATTTCGTTTGCGTTTCTGCAATTCACCCGACTTCAACGGCTCGCGTTGGGGTTAGGTGCACTTTTGGGATCATCGGAGGACTCGTTCTTATGAGGTAGACCATTAACGATGCGAATTATAGAGTCAGGCCTCTTTCACATGGAGCGTAAAATGCGTACGTGCAACTTGCGACAACCAATCATTCATCTCAGCTATGATTTGCGTGTAACAGCTGAGACAATTGATTGGCTGACGCGGTTTACACATATACTTTTTACGTCGCATGGGAGGCAGCCGCATTCTTGCAACCATTGTAGATGGGCCTTTAGATCCGACCATGGCCGTCAAAATTCACTGCCAGTACTGAAAATATATAGTTTATGTCACGCATATTATAAATTTTCAATGCTGGCAGTGAATATTGGAACGCAGCCTATGTACCGATCTAATGGAGGATTCACACTATGTCCGATGTCCGACGTACGGTCGCGGACATAAAGGTTGTCACTTTTTTTTTAATGGCTGCATTCAGCAGACTCAACAGTTAGACAACATTACTAGATTTTCCACTGAATCTCGCTCCTGATTGGTAAATACTTCTGGGTCTATGAAGAATCTAACAGAATGCTCCAATCACAGACAATAATCACTAAGCGCTCTCTGATCACTTTGTTCTACTGAACGCGGCCAATGGCTGCATTCAGCAGACTCAACAGTTGGACAACATTACTAGATTTGCCACTGAATCTTGCTCCTAATTGGTAAATACTTCTGGGTCTATGAAGAATCTAAAAGAATGCTCCAATCACAGACAATAATCACTAAGCGCTCTCTGATCACTTTGTTCTATTGAACACGGCCAGTGTGAATCCTCCATAGGACTACGTTTACATGAGGGAGTGTAGCACGATTGGACTCAAGGTAAATGATTGGTTGGATCTAGTAATTCACCAGATAATACTTTGCATCGGTTGATTGTATCTAATCGTATTTTGTTGAATTAGGTGCCCCTAAAGTGAAACAGATATGTTTTTTCTCATTCTAATTTATTGCGCTAGTGTGCACTAGTTTAAAAATTTTTTGAAAAAGAATAGACCATAGATTTCGTGAGCGTGATAGCCAAATATAAAGGTCGAGCGCGTAGGCTATAATTGAAGTAGTCTGGAGGTTGGCTGCTCTGTTATGCACTCATGTGAATCGAACCATTTCAAGGATCTCAAGGGAGCGTTCATATATTCCTCTTCTTTTCGTTGCGCGAATGGTAACGTTGTAGTTTGTCACGATGAAGGTAAGGATCAACGAATAGTTTTATAATCCAACGTATTTTGTATGCTATTAATGTAGTCCGCGATACAATAAGATACTATGGTTTTTACGAAGACCATATTTTTGTTGAAATTGCATATTTAAATATGGTTTTGATTAGAAATAAGATTGATGTCGAGCAATCCTGACGATGCGTTGCCTTTAGTGTCGAGCCACAAACATCATGGGGCTGATACATTTTCTTCTTCGTGGCTATATTATTTTAGACTTGTCCAATTAATATTATACGGAGAATTTCTTTTATGTAGCATGTTTTATAAAAGAAATTAACCTTAATGAAGATATTCAGAATATGCATCCTTAATATTTTGACTAAACTTGTGTTACATTTTGCAGTTGAACGTATCGTATCCTGCAACAGGATGTCAAAAGCTGTTCGAAATTTCGGACGAGCACAAGCTCAGAATTTTTTATGAAAAGCGCATGGGAGCTGAAGTTGAAGCTGATGCACTTGGAGATGAATGGAAGGGATATGTTGTTCGCATCTCTGGCGGTAATGATAAACAAGGTTTTCCAATGAAACAGGGTGTTTTAACAAATGGTGAGTTGCAGATATATTTGTGTTTTATATTATTCATCACATATATATCAAAAACTATATCAGAAGAGTTATTTGAAAAGCAAAGTCAAATATGTTGTTTTTAACAATTTACTGTAGTTGGTAATATCAACATTATTTACAAATTCTTAAAAACTACAAGAATAAACAGCAAGTTCTGCTGCAGCTTTATAACATATAATTTTTAACAATATTTTGTATATTAAGAAATTCAAATAGTTTTCATGTATGTGTTTTATTTGTACCTTATTTGTACATAGGTCGTGTGCGTTTGTTGCTGTCAAAAGGACATTCCTGCTATAGACCCAGACGTGATGGAGAACGCAAGCGCAAGTCTGTTCGCGGTTGCATTGTGGACTCAAATTTGTCTGTATTAGCTCTTGTTATTGTCAGAAAAGGAAAACAGGTAAAATGTAGTCAATGATTGCAGTATATCCTTCCAGATATTGCATATTCATATAGGATTCCATGCAGTTCAGGGTGTGTTCAAGATGATATTAAATTTTCTTTGAATACTATCATAAGCATGGAAGATCAAATTCGTTTTTTGATTTGGGAAACTGCACTGTTGTGTGCTTTTTCTCAGTGTACAAACGATACACCCAACTCGTGTAATAGCATATATAAATAATATAGTTTTCTATACTATGTACTTTTGAAATTTAAATCAACATGATAACTGAAAATAGTATATAGGTTGGTAATTATTAAAGTTTTTATTTAACTTAATAATTTATGAAAATTTAACAGTATAATATAAATTCATTACAGGAAATCCCAGAGCTGACAGACAAGAATGTGCCACGTCGTTTGGGACCGAAAAGAGCAAGTAAAATTCGCAAACTTTTCAATTTGAGCAAGAAGGACGATGTCCGCCAGTTTGTGGTGAAACGTCCTGTTCAAAAAGAAGGCAAGAAGGAGCGTTTGAAGGCGCCAAAAATTCAGCGTCTTATTACTCCAATTGTTCTTCAGGTATGCACAATTTTCTCTCAAGACATGAAAATTAAAATACTAGAAATATTGTAATTAAAATTATACCGTTTAATAAAAGTATAAAATTAACTCAAGTTAAATCAATTCGAATTGTTTGATATGAAAAGGAAATATTTTATGTAATTTGATTAAAAAGCAATTTCAATGGATATGATTACAGTTCTTATAGAATTTATGCAACACAATTTTAAATATAAAAATTACTGAATGTTTACAGAGGAAGAGACATAGATTGGCACTAAAGAAGAAGCGCTGTCTCGCACGCAAGGAGCAAGCTGCCGAGTATGCAAAACTCCTAGCGCAAAGGCAAAAGGAGGCTAAAAACAGGCGTCAGGAAGAACTGAAAAGAAGACGCAGTGCCTCCATGCGCGACTCAAAATCCTCAAATCAGTCGGCACCTACAACGCAGAAATAAAACAGTTGACTGTATTGCTAAATGTAAAATATAATATTTACAAATTAATAAAAACGCAAAACATTTATTTCGACCTTAGAATTCATTTAAATATAATAAAATATATAAGGTCAGATGATTTGATATGTTTGATTTATATGATTAGAGAAATACATCTGTTGGGAATTTTTACATTAGCCAACAAACGTTAAAAACTTGTATAGGCTAATTTCTCGGTAGTCTGACCAATCGGCTGATCCTGACACAAAAGCAATATTAAATAACTGATAGCAGAGAATACTATTCTATTGTTTACTCCAGTTTATATTTTCACTTTTTTTTAGCCAATATCTTTAGAAGTTTAGTAATTAATAAAATTCTTACGTTTTTAATTTTTATTCCATATTGATATAGTAAAAGTGATTCTTATTAAAGAAAATTTTTGTCTACAATTTATAGTACAAAATTACATTGGATTATGGCTCAATTGGAGTTTAAATGAATTATTTTAATTAAAACTGGGAAAGTATCCTTTGTGGTTTCTATACAATGTTTCATTGTATAAATTAATAAACGTATAATTGCAAAATTGTATCATAAATAATGAATTAATTTGCAAATTAAAAAATTTCTAATTGTTACATTCAAATTAGACTAATGTTTTATTATCAAACATTATCTTTATTTCATAATAATCGTAAAACAATTAATTGAGAAATTAAAATAAATACATAGAATGTAATTAAAGTTGAAGAATGTAAAGTAGAGTATTAAGTTTTTTATTTATATTAAAACATTTTAAATACATTATATTGCTGGATCATCCCCCTTAGTGGTACGTGTGTAAATGAGCTGTGCATGATGTTGTACAACTTGTTTAATCAAAGCCTTTTGTTGAAGTTCTATCAAAGCTTTCCTGGCAAGTGACCCTCTAATTTTCAGTCTTTCACTGACAATAGAGGGTGTGATCAATTTGTACTGTGGTACCTCTTTCAGTAGCTTTTCATACGTGGCTTTGTCAAAAAGGATTTGATTGTTTAACTTGTCACGTACTTTTCCCTTGGACCACTTCTGCAAATATGAAGAAACAACATTGTGTTAAAAATAATTCTAACATGATATATTAAGGAGAACATGTAATATGAATCTCATCAGACTCATTAAATCAGTTTTTGCCTCCATGTTTGGTCAAGTTGTTAAGTCACATCAATTGAGATTTTATTAAATTATTTAGTATAATTATCATAATCATGAGATAAACAAAACAACAAACCTTCTTCTTAGCTTTACCACCAGATCCACCCTCCTTCTTCTTCTGAGTTTTCTGTGGTTGCTTAGAAGAACCTTTTGTATCTTTTTTAAGCGGCTATAATTGAATAATAAATCTAATGTAAGATATGTTTCTTGTTGAATGATTTCGTTTTGTCAGAGAATATAGATTAAATACATGAAAGTAGTATTTTACAATATGATATAAAACCATAATTAATAGATAAAAGACAAATATATGTATGTGCGTGCATGTGTGTGTGTGTGTGTGTGTGTAATATTTAAGATTTTGTACAAAGTAATTTTAAATTATTCAAAATATATAATGCCGTATTTCATTTTGAATATTGTTTGTTTTTATGCAAAAAATTAGTATATACTTTCGGAATTAAAAAAAATAAAATAAAATAAAAGTGTACCGTTGAGACTTGATGAAAAAGAGGTGAATAGAGTATTAGTACAAGTGATAGCGGAAAAGAGAGATAGGTTAGGTTTGTTGATTTGGTAAGTTTCTTTAATTGTGACTTACATAATTACTATATATAATAATTCTTTAGCATCAAAATATATATAAGATAATTTTTCTAGAAGCAAAATTAAGTCAAAACGATTATATTCGATAGATCATACATAACACGTGGAATGCAAGATAGTTACAGGTTTTATCGTGAATACATAGGTCGGGCATATTATATCATTGAAGTATATTTTTACGAAAATCTGTATTTTTCGCGAAATATGTGCGGACTTATTATGAGGTCGTGTAAAATAGTTTTAAACATCATTTACTATACACGTGACACTCACCATGACTGAAGATGCACAAAGAATCTTAAGCCAGCGGCACACGGTGCTTGTTTTCGTGCTGGATTGCTTGCTAAATGAAAATATTGCGTTCTGATTGGTGCATTTCCATCCATCTTCGGAAATAAACAAAAAATTTAAAGCATTTTGTATTATTGTGCTGTTTTCTTCATTATACACAATACATATATTATCCACATGATCCACATTCCCATCCACAGCATCCCCATGCACATCCATATACTTTATATATATTTTCTCATCTGTTGGCCGTATTTGGTGACTTTCTCCTCATCATCCACTATGCATAAATCAATGAGCGTGCTGGAGTCCCTCAAGTAGTGGGTCGGCCGGAAGGGCACAAGGAAAAGACCCGAAGTGTCCACAAAGGAGCGGAGCTGAAAACTATCATGCGTTGCAACCATCATATTGATATTGAAATCATCCATGATGACAGAGTGCTTGTACATAGCTCGAAGCCAGTTGTATCTATTCTCAAATTCCCCTAAGTATCCGCAGTGAGGAGGCCGATAGACAACGGCCAGGAGAAGGGGGGACGCGTTCGGAACCGAGATCTCCGCGATGATGAACTCCGGAGAAATCGTCTGATTACTGTTGCTTCTCTCCACAATCTCGGCTCCGACCGAGTCCATGAAAAAGATGGCCACGCCACCACCCATCCTCCCCACCCTGTCGTTACGCAAGAGACTGTAGCCAGGGAGACGCACTAGCTCGTCCGATATCTCGGGCCTGAGCCATGTCTCAGACAAACATATAATATGGTAGGTCGAATGAGCGAAAAAATGTCTGAATTCATCAATGTGCGCATACAGCGACTGACAATTTACATGGCAAATCTGTATATTTTCAGTAGATTTATCCATAATTTGTAATTGCAATCTTGTCTTTAGTTCGCCTTAAAAGTAGTGGGCACAATTTACTGTCAAATGCCGCATGGTCTGTGCTCCTTTCTCCTTGGCCTCTCATGCAGTTTATGCACTTTTGGTTGCCCTTTCCTATTGGGACACTCTTTGAGCTCATGTTCTCCAGAGTAGTGCCCACAAGCCGGTCCAGCCTTACAGTTTTTTGCGAGGTGGCCAAAACCTGCACATCTGTAGCACTGCAACACCCGTATGTGGTCCGCGAACCGACAAGCAAGAAATCTTAGATAAATCCGACTCCCTCTAAGTAATTTGTCTCGTACTTCCGGAGCCACCTCTATAATGCAGGATGTGGTGCTCTTTCCCGGTTTGGGAGGAAAAGTATATACGACATTTAGCTCTGCACTGGTTTCATTATCCAGATTCTGAGCAATTAGTTCATTTCGAATATCTGTGGGAGATATGTCTCCCGGAATCCCATAGATTATGATTCTCGGGTTGCACTTCACATTCTCCACCACCTCCAGTCCCGCTCCCACAAGTGCAGGGTGGTTTCTTATCTTGTCCAAATCCAAATCCGGAGTATCGGCATTTATTCTAAGCTCATTATTCTTGGCAAACGTGACTCTTTGTATCCTGAGACCACACTCAGCCGGCCTGAACACCCTACAAAGGGCCTCCTTCGTGGCTTGAGAGGATGCAAGTACTTTGGGCACTGTCCTTACTTGGCATGATATAAAAACTCGAGGATTTTTGTACCCTCACCGTCCGCCCATTTGGGATACGAACCCTCAGCTGGCTCGAGGCAGCTACAGCGGCATACGTCGCTGCAGAACCGTTCCGGGCTTCACTCTTCTCATGATTCGACGTCTTTGAGGGGACACCGATAGTCCGATTCTCACCCAACGTCCCCGACACCGCTTCCCAAATTTTTTTGATGATAAGTCGCTGTTCCGACCCCTCTTCCAGGCCATTTGCCACAAAGGAAGAGAGCTCAAGGACAGCTTCCTTACAAAACCGAAACGCCGCCTCGATGGTCGCCCTCCGATCCACATGATCCTTACTGGTCAGCAACAATCTGGCCACATCGTCGCCCAACTTATGTACTGATTCCACCAATGAGCCAAGACGCGAGGCGTCCATAGCGATACCTGCCGAACATCCCCCCGACGTACCTTGACGAGACGACAATGCTGACGGATACAACAGCCCTCCGTGCCCCCCGCCGCTCGCTCGTACAATCTCCGCGACCGCCGGCGACACGGATCGGGCACGCTCCACATCGAGAAAGAGAGAGAGAGAGAGAGAGAGAGAGAGAGTGAGGGAGAGCGTGAGAGTGTGTAGAGTGTGAGAGAGAGGAGAGGATGAGGGAGAGAGAGAAAGAGAGTGTGAGAGAGAGTAGGAATGACAAAGTTTGAACGGGAGTGAGAGGGGGTATTTGGAGAGAGTGGGGGGAAAGAGGAGGAAGACAGAGAGCTTAAGATGATCTTGAATAGAATGTTAAACGTCGAAATTTTCATTGGTTACACGATTATGCGTTATTATGCAGAAAATATATGTCATGGAATTTCAAACTGTATGCTCCTAGTACATCATATGTTAAAGTCAGATATTATATTTTAATGGCACCTGAGTGATAGTTTGTATGAAAGAATTTATAATGGGGTTATATTAGGTTTACAATTTTATAACATAAAATAATAAGGTATAATTTTTTTTCTTCCTCGGGTAATGGTAATAAATATAACGAGAGAGAGGCAGGGGGAGGGAGAGAATATGAGACAAAAATTGTGTGATGGAAAGTGTGTGAGAGAGGGAGAGTGAATATTATACTCCAGGGATTATTTTTTATTTATAATATTTATTCTGAACTTTAATATGAATAAGCTAAAATGGCGTGCGCGTAGCGCGCGCTTGTAGTGTTCTAGTGTCTTATAAAAGATGTCATTATGACATCATAATTTAAAAGTCTTAAAGACGTCTCAAATAAGAAGTCTGAAAGACGTCTTAAACAAATTGTCTTAAAGACGTCTCAAATAAGACATCTAAAAGACATCTTTTGAACAATGTCTTAAAGACATTTGAAATAAGACGTCTTTTGGTCAACGTCTTAAAGACATCTGGAATAAGACGTCTTTTAGACATATGTGTTGTGTGGGCTGTTTATTTAAAACGTCGCCAACCTATTGGCGGTCACATTCTGACAAATAAATATATAATTGCAAAATTGTACCATAAATCATGAATTAATTTGCAAATTAAAAAATTTCTAATTGTTACATTCAAATTAGACTAATGTTTTATTATCAAACATTATCTTTATTTCATAAAACAATTAATTGAGAAATTAAAATAAACACATAGAATGTAAATAAAATTGAAGAATATAAAGTAGATTATGTATTAAGTTTTTTTATTTATATTAAAACATTTTAAATATATTATACTGCTGGATCATCTCCCTTAGTGGTACGTGTGTAGATGAGTTGTGCATGATGTTGTACAACTTGTTTAATCAGACCCTTTTGTTGAAGTTCTATCAAAGCTCTTCTGGCAAGTGACCCTCTAATTTTCAGTCTTTCACTGACAATAGAGGGTGTGATCAATTTATATTGTGGTACTTCCTTCAGCAGTTTTTCATATGTGGCTTTGTCAAAAAGGACTTGATTGTTTAACTTGTCACGTACTTTTCCCTTGGACCACTTCTGCAAATATGAAGAAACAATATTGTGTTAAAAATAATTCTATCATAAGTTATACATTAAGGAGAACATGTAATACGTATCTGATCAGACTCATTAAATCAGTTTTTACCTCCATGTTTGGTCAAGTTGTTAAGTCACATCAATTGAGATCTTATTAAATTATTTAGTATAATTATCATAATCATGAGATAAACAAAACAACAAACCTTCTTCTTAGCTTTACCACCAGATCCACCCTCCTTCTTCTTCTGAGTTTTCTGTGGTTGCTTAGAAGAACCTTTTGTATCCTTTTTAGGTGGCTGTAATTGAATAATAGATCTAATGTAAGATATGTTTCTTGTTGAATGATTTCGTTTTGTCAGAGAATATAGATTAAATATATGAAAGCAGTATTTTACAATATGATATAAAACCATAATTAATAGATAAAAGACAAATATGTATGTATGTATGTGTGTGTGTGTGTGTGTGTGTGTGTGTAATATTTAACATTTTATACAAAGTAATTTTAAATGATTCAAAATATATAATGTCGTATTTCATTTTGAATAGTTTGTTTTTATGCAAAAAATTAGTATATACTTTCGGAATTAAAAAAAAATAAAATAAAATAAAAGTGTACCGTTGAGACTTGATGAAAAAGAGGTGAATACAGTATTAGTACAAGTGATAGCGGAAAAGAGAGATAGGTTAGGTTTGTTAACTTGGTAAATTTCTTTAATTGTGACACACAATTATATAATAATTCTTTAACATCAAAATATATATAAGATAATTTTTCTAGAAGCAAAATTAAGTCAAAACGATTATATTCGATAGATTATACATAGCACGTGGAATACAAGATGGTTACAGATTTTATCGCGAATACGTAGGTCGGGCATATTGAATATCATTGAAGTATATTTTTACGGAAATCTGTATTTTTCGCGAAATATGTGCGGACTTATTATGAGGTCGTGTAAAATAGTTTTAAACATCATTTACTACACACGTGAACACTCACCATGATTGAAGATGCACAAAGAACCTTACAGGCAGCAATGCAAAAGGAAGCTTTCCGGTTCAGTCCAGTTCAGTTCAATATGTGGCTCCGGACAAATTTGGTTGAAGCTATCCGAGGTAGCACCACACGGTGATCACTTCCGTTCCACAAAGCAATTGAATCGATTGAATTGATATCGATTAATGCATCGATTTTCGATTCTAGTTTGCTAAAAAATCGATTAGTTTCTCCTGCTCAGGCTTTTATATTTCAGCATAATTTGCCGTTAGAATAAGAAACCTCTTATTAATTTAATTTTGGTTTATTAAAATAATGGGTCTAATGACCAATGTTCTTTATTAGTGTCTCGTTGGTGATAGACTCTTATTGGTCAAAATAACGGGTTGATATTTCATACTACTTATTTAAGCGAATTCATACTACTAATATAGTTCGAATCTTAATTAAATGTAGTCTAAAATCTCGACTAAAATCAGTTTTTCAGGAATTAAAATAATTTAGTAGATTATCAGCTGGTGCACCAACCCGTTATTTTTTATTAGTTTCTGTCGCTACGAATCATCACTGTTTCTACTGAGGTATCGAAATTGTAGTAGTACTACTCAATGGCTGATTAGCCGGATCTTTAATTTCAAGTTGTTACCAGCGACGATTTTAAAGACCTTTACTTTTAATTAACATGATTTTATACTTGATCAAAAGAACTTTTTCTTGTGAAATGGGCACGACCCATCGGTAGCTTCGGCAAAAGAGCTTCCATTTTTAAGTAGTATGGTTCAAGGACGGAGTAGTACATACTCGCTTCACAGGAGTGGCTGCGACAGCATGGCGTTACTCCAGTGTGCATATTGCGCGCGATCCGGCTTTCCGCGGATCTGACGGCCGTACGACATGAGTCGATCGGCGAATTAACATCACCACGTCGACTGGACGTCGCCGACTTCATCGTGAGTTGATCAACGACTCGCTGGGATCAGCTGCCGGCGATAAGAGGTGAGTCCAGAAAAAGAGAGTGAAGGAGAGAAGGATAAAAAGAGAACTGAATTGTAGGTTAAGATTGCTCTCGCCGTCAAACTCGTAGACGTGTCATACCGCGTCCGACCGCAAGACACGGTTACATATGTGCGCCATGTACGTGTCATTTAAATTATCGGACGCTTCGCTCGTCGTCGACAGCTGGAAGTACGTCATACTTTAATCAGCTGTCCATCATATATGAATCAAGGGGTGATATCAACCCCTTGATGTGATTTAATTAGAACTAATTTTTTCACTAATTTTTTGTGAGATACAATGTTGTACTGCGTGCACACAACGGTTCTACAAGGAAAACTGCACGCTTCAATTTTTGATTCACTTATTTCAGTGAAATGAAAAATACATCATTGTACATATTTCTGATTTATATAGTCATTTATTTTTGTACATTCTGACATAAGAAACACGTGACTTATCAGAGATATCAATTGAAACTAAGGGGTCAGCAGTTTGTGTTGCTAGAATTCTCTGAAAAATGATATAGCGGATTGAAAACTCCTTTATCATTTGATAATAACATTTCGTGATAACAGATATGTTTTCACTCCTGAAGACTTCTTATAAGAATTGAATAATAATTTTGACAAATTGCAACATATTACTGGTATACATGATTCTTACCAATGTTCAATTGATATGTGGATGTATTGTTATGTAACATTTTCCAAGTTATATTCCTTCAATGTTGCCTTGTTATAATATTCAATTAAACATGTATAATCTTTGAGCTGATTGCATTTCATTATACAGTCGGTGAGAAAAAAGTTGCGACACTTGCATCTCGATGAATTTCAAAATGTATCCAGTAGGGGAAGTTGTTCTTCAGTTTCCAAAAAGATAAATTTCCCTGTCGGATATCTGCGGTTTATCGAGGTAAAAGCATCGCAGTCTTTCCTCCACTGGCTGTGCTGAAAGGTTCTTCCATGTGACGCTGTGCTTCTCCTTCCAGGCAGGGCAGACTTTTCCATTTCGTATGACCAACGCTGGCGCGATCATAAAATGCTGCCACTTGCGCACAATTCGCGTAGCCAGCACGACTCACGCAGCAACTTCGGCAGTCGGATCAAGGAGAAGCTGTTAGGTTGGAAGCGGCTGATCTTCTCGGATGAGAACACGCGGAATCTATTTCTGTTTCTAATCGTGAACCTGTCATTCGCGTTCGTCGAGTTACTATACGGGATATCAACCAACAGCCTGGGCTTGATCTCCGACAGCTTCCACATGTTCTTCGATTGCACTGGTCTATTGTTCGGTTTAGCAGCGTCTGTCATCACCAAATGGCGGGCGAACGAGCGTTATTCATACGGCTACGTCCGAGCCGAGGTGTTGGGCGGCTTTGTGAACGGACTGCTCTTGCTGTTCATCGCGCTGTTCATCATGTCGGAGGCGGTGGAGAGAGCGATCGAGCCGCCAGAGATCAAACACGAGAGGCTTTTCGTCGTCTCCGTGTTGGGACTCATAGTGAATTTAATAGGCATTTACGCATTCAAACACGGCCACGGTCATGGCCATGGTCACAGCCACGGGCACGGCCACAGCCACGGATCGGCTGGGCACGGTCACTCGCACTCCCATTCACACGACAATCACGGCTATTCCCTGCTGAATCACCACGATTACAGCAGCCACCACGACATCGAGATGGAGGCGTCGTTCAGCGGCACAAATTCGCAGATCATGAAGGGCGTATTCCTACACATCCTGGCGGACACCCTCGGCTCCGTGGGCGTTATCATATCAGCGTTGCTGATGCAGATGTTCGGCTGGATGATCGCCGACCCAATTTGCTCCATGCTTATAGCAGTATTGATAGTGTTAAGTGTCATCTCGTTGATGAAGGAGTCGTGGGAGGTGCTGATGCAGAGACAGCCGGTCGCCCTGGACCGTGTGCTACCGCAGTGCTACAACAAGGTGACGCAGATGCCGGGGGTGTACGGCGTGCAGGAGCCGCATTTTTGGACGCTTTGCTCCGACGTGTATGTCGGCTGCCTGAAACTAGAGGTGGCTCGCGAGGTAGACCCCAAGTCCGTCGTGATGAACACGCAGAAGATCTTCCAGGCGGCGGGCGTGAGACAGCTCACGGTCCAGTTGGACTACGCCCCCATGTGATCCACGAAAAGCACGCGTGTCGTCAAGTGTTCTTACCGGTGCGCCGCCGCCGGGGGTGTGTTCGTTTGCGGAGTATGTCACAAGGAGGCGCGGAACACGGCGGTGCTGCAGAACGTCTTCGCCGTGCTGAGAATATGCGGCGGCACCGGTGGTGGCTGTTGTTGCACCCTGTGCGTGTTGAACGACGGCGAATACCGTCTCGGACTGCAGATCGTTTGAGAGAATTATTTATGTATGCCTTATGTATACTATGAGTGAACGACGGACTTGCAGGCGCGAAAACCGATCGAGGGACATCCTGAGCATATTTCCGCATTTCGAATCAAATTTACTATACGATTACGTATACGGCTTAAGCGACTGATACAAGCATAAGCGGTGAAACCCAAAGCAGCGAGCGAATTGATCAGTTATATTTGTGATCGAGAGTGATCGAAAAAACGTGATTATCACGTTAAGATTTTTCGCAGTGATTGATCAATTCGCCTACTGCCTGAATCTTGCCGCTTCTTTGTATGCGCTACACGGTCCTTGAGGCTCTTCTTTCCTCGTCGGTTATCTTCACTGATGACGTCAGAAGCGAGAAAATATGCGCTGAAAATGTCTTACGGAATATTTTAAAGCAAAACGAAATATTCGTCAAATAATGTGATTGATTGAAAGCAGACCTGTAAAATATTTCTTTTGCTTCGATAACTGGAAAGTAGCTGTGAATTTAACACATAGTTTATTTCTCAATTATGTAATTTCTTCATCTCAGTTTTACGGTTATCTATTGATTAATTATTGCAAGAGGATAATTTTCAGAGTATTTGACAGATTTTTTTGTTTCAGCGTATTTTGTAAGAATTTCAAGCAGAAATTTTCGCACATTTGACGTCATCGGTTGAGATTATCACGACGAGGAATCAAGAGTTAATAGATTTTTTAAGCGTGATTGTAAGGCGAATCCGAAATTTGTTTCCCATCGGCATTCGTGCAAATTTATAGGACAGTCATTCGATTTTTTTTTCGTTTTCATCTATTTCAAGAATCTGGAACGAATGTCTAATCGCTGGTTGTTTATGATCGTCGTGTCTCGTCAGACTTACGTGCTTATCTCTATTTGCACGGATTTCGACTCGTAACTCGAGCTCGTCCGTTTGAGCATTTCACGGATCCAAGTGTGCAGGATGAGCCGTATAAAGCGTGAATATCTCCAAAAATATGAACAGCGAAAAGAAAATTTTATCGAGTAAATTTGGAATGCTTCAAAAGTCTTATGAACATATTTATTTTTCTCCAAATGAGTGCGCATATCGAAGATTGAAAATTCGTCTCGGTATGTTCTGCAATCATGCATATTAAATAGAACTACATAGTTTTATTATAAAAAAATCGGATGACTTTGAAATTCTCTTGACATATTCGTATAGAAAAAAAAAAATACAGAAAAATAAAAAGACGAAAAGAAGAAAAATAAATATAAAAGATGCAACCTTCGTGGCACCTTAATTTAGCCTGGTAAAATTTGCATTTGCCGCTAATATTTATCGAGATATTCACTTGTCACGCTTTGCGCGTCTTGTACAATACAGTCGATCATGATGTAAGTAGCGTTGTTTAGATCAGTTTTTTTATTTTTGCAACGATACTTTAAGGCGCATTTGTAAGAATATTTTTTAACGAGGTCTCCGAAACTACGTGCTCGAAGGAGCACTGTGTCGTTTATACACTGATTGACGTTACTCATATATCCTCTGAAATTCAATTGTAAATTTGTTATCTGGAATATACGGAAGAGCGCATCGAGAGATCGACGCGAGTGGCCATAGGAACTCGAAGACAGCTGTCAGAAAGCTAGTCAACCATCACGTGCATTATTACGCGAGATAAGAGAGGAAACTTGTCGCGTTGCATAATATGCGGCACGAACGAATACTTCCACACATGGGTATACTCGCCTCTTCATAAGAACTTGGAAGAAGAGACCGAAGAGTAGTTGCGATTTGTGTTTTCCGTCCGTGCTAAGTATTATCTTCCTTATCTCACTGACATGCTGAATTGACCAAAGGAAGAGGAAGAAGGAGTGGAAGAGGGAACGCAACTTAGCATGCATGGAGTTCATTAGTTGAGTGATTATTTTGGTTGTATATACATGCGAATTTGTTATCGTTGAATAGACCGACGTCGATTGTAGCTAAATAAACAATACTGTGAGTAAACAAGACCGTAAGAGATCGACCGCCTGCGAGAGTACTTGAGCAGACCAAAGCGTTCGAACAAGCTCGGAGAGTACATGCGTTCTGAAACGCTCTTTGCTCCGCCAACGTAATGTTTTCCTCCGCGATCCAATGTCGGATCCTCTGATTCTGCGGAGAATCCGCATCCGGATGATCAGAAGCGACCATCCCATGCCGAACATCTGGGGATCGACCATGAATCTTTTTTTAAGTGCACGGAGAAAGAATTTTGCAATCGAGTGGCATGTCGACATTCCGCCTTAATTTATTGCCTTGCTTGTGTGCTATTTAGCGTTTGCTATGTTTCTTGGCAAAATTTACCACGGCCCATCAGCAGTTGTTACCTGAAAATTGCCTCGAGTGAGATTTGAACTTGAATTTAGGTCTCATTCCGAGTTAGATATGAGTTTTTCGGTTGAGTCGCGGTTGCAAATCTAACATTGGATGTACTATAGGACTTAACCAGAAAACTCAGGTCTAAATTGGAATTAAAATCGGAATATCTAACACGAGAAGAGTCTCAAGTTGCAAATATTAACACGAGCATGTATACCTTCGTTAGATAAATTCTACTGACAGTCTATTACCACCCAATCAGGAAAGATGAGGAAACTGAACAGTATTTATGCGAAGAGACGTTATATAGTATTCTCTCCGTGTGCGAACTCGTGAAAAATGGAAACACGAATGATTTCGAGTTGAGAAAAGTTGACTTTTCATGAGCTTAAACTCGGAAGAGAAGATTCATGTGTCAACGTGTCACGAGTCTCTGTGAATCTCAATCTCGCGATTAGGAGAACGGGCAGTTCAACGCGTGCTGATTTAGAAGTGACGATTTCATGGCATTTTCCAAGAGATAGACATAGGAAAGTAGCGATTCTTTTACATTCCGTATTATTGTGTATCATGTATTATACACACATCACAAAAATAGGGGTAATTATTATGGTGTTACTTCCAATTGCGATGACGCAAGCCAAACTATCGACTCTACCATTCATTACGCTAATAACGATATCGTGATGGCATTATTTCAAAAAGAAAATACTTTTGTGAAAATACGCGTGTGTCACGGTCGCGTTTATCGCAATTTACGACCACGATGACGACGACGACGATTAAGACGCGGATTAATACAGCAGCCAGGAGCTGTGATGCGCAACGAGGAAAAACGCGATTTTTGCGTGTTCCGTTTTTCCGACATATTTCTGTTTATATATATATATATATATATATACATTTACGAAAAATACATGAGAGCGCGTGTGATTATTGCAAAAGGAGGGAAAAGGAAGAAGGAATGTGTAAATAATAAAGATATATACTTACAACGAGTTTTTCGTCTTTCAACAATTTTGCAGTTTGCGTACGCTTATTATTCGAGCTAGCGATTAGTATCGGCATGTTACTGAAGATTTGAAATATGTCAACGCGAGTATGTGCAATAATATCAGTAATCGACGGTAATTAGTTGAGACTTATAAGCGGCCTGTTATTAATCGCTCGAGTATCAACCAGTCACGTATCTCTTCAAACTTCCTTTTCCGTTATATATGTCGTTTCTTTTTCTTCTTTTTTTAAGTAGTCCTTTGAATCCTTGCGATGAGTGTTTATCTACACGGAAAGAATTTTGTAGGAAAAATTATTGTAGAATTTTGTAACCAAGGAACATAACGCCTTTATTACTCTTTTATTTCATGTGTGCTATTTATATTTTAGTAACTGAAGCCTACCATCGAAGAATTTATCTTACTTTTTAGCAAAATAAACTCTGCTGACAGTCTATTCCTGCACCAACAGGAAACATGGTAAAATTGAAGAGAATTTATATGAGAAAAAAACTGTAACATTCTTTCTGTGTGTTTTTAGTGATGTCTGTTATTTCTTACAATAACTGCAGAGTCTATTACTATCTTCATCATTCAGCGATAAGTGATAAGACAAAGTGGAGTGTGTTAACGTTGATCTAATCTCCTTCGCGGATTTGCTCGTTCCGAAGTCGTCGTGTCGCGGCTTACGTTATCAAGACGGTGCTTCAAACACATATTACATTTATTTGGAGGATATGTGTACACATATAAATACATAAATATTTATAATAAAATTACTCAAGTTGTGTGTGATTCTCTCCGCACGTGGGTCTCTCGCGGCTCGCCGCGGTTGTCGCTCCGCCACGTAACCGATGTACGAGTTACACGTGTGTGTACGTGTGTATACGTGCGCGCGTATGATTGTGTGCGTGCGTGTGTGTATGTGTAACATCAATTTCAGTCTTGCCGAGTGTCGGTTTCTTCATAAAGTGAGCTCACAAATGTAACAGACCTCGCGCCGGCTCCTCCTTCCTTTCCTTTCCATCGCCGCGCGCGCAGTATAATCGAGACTTCTTATGTACATACATAGTAAACTATCAAAAATGAGAAAATTCGTCGTACACACGTTCGAGCGGGAGCACTTACGTATCTAATCGAACAATGAAGAGTGTCGTGGATCGATGCTAGTAACGTTGCTCGACAGAGCGTCGCGAAATAAGCGCGCGCACACACACAGCGGAGAATTTTTTCCGGTAATAAAAGCGCGAATCGGTCGGAAGTCTGAGATCACACGCGCGAACAAAGTATAAAAAGATAGGCCGAAGCGCTAATTTCGCTTCTCGCGAGGGTTTCCCCGTCGGAAAATCTGTACTATTTTCCGTTATTTCTCTCCACGCTGTAAGTACTCAGTGAGCAGAAATTCGCTAATAGATCGTTACTCCAACGTTATTCAGTAGCAGGTGTGTGTAATATCTTCTAACATGTAATTTTTAACGTTGTATCAACGTCATTACGAATAATTTGGCACTTGAATGTTTCTAAAATATGTTTGCAACATTTGGAGAGATGATAGACTATTCGCTGATATTTCTGAAATATTTATAAAATATTAAGTGGAAACGTGCAAGAAACACACTTGAAATCAATATTTAAAGGTGTTAATCTAACGTTTCTAGTTTACTGGGCGGTTTCTTGCGTCACTTGGCTCGATTAATGCCGAATTTTCCGGCAGTGCTGAGTAAATGGATTATCGTGAATCGACGATGAAAAATTGACGTCTGCGACAGCATTGTGCGTAGAATATACCGTTTGGAGTTCTGCATCTGTCATGATTAAGTGCGATTGCTTTTCTTTTTTTCATTTTGTTGTGTTACATTCGTAAGCTTTCATGTCGAGGGATATGAAACAGGATAACTCGTTGTTGAAGCACGTTGAATCGTAAGAACTTGGAATCGTGGCAATTTGGAGATGTTCCTCTTGCATTTTTAAAGAAAATACAACTTTAGAATTAACGACGGGTGTCGTAACAAAATTGACGCTGCAGAATGACATTTAGAACCGTAAAAAAGAATTCTCGAAGAGCATCTTGTTCTTCTTTTGTCTCTTTGTATCTTCCTACAATACCTTACGCTCGTTGCACATGATCTCAGATTTTCTACCGGCCATTTGGCGTATATGGCGCAACTCGAAAATCAACAAAGACTCTTCCGCGTTTCGCCGATCACTTTCCTTCTTCTTCTTCTTCTTCTTCTTCTTTTTTTTTCTTCTTCTTCTTCCTTTTTATTGTTTTCATTGGTGGTTCCAGTTGAATGGCAGTTATCGTTGGTGCAATTAGTCACGATCGATCGATCGAGATCACGCCGTTCGTCACGTCGTTCTCGGCTGCTGTAAAAATGCAGTCAAATCGGATTCGTCGCGATTCGATCGCAAGAATTCTCAAGACTCTCGATCGAGGAGACAAAAGAGTTAACACGTTAATGTCGATAAACGATGTCGAGGTATCCGCATATGCAGCGTGCATTCGGCGCCAAACGCGACCGCGAGATTCCGATTAATTCGCGAGATGATATCGGAGGCGATATCTTCCTTTTTCTTTTCCATTTTTATCATTATTGAACGAAAGACAAAGTCCTCCGGAACGGGCGATCGGGTTCAGCGCTGAACGTGCAGCGCGAAGACCGCGAGTCTTCGAGTAGTACTACGATTTTGGCAGTTGTCTTATAATTACATAATTAATTACTTTATACAACAATAGTAGCCATCGTCGCCTCATCACATACTCCTTATTGTAGAATTATTCGAGAGTATTTTTCGACTTTCTTTCCTTCACGCCACGTTGCGAAACGTAATATGCGCGCATACGCGCATACATAGCATTTATATGTATATATATATATATATATATATATATATATATATATATTTGTGTGTGTATGTGGTGTTTGTGTATTTCAATTGTTTAAAATTTACTCTATAAAATTTCTCCAAGTTCCCAACAATGCGCCACCCGGTAAAGCCACCTTTTCGGTCCGTATTTCGCCGATCGCGGTCGATCCGGTCGGTCGTAACATTTAATAATAGTGTGATCATGATCTATCGCTAATAATATATTACTCTGAATCGTATTTTACACTCCATCTAACAACAACGAACGTTACTTATGTAATCGCAACAGCCTCTTTTTTTTCCCTCCCTCCGTTAAATATCCTTGTCTCGATCACTTAATAAGTATTTTCGTTCTCTCTCTCTCATGCTCGTATTTTCTTTTTCCCTTTCCTTCTATTTTTCTTTTTTCTTTTCTTCCTTCTTTTTTCTCTGTCGTCTGAATAATTTCGAGAAGACTTCTCCGCGGCACCGGATGCCTCGCTACGATCTTCGTTCATCCAACGGGATCGGAGTCGATTCTTTGGCATTCTAACGTTAACGACAATATCTGATTGTAAATGTAATTCTGAATCGTAAAAATGAATTAAGGCAAATAATTGTGTGATTGTGTGTGTGTGGGTGTGTATGTGTATATCGAAACAAATATTTAATACGAATGAATTTTGTAAGAAAATCGTAGTTAAGAAACGAATATCAAGAAATCGTAAGAGAATATTTCAAAAACATTTCGATCTATAATGAGATCCGAGATCAAAGATTCGGCTTTAAAGAAAGAAGCGGAATATCCTACTTGTTAGAATGCCGAAGGCGATCACTCGCCGGAAGACTTTAATTAACCAGACGCTCATTTCAACGTCGTCGACGTTACAATCCTCGCGGGCGTCGGATGAGCGAAAGCGCGTCGCACCTCCGCCTTGTCTGACTCGAACGCGACTCGTTTTCTCGAGAGCTAACAATCGCTATAATCTACAGAGCTTAAATCGTAGGTGAGCGCGCCGACGCGCAGGAAACGAAATCACAGTAAGACGAAAATCCACAAAGTTAACATCCCGCGCTCCTTTCTCCTCCTCTTTCTCCTCTTCGTTCGTCCTTTTTCTTCGTCTTTCTCGCGTCCTCGACGTGCACTTATCGCGCGCGCGCGGCCACTGATAATCGACGCCGACGCTCGTCCCGATATATGACTCCGATTTGCAGACCTCCTAGCAAGATTTACGCTACATCGCCGCGTCGTACCATCTAGACGGAGAGAATTTCATAGCAAATTTTAAGCAGAATTTCAAGCAGAATTTTATTTTATAACTGAGAAACACATCGTAATTTATCATCCTTCCGTTACATATGTGCCATCAGTATTTTAGGAACTGAAGTCTACTGTTAAAATATTTGCTGTTAAGACAAAGTTTCAGTGTCCGACATCGAGTAATCTTTTTAATTTTTGAGAAAAGTAGCTGAATTATATGCTATTAATTTTATACATTTGAGTGATTGCCAATATTCATTCTGTTCACTTCACAGGTTTCTCAACGAAATCAAACGAACAGTATTCCTCTGTAAAATAAACCAACAGTTTACTCCTGTACCATTAAGAAACACGGTGAAATCGGAAAGAATTTATATGCAAAATTTAATTAAATATATCAAACTTATATATATATAATTCAGAAGAATTTATGTGAGAAAGCTTTATATTACGGAGCTACAATATTCTCTCCGTGTAGAACTCCGTCTCGATTTCCCAGGACTCTGCTCGAGGGCTGCCCTTATATATCCTCCTCCTCGATCATCCTTCAGGATCATCCGATCCTCAGCGTTCGTTCGTTCTTCTCACGTCCGCTTTCTTGCTCTCCGAATCTCTTCACCGTATGTGAAGGTGGATTCTCTGCACGAAGAGATCAATCCCTCTCTCCTGCTCCTCTTTGATCGACCGACTCTTTCTCGCCTCTCTCGGCGAGAACTATGCCAGGATACTTCCTTCGGGATACCATTTACGGGTCTTTCATTTCTTCTTGCCGCGGCCACTCTTCTGTACCTTCGTGATCTTCAGGCGGCAATTGGAGCCGCCGGTGTATACCACCTCGGTTCGGCCGCCTTCCTCGGCCGCGGTCACCAGAGCCTTCACCGATCTCACATGTACGTCCTTGGCGCTGATCTCCAGGCTGGTGCCAGGATAACGATCACGCACGCATTTCCCGACGCTACTTGCCTGTGTCTCCGTGAGCTCGACTCCGTCCAGGCACAGCCAGGTCAGGCACTGCAGGTGCGTGAGAATCGTCTGCACGAACACGTGCTCCATCTGTACCCTCTTGGCGCTATCGGTGACGATCAAGCCGTTCGCCCGCAGGAAACTCAGGCCGCAGAGCTTCAGGTACTTCGCGATCTGCCGCATCGTCCTATCGCTGTCCTCCAAGGTCACTCGCCAGAAGTTGATCCTGAGCGACTGCAGACTGCGAAAGTGCGCCGCCAAACAGCTGAAGAACTGCTGCAGGATCTTGTCGTCGATGAAGAGTAGGGAGCCGCTGCTGCCGCCGATGGTCGACTTGTCCAGCGACAGGTCGAGCTCGCTCAGCGACGTGAAGCCGGCCAAGAACGGCAGCAGCAGTGGCCCGCGCAGTGCCAGCCGATCGTTCACTGTCACCTACAATCAGAAATTATTCCCTTGGTAGACCTTATCGGACGCAATTTGTTTCGTTGGCGTTCGCGTCGGATGAGTGAGGAACGGGGAGAGGACGAAAGACGCGTATACAGGGTGTCTCAAATGTAGGCAAGTGCGGCCAGCTCTCTTGCATCGACATCTGAGTGTCTGGCCGGAGTATTGCACGAGCGTGAAAAGTTTAATTAACAATAATAATAAAATCTCTCGCGATTAACGGGAGAACTCCTCACATCTGACAGGGTAAAATCGCGAATAGACAGACAGAGAGAATGTGTTCAAACAGAGAACGAAGCTAGAAATAACACACAAATATATACATGTAAAAATATTTTAAGAATTTTATAGCCACCACATGTTACAGTTTATTTATTGGACTTTGCGCTAATTTATCTTGCGCTCGGCTCTTGTAAGCCCTAGAATTTTTGACATTATTTTGATTTGTGTATCTTCTTCGACTTAACGAGATGTGCTTCGTGCAGACATTCACGCGTCGGAGGACTCTCGTACACAAATTTCTTGAACGATCCTGCATTCTAGTTTTTTCTTCTCTTTCCTTCTTTTAATCTATCGATAACTTTCGAAAGACCGTACCGAAGGCCCCTCGAGTGGCGAGTGATCGAGAAACGCGTTTTCGGGAACCGAGTCTCGGGGGAGGGTAAACAGGATAGCAGAATCTTACGCTTCATTTAATTTCGAGTGGCCCCAGCTTTAACGGGTTTGCAGCTGAAGACTTTAACGTAACGATGTTTCGACTCTTTCGAGAACTTGAGAAGATGAGTCTGGAAGTCGGGAAAATTTCATTTCGCCTGATCTTCTCGAGTTAGAAAACAGAAAGAAGAAAAAGGCAGGAAGGAGGAGCAATAATGGATTAAACCGCCGCAGTGCCGAGCCCGTCAGCCTGAAGATCGGTGTAAAGATATCTAATCAATTCTCGAGAACGATCCCAGAGCTCACGACGATCTCGACGTCCTCGTCGTGATGCGCCAACAAAACGCTCGAGGGGTACGCCTACAAGCGTGCGACGATTTATTTTCGAGTCATCCTATACAAAGAGAGCGGGAGTACGAGGAGGGATCGGGACGGCGTAATGCGGAGACAACGAAGACGAATGTCGGTCCGGGTCGTCCTTATTTATCCCCGTCGCGGCGCGGCCGCGGACTGTAATTGCGCGTGTAATAGGAAATATATGAATTATAGATAAGAAGAAAGAGAGGAATCGCGGCCGCGGACATTCCGGCCACGGAATCGGCGTTTCGCGCGTGAAATGGGACAGTTAGCTGTATCGCCCTCTTTTTGCGAGCCAGTGGTCGGCCATTTAAGCGAACACCTGAGCGCGATACCTGGAGGCAGCAACCGCAGTGACATTCGACGTTCGAGCGCGTAAACGCGCTCGTCCGATTTGAAGTTTCACTTAAACGGCGGTAAACGTTCAGCGGGACTTCCGTAGGTATCCCAAACGGCAAAAGAACTCGTTCGGAGGATTACTCGAGTCGTGGACGTTAACTTCTGATAAATCCGCAGTCTCGGATCTCGATCGGTCGACCGATCGGTCGAGATTGTATGTGATTCGCGTCGCGAATCGGGCTCGTAATCTGAAATCGGTCCGTCCAGCGAAACTCCAGCTGAAAAGTGACGGCAGAGTCATTCACATTTAAATGACTCGTTACTTTCCGAGCGAGATGTCCGACCTCGGCGAAACTCAGCGAGTGCGACGCGATATTCGAAGTTGACGAACTTTGAAGGCGCTTTACACTTGGCACTTGTTGCTCCTACGAGATCGTCACGGCGCAAGGTGCAAGAAAAGACTGCGTCCTTCGTTATTACACGACCCCGACCCGTGACGATTTATATCTCGCGTCTCTCTCCCGCCAGCCTGACGAAAGAAACTGCCCCAATTCGACAAGGGGGTGAAAGGACGTTGGGCACTGCGTGCTTAAAATTTTTCAACAATTGGCTTCAGAATTGCCAGCGAAGGAATAGAACGAGGGGCCAGAGGAAGAACGGAGATTAGGATATTAAAGCGAGGGGACCTCGCGAGGATTTCGGCGACTTATTAAATGGCTGACCTCTTTCGCGTCGAGAGGGCGGTCGGTCGTGCGGGATCATTTTTAAAAAAAGCGGGACATCTCTCCGTTGCGAAGAGCGGCCGGTTGCGAGCTGCGTACTTCCGTGGGCAGAGCGAGCGTTTGTGTATATGTGTGTATGCGCGCGTGTGTGTCTACCTTAATGGATCCTGCCAGATCTCGGAAACACGACAGATACAGTCTTGTGCAGTCGGCGAGCCTGGTCAGAGAGGAAAGGGCGGACAGTTACATCTGTGTCCGCTGTAAGCGCGATACCGTGTATGTGTTATCTTCTCGTAATGCCACCGGCCACCCCTATGCATTTGCATTGCACTTGAAGGCATGTACTGCGCTGGCGGACAGTCGAGCCGTATAATAGGATTGCGTTTGTCATTACGGCGTTGTAACGGCCATAAGATCAAACCTGTAACGCGCGGACAGATTAGACTATCCGAAGCGCCCGCGTCTTGTAATTATTTTATCCTCTTTGTCGCGGATAGTATGTAGTATGTTGTGTGGCTGTGCTCTGTGGGATTGCTGTGAAGTCTTTGATTTCTGAACTGGCACAATTTCATTCGAATAACGCCGCGAAATGAAATTAGTGGATTTTGAGGCATCCTCTCCCGTAACATCCCGCGTTCGCAGATAACGCAGGTACATTATCTGGGAACTCGGCGAGAATTAGGAATCAAAGGCTCGGAATACGGCGGTATCTATTGTCATTACGTTAAATTGCATAATTAATTATATCATATCATCACAATGAGGGTGTACGCTCGTGGTGTAGTTAGTTATTTAGTATGAAAACCACTACTCGAAAAATCCACGTTTTTCAAATCTCGTCGTGCCATGACAGATTTTTACGGCTCGTCCTGCCTCAGGAAGCGATGGCAAATCCGAGCATCGAGGTACTTTGCCAAGGAAAATCCTCAAAAATGGAGAACATTGCTTTTTTCGGAAGTAAGTTCCCTATACTTGTATGTATAATTTATAAATGTAGGAGACGTAATTAATTTCTCAATCGTCCTTGCGAAACATTAACACCTTGCAGCGCGTTGACATGAAAAATCGTGCGGAGAGTGTTATTTCACACGGAAAAGAAACTCGTGCAGGAGCGGAAAGATTTCCGTTGTTTTCATTCAGTCAGTTGCTCTCTCAATTATTTCAAGCGGATTTTAATAAAGATATCATATTCCCCGCCCGAGTTTCCGATTCTCATTCAGTTACACGAACTGACACTCGTTTTTCCCTGCAATTATTTCATCTGTCGTACTTCGATTGGTAGTGTACCATAAATTGTGCGTTTTCGTGTAGGTGTGGGTTTAAAGGACAGTGAAGCTCTTAACTTCCGAATGCGCATAGATTCATCATCCAAATCCGCATCAAACCGGGCGCAGTCGAACACTCACCTGAAATCCGGCTAGTCTTAGGAAGACGATGGCCGGGCAGGCCGACGGCGGTGCTGCTCGGAGGAGCTCGGCGCCGGCGTCATCGCGGCGTCCTAATCTCGACAGAGGACCCTCGTGCACCGCCAGATGCAAGCGGGCGTTGCATAGACTCAGCTCGCGCACGCTCGTGTATTTCAGCAGCTCCGAGAACACCATCAAACTGTCGGACTCCTGTCGGAAAATTGAACAGTTAATCGAGTTGGACTCGAGCCTGTTGGTGACGCGATTATTTTGCATTTGCGAATTACGATATTTTATTTTGACAAGAGCAAAGTAAGCTACGTCGCTTTTATCTCTGTGACAACGCTCCACATTCTGCCACGAATCTCTTTATTATTATTGTTATTATTATTATTAGCCTTTCCTCTCTCTCCCAGTCTCTCTCTCTCTCTCTCTCTCTCACTCTCACTCTCACAATGACATCCTTTCGTAAGCGCTTTTCCCGACGAACCAGAGATACGCGTTGTCTCGAATTCGAGAGTTTCTGCTTCAGCTTTCTGCATCGAACACAAAAGATCAAACGAGGGATTCAAGCGAAGGGCTTGCTCGCGCGCTTGCTCGCTCGTCGACAGCTCGTTCGATCTCAGCGATGGGTGAACGATGCGGTTTCATTATGCAGAGAAGGTCGCGCGGGATATACTGCTCTTTGCATCTTTCCCGCGGGAGCTCAGCAAGAGCGAAGGGGCGAAGAAGGCACTCGCGTTGCTACTCCGCGGAAAACTGTGTTAACGGCAGCCCGCCGTTCTCTACGCTTAGTTTGCACGCCGTACATTACAGACGCGCGTGCGCTCATTAATAAGTTAGCCTTACTTTCGAACTCCGTGCGAGATTTATGCGGATCTCGCTGCGTAAACTAAGTCGACGGAAGCCGGCGTGTACGTATGATTTCTACTTCGAGACTTCAATGAAAGATTTTTTCGCGACGGTGGTTTAACACGCGCGAGAGCGCGCTCTGCTTCCCAATTGTACTTCATTTATCTCGATGACCCGTGTCGAGAACATTTTCAGGGATCTAATTGGGATCCAGTCCGATCTCCCAAAGAAATCATGGACTCCGAGAGGATCGGGGAATTTACGTAAATTCAGTTTATGTTCAGCAGCGATGTAATGTTTCAAACACGCGAATCCAAGCGGGGGATCCGAGCGGATTCCATCTGTTCTCTTTTCAGCGTTTCTCCCAAAGATCGTCTCTAGCATCTATTTTACATTCTCTTCTCAATTCTGAATACACAAGAAATGTAAATACTCAGCGAGCGTTTTATACTATCGTTGGCATAAGAATGGAATTGTCTGTTTGATTCCATTAAAATATGAATGTCGGTCTTATTCATTAGTAAAAGAGCGACTTCATCGCTGTCTTATCTTTGTTTTGATTTTAGGCAAAATTAAAGAAAATTTTGAGGAATTCCTATGCGGTAGAAGCTGTTCCTTCCATTCTATTTCACTCAAATTAGTTTGATAACAGGGTGGCAATTCCGCAGTTCGATGGAACTTTGCGAATAAAATTGGAGATTACGTTTTGCAATCTCGATGATTAACGGGGAAACTCTTCCTAGTCGGTTTTTGCATTCTTAACACACCGATATTGATTTGTTCGGACTATCTCTCTGGCTTATTACTGTATCGAGAGAATCGCGCGTTGTTCTTCTTTCTTTTCAATCGCTATCATTTGCCTTTTAGATCAACCTAAAGCGCTTTATGCGCAAAATTGGAGTACGCACTTATACAAGTATATATCTATTTATCTATTATTTATGTTTTTAATTCTTGGTGAATTTCACCACTGTACCGGAAGAATTGTCCTCTGTCTGAAAAAAGAAGCGAACGACTGACAAACACGAGCGGCGCCAGCCCGAGTTTTCTCGTCTTCGAGTTTCGAGTTTTACCTCGCGCGCGATTCCACCGCAGAATTTGTTGTTGTAAACCGCGATATTTATTACTTCTCGGCAAACGTTCGTTGACGAGCCTCGCTTCTTCCTGCGGAACATTTCTTCGGCGCGTTTCGTGAAATCTTGTATGTTTCCATCAGTGTGGAATTCGCGCGGTTGAAGAGCGTTATATGAATAAACCCGCGCGGCTGAATTCAGCGTCGCGTCGCGTCGCCGTCATCGTCGCCGTCGCCGTTGTCGTCGTCGTCGTCGTGAAGATCAAAAGCGAACGAGCTGCGAGATGTGTATGCATACATCGAATTTGTTTTTCGACGCTATTCAGGCGGCCGAAAATGAAACGCATGATTTGTCGACGACAGCTGCCGCGCGCTCGCGAGAACCGCGCGCTTGACATTATTTTGTGGCGGGTCGTGCGAATCTAAAGGCGTAATTCGTTAGGGTGAAAATTTCGTGCGGGTTCGGCAGGAAAACAGGCAACATGTACAAAGTGAGATGCGAGGATCAAAAGAGAGCGAGAAGGGACAGGTGAGAATATCTCCAAAAATATCGGCGACTGGAAGAGATTTTATCGGGCAAAGTCAAAATGTCATAGAAGCTACACCTTTTGGATATATCGTATTTTTTTTTCTTTATAAAGGGTGTCCCAAAATTCACGCAAGAAGTAATTTTGATAGAAAACAGGTTTATAATTAAAATCTGTAAATTTTTTATTGATTCATAAAGTATACAGTATAGGGCTATGTATGGAATAGCATATCGGGTAAACGGTCACAGCGAAGAGAGTTCGTTGAATGGATTATGGAACAACAAGTGGATGTTGATTTTTCGAACAAAATCATCTTCAGTGATGAGGCTCATTTTCATCTTGATGGCTTGGTTAATCGACAAAATTGTCGTATTTGGGGTTCAGAAAATCCACGAGTGATTGTTGAGAAACAAATGCATCCACAACGTGTCACTGTTTGGTGCGGATTTTGGGCTGGAGGCATCATCGGACCATTCTTCGGAAGAAAATGCGGCTGGTCAGGCAATAACAGTTAATGGTGCTCGCTATTGCGACATGATAAACCAGTTTTTTGTGTCTAAATTGCAAGATATAGATGTGGACGACATGTGGTTTCAACAAGACGGTGCCACATGCCATACAGCCTGAGAAACAATTCAATTACTGCATGAGTCATTTCCTGGTCGTGTAATTTCCCGTTTTGGTGATCAGATCAGGCCGCCCAGATCATGCGATTTAACGCCGTTGGACTTTTTTCTTTGGGGTTTTTTGAAGTCTAAGGTTTGTAAGACCAACAAGCCCACGACCTTGAAGGAGGAAATTGAGCGCCTTGAAGGAGGAAATTGAGCGCTGTATCAACGAAATTCAGCCACATTTATGCAAAACACGGTCATGGAAAATTTCAACAAAAGAGTGCATATGTGCCAGCAAAACCGTGGAGGCCATTTATCCGATATGCTATTCCATACATAACCCTATACTGTATACTTTATGAATCAATAAAAAATTTACAATTTTTAATTATAAAACTGTGTTTTCTATCAAAATTACTTCTTGCGTGAATTTTGGGACACCTTTTATAAATGCATCAAGAATACGTCAAAGTCTCGGACCTTTTTTAATAATGATCTTTTTTAATAATGATTTTGAATGAATATATTTTGAGTACTTCAAGCAAGTTGTAATGCGTATGTTGAGTCGAATTCTCTTTTAATGCTTGATGTATTCGTACGAAGAAAAATATATATTTCTACATGGAGAGAATATTATAGCTGTTTTCATATAAATCCTTCTCAATGTACTTTGAATGATGCAGGACTGTCAATAGAATTTATTTCACTAAGGGATATCGTAAATTTTGCTGTGAAGAACAAGGTATACATTTTGCAATAGCAGGCTTTAGTTCTTAAAATATAAATAGCACATATAAAACGGAAAGGTAACAAATAAAGGCAAAGAATGTATCTTTCTCGGCTGAGAAATCCTACGGTAAATTTTACCATCAAATATTCTTTCAAGCAAAAGATGTAATTCTCGAAACACTTAAACTTTGCCTGATAAGTTGTTTTGTTGACGACGAAGTCGCCTCGGAGAATTACATTCCCCTGTAGAGGTACATAAAACCTTGTCGTCAGTCGCGGAATCTTAAATCACTGGTATGCGCGTGTGTGTGCATAAACTCCCGCAATTCTGAATTTTAAACTTCGAACTTTCCTGCGACTTTCGGCTTCTGGGCAGATTAACCGCCCACCGTCGTTTATTTCAATTTTTGCCGACCTCTCGCCTCATCTCGCGATAAATGGTGGTGCGTTTGCCGAAAACATAAAACCGTCATTAAGCTCGAGACTTTTCGCGGTGTTAGTGTGAAACGTTTGCATGCATGAACAGTTTTTATCGCCTCCTTTCATCGTTGACGGATTATGTATAAAAAGAAAATAATGGATTCGTATATTTCCATCATGTTTACGCGACCATTGATACTAACGGTGCGCAATGTGTAACCTGGAAACGTCAAAATGGGTATTTTATATGTATAATATATGTATCTTTTTATATACGTATACTCTTTCTAAATTATTTGCCGATTAGTCGATTCGACAGCCGAATCGTTCGCTGACCTCTTCTTAGGTGTTAGAATGTTAAAACTCAGCATATTTGTGCTTAAACATTTCACAAGCTTACCTCTCGTCTGAAAATGACAAAGCGGTGGCGCGCAATGAAAATTTCCCGGGAAGTGGTAGCGTTTTCTGTGAAAAGGGCAAATTACTGCAACCGTTGGACAAAAAAAAAATAGAAATCGAGTATGCATGGAATGAGCGCGAAACTGCTTTTTCTCGTCTCGTTATGCGCGCTGTTATGACGCGAAAGGTTCTTCGTCGCTTTTCGCGCTGCCACTTTTCCGTTTTCCGGACGGGAAAGACTCATATCACCGATGTGATGTATATCGATGCAAACGAGCTGAATTAAAAAACCAACGTGAAAAATTGTTTCGGATAAACAATGAATCGATCTCAGTGTCATGGCGACCGGGTACTCTTGTCTTTATTATTATAATAAAGCAAGTTTATTATGTTCTTATGATAAAACATTAAATTATGTTAAAAACAAGATAAGGAAGACTAGCCTGTAAATGTCATTCATTAATTGCATATTTGTAACGATTTAAATCAACAAAGAGAGGATAAAATTGTTTGACAGAATCACATACTCACTCGAAGACATCTTTCGAATTTTTTATGTACACTAGAACACTACAAGCGCGCGTTACGCGCGCGCCATTTTAGCTTATTCATATTAAAGTTTAGAATAAATATTATAAATCATAAAAATAATCCCTATAGTGCAATATAAGTTTAATAATATCCGACTCCAACATACGATGTATTAGGCGCATACAGTTTGAAATTCCATGATATATTTTCTACATAGTAACCGTATAACCAATGAATTTCGACGTTTAACATTTCTATTCCAGACCATCTTAAGTTCATCTTCAGATGCTATATACATCGTTCTATTGGTTAAAAAATATCTGAAGATGAATTCAAGACGGTCCTAAATATAGAAGCTGACTCCCCCTTCCCTCCTGCTACTCTTCCCTCCCTCTCCCCCCTCTCCTCTCTTCCTATCTCTCTTCCTCTCCCTCCTATCCCTCCACCCCTCTATCCATCACTCTATCACTTTCCCTCACTCTTTCTTTTTCCCTCATTCTTTCTTTGTCTGTAACTCTCACCCTCCTTCTCTCGCTCTCTCTCTCTCCCCCCTCCCTCTCTCCCTGTCTCTCCCTGTCTCCTCCCCTCTCTCTCTCTCTCTCTTCACCCGTTTCGATATATTCGAGATCGAGGTTTCACGCACCTTTTTTAAAAGAAATCCCCTGATACAAAAACTATCAACATTCCACGCGATGACAGCCGCAAGCGACACCAAGCCGCAACGCGACTTCGAGACGGCCAATCAGCATCGCGGAAAAGAGGCTTTAACGCTTCGATAAGAAATATATTCACAATGTTGACATGCGCTTTTTATTAAAGGAGGAGAAGGAGGAGAGGAGATGAAGTAATATTAAATAGTCTACCGTCACGTTGAACCGATCTTGTATTATTATTCTTGAATGCTTTGACGCCTACAATCTCAAGACGCCTCAAATCTAAATTGCAAACTATTGTTAACATTAGATTTAACATTCAGATTGGAGTCGCGATTGTTATCAAAATTGGTACTTTGTCCGTTACCTCTATTCAGGTTGCCGGGAAGTTTATGAAAATTGGATTATGACGAAAAATTAAAAGGACTGACCGAACGGAGATTACGAGATATTAAATATGAGCTACGATGGATCCGAGACGAATCCCGCATTTCCTTCCACTACACTGCGGTGGCGAGCGTCGTAAAAGCGTTGTCGGTGTCCGGCCTTTTTTTTCGACCGTCGTCCTGAACCTCCGGCGGGAGGACTGCGGGGTGAGGAGAAGGAGGAGGAGGAGGAGGAGGAGCAGGAGGAAATGTAAAAAGAAGTACGTATGTCATCCGTTGCATACAGCGTCGCATACAGCACTCGTAATTCACCGGCAGACTCGGGGATTTGCAGCGCGTAGGACGCGCGATACCGGCGCGACTCCTCTGGCTTCATCCCCATCGTGCCACCTTCCACGACCGGCAGCCCTGCCTCGCCCTGTCCGATGGTCCGGTCCTTTTTCTCGGCAGGAAATAATTTCGCCGGCGGATCGGCAGATTTACGAGGGACGCTCTTGCCACTGAACGGCGTGGCAAGCGGAATAATGCCGGGAAAATTGGCCGAAATTATGGATGTCGCCCGGACTCGTAATGAACCTCGTGACTGTTAACGACGTGCTCGCCGGCTGGCTTTTTCAATGTCGACAGCCGGTTTTCGAGGCAGCGAGGTCGCGCCGGACGAATGTGGTCGCTGATGGAAATTTTCCACGAGCGCCGTCTACGACTGTGAAAACTCGAGAAAATCACGTAGCAATTTTTTGCGGGCATCTTGTTTCTTTCTCTCGGCGCGTACTAATTGTTTGATTGTACGAACTATCACGGGAGAAGATAGATTCGCTGATGCAGCTGGCAATCTCGTTAACTAATCTGTATCTGTAATATACGCAATAAACAGGCAATTTCCGTGCCCTGATAATTAAGTGCTTAGAGCTGCATCAGAGTTCCGCGATTGTAATCAAGTTTGATATAGCGCGGCATATTTGTTGGTGCAGCAAAGACGATTCTCTGCGAACATCTGTGGGAAACATAATTTAAGACGGCCGACAAAGCACGTTCGCTAGGATAACTAATCTTTTGCTATTGTACCTAAGAGAATATGGCGCGTTTCCGAATGTCGTTACAGCCAGTAATTAATCGCTCCAACGAGAAAAGTTGTTGCGGAGTAAAAATGCACGAATTCATCGCGAGCTCGTAAATTCGGACGTAACATGAAGCGTTACGATAACGCAGGGCGCGTAATTCGCGGCAGATCGACGCGCTAATCCGCGCGATTTTCCGGCATCGGTTCAATCGCGAATAAAGTTCGCGCTTTGATCGAAACTCCGATTCTGCAGGCAGATCGGATCACGACCTAAATGAGCAACGCGATTCGCACGGCTGACGAGCGCCGCTCGGGTCTATGCAGGATGGGGATTGTGCGACGTTATTAGTGATCATTACGATCGAAATCATGCGGACGTCGATTTGTCAAATTTTCCCTATCCACCGGTCGAATCATTAATTCTCTAACGTGGAGCCTCTTATGCTTCATTTAAATCGCGAATCCGAATGGGCAGTGGGCGCGTAATTAACCGTCGATAAAATGATGTCTGTCGATCGATGCGATTTTCCCGGCGACTAAACGGAAATGTACTTCTGAGTAAAAAATTTTACGAAATCTAAGTGAGGCCCAGTCTGAGATTCCACGTTGATTTCCTAAGAAAATTATAGACTCTGGTTGAGAAATGTGCGTAAATTCACGCTAAAAATGTCATATTTCAGAGTAACAATTCTAACAACTTAAGCAGATTTCACTTAGTCTACCAAATGTTTCCCCATAGATTTTCTTTCCTTGTGTCCTTTATATTAGAATTGAAGAAAACATATGAAACGTTCTATTTATATTTTGCAATTATAAATATTTAAATAGTGTAAATACTTAAAGTGTCTTAAATATTTCTTTCTTTTTATTTTTTTTTATTAAATCTCATTTAACGGAATAACAATACTTTAATTTCAATTTTTCAGTACTTATCTTATAATGTTAAGTGTTATGTAAATTTATTTAATTAAATAATATGGATTTCCCGTATATAATTCTGTATCTAAAATATCGATTACTAAAACCGAATAAGTATATAATTTCAACTCTCTGTTCATCTATTAAAAAAAAAAAAATTTCCGTAATATTTCTGCTGATTATAGATAAAAAATTTATGTTTGAGATAAAAATGAAATTTATAATTGGTGTCACAATGGAATAACTTACTCTGAGACAAAATTGGAGCACTCTGATTGGAATCTGCGTGTGCTAGTTTTAAAAATCTTGAAATATGTTTGCACAGAACGTAACGATTAAAGATTTTTCACGAAGTACACGAGACAATTAAATAACGCTCGTATTACCAGCTGTCGTGTTGAACTAAAACAAATTTAATACTCTGTAAAAGGAGATATTAAGAGCGTGTTTGATACTTTTAACAGCCCGTTCTGATATTGCTCTTCTAAATTTCTCGTGTCGCGTGTATTTAATATTCGTCGCATTGAAAAAAAGAAGAAAAAGAAGCCGCAGCAATGTAGATCACATTTCATCCTCGCGACTCCGCTCGGCGCAACCGGCTCGGCAACCGTGCAAATCGAGAATTGTCGGTAATTATAACGCGCAGCGCATACCATACCCGTTGGCTTGTTGATTATCGGCGACACGTGTCGACTGCGAAATTTATGTTATTTGCGCAACCAGCGTTTTACGCTGACACAATGGCCGGCCGTGTCTTCGGGCCGGCGGCGGAACGGCGAATAATAATGCTGTGAACCCGGAAAATTAGGGCGGAAGGAAGCGGTGTTTAATAGTTTCCGGCGCAAATTGATTCCCGCTAATTGCGAAGCGCGCGCGACACGGTCGTTGTATAATTCTCTCTTTCTCTCTCCCTCTCTCTCTCTCTCTCTCTCTCTCTCTCTCTCTCTCTCTCTCTCTCTCTCTCCCTCTTTCTCTTTGCCGGTTACAAATTATTTTACACCCCGCTTCGTCCGCGAGAGACCGCGCGACCTTTACCTCGATGAAGAGCGCTGACGTATTATTAATGAATATCATGTATCTTCTATTCAGCGTGACGAGCGCTCGCTCTTGTCATTGACGAGAAATAAATGTTTCCCGCGATTTCACACCGTGACGCGAAGTCGATTATAATTTGTTTAACGTGCGTACAGTCAGTGGAATAAGGACAGTGATACTTTTACCTCGACATATTTCAGAATTCGTCTAATATTTAAAAATGAATATTTATTTTCTCGGAAAAATTACTCAAATATAACATCTCTTCTCTCGAATACTCCGAGGTCTCGAAATAAAATTGCAACCTTTTCACCTTATTTGCAACCCTCTCGTCATTGACTGCACTACAGACGTGAGTTATTTCATTTTCACGAGTATGCGTCAAAATTAAAATGGTTATTATAATTTTCTCCACATCGTAAAAGTCAAATATTAAATTACGAATTCTAATTATCGTTTTCCCGTCGGATGCCGGCTGAGGCACAATTTTTCGCAGTACTACGTATAAAATATCAGAACAATTTTCACTGCCTCTGCTTAAAAGCGAGATTAATATTAAATGATACTAATGTTGGAAAGTGCACTATTGGTTAATGCCCTGCGCACATAAAGGATCGAAAAATCCTCGGTGCGACGTGCGACATTTCGTCAACGTTATTATCCTTCCGCAGAAACAATGATCCGTAACGCGTGGCTCTCCGGCTGGCTTGAACATTTTCTCGCGGTTGAACGTCTGAAGAGCGTCGATGTGTCAAAAATCATCCCCACATTATGTTAAAATCACTCTCAGGTGGTCGTAAATGTTTCGCGTCCGATTATACATTTCCGCGATTCCTCAGTTTCCCGCATTTCGGCGTTACGCGTTGAAATGACGTCGCGCCGCGAGTTCTCCCCACGAAGATCGCGAGGGTGGAAAAGCGGTCGATGGCGTTCAACAGCGAACAACAGCGTTTCGCGCTACGTCTAAGCTCGCGCGATAGAGTAATCAATTCCTTTGTTCGCGTTTCTATAGCAGGCGTCAGAAGCAAACACCGTGTGTCAACCGACGTATACGCGCGTAAAAAGGCAAAGGGGGGGCGCAGGCAGGGGCTCGAGTTCACCGTCGCGGTGCAGGCGACCGGCCCGTTAAATTTTATCAGGATATTCGTATTCAGAAGAGAGCCGCCCCTTTCTTCCCCGTCTCTTCCCCCCTACCGTCCCCTAGCATTGTGTCTGCCGCGGCTGCGATTTAATATACGGCGACGAAGTATTAAATTTCATCCCTTCGCCTCGCCCTTCGTGCTCGGTTGGACTCTGAGCGGGCTTTCGGCGTAAAAGGGAGGCAGGGAGGTGGACGGACAGACGGTCCAGGATTTTTCCGTCACCCGCTGGTAAATCCGCGATTCCCGCCAGGATTAACATCGCGGGGAGGAGCGGAAGGTGGCTCGAAGGTCCATCCGCTTGCGAGCGGGGTATTGCGCGTGAAAAGAGGAGCAAGTATCGATGCACTTCATCCTGAAAAGGGGATGCCGATCTCACGCCAAGATCCGCGTGGAAAATTTCGTGGAATCAAAATAAAGTCCAGTCCCCGAGTTCGCCCGAGAGAACCGATTGAAACCTGACCGGGCGGACTGCACGAAAGTCAAGCAGACTCCATTCGATCTGGCAAAAAGCGCGCACTTTCTCCCGCGCTTCCACTTTCCAGAGTTGAACGAAACGCACGAAAATATCTTGCGAGTATCGACGCTTTATGTGACGCTGCGATAATTCTTACATAAAAAGATGCATCGCGCGTGCAACGGGCCACATCGCCGTGGGACTTGGCGACTCATGATCGCCTCTCTCCGATCGGCGCTTTTCGAACGGTAATCGTCGACCAGAGGCTCGTTTGCGACGAGTTAAATGACGATGGATACGGTCGGTGTGGGGTAGCCGTGCGGGCAAGCCGGCAGAGGGACGAGGGGAGCGAGAGAATTGTCGGTTTGGTTAGCGAAAGCCTCGACGGGGCCGCGCATTGTTTATAATGGCGCGTCCGGCGCGTTTCTATTAAATCCAGCCCTTTGTGCGGTATCAACGTACGGCCGCTGGGATTCTCGGTCGCGCGATTTATTCGCGATATCCCACGAATTATGCACGCTTCGTCGGCCGCGTGTTTTATCCCCGTCCTTTCCGCTGGCTTAGGCGCGTTAAGGGCGTCGGCGAGCCGCAGGCAGCGGACTAGCGGCGGTGTTAAGGGCGGACGAGCGCTTAAAACCGTGTGTAAGTGCGGTCGTAAGTGTGTGTTTGTGTGTGGGTGTGGGTGCGGGTGTGGGGTGGACAGGCTGGCCGAATCGGCGATTCGAGACAAAGACTTTTAATCCCGAGATAACTGTCGGCTCGCCGACCGCCGGACGGCTACTTCTCTTTATTGGCGCCATTCCAGGGAAGACGATGCCTCTTTCGTGGATACACCGTGAGTAAACTATGCTTGTAATGGGCCGAGGGCGCCGTAAAATTTCCCGGGCCCTCGCGATGGCGAAATAATTACGGCGAGTTACGCGGAGTAACGCGCGGCGTTTGCGCGAGTGTTTGCTAACAAAACCGGGGGTTGGACTGTTTCCAGAGCGGCGAGCGGAGGCAAGTTGGATATAAATTAATAATTTTCGCGCGATATTCGCGGGATTCAACAATCGCGTATGAGACAACAACGTGGCGGAATGGTTGGCGATTTCGCCAACTTTTTCAGATACCGATGCGCACTTTACGAAGAAGACATACATGCAGGAAATGCTTGACTTAGCTTAAATTAATTTAGCTAAGCTGATCATTTCGCTGCGCTATTGCCATTGTGGCGAATATTCGTCCAGCGCTTTATTTGAAATAAATTAAATTAAATGAAAATTTATCAGCCGAAATTAAAAGCTCGCATTATCGTAAATGGTAATGAAACAGCAGCCATGTTACCCAAATCTATATTAAACAGTTGTTAGTCGAGACTTGTCTTAAGTGAGACATTCAAATTCGAAATTCAGGTCTCACTATCTCACGTGAGACGAGCTTCAAGTCATGACTACCTAAATGCCTTATCGCACATACACATGTACTCTAACGAAGTATATCTCACACTACTACAACTGTGATGGATTCGGTTAAATGTCATTAGTGTTTGGTAACGAATATATCTCGTAGTGGTGCCCAAATTGAGAGACAGCTTGCAAGTTGAACTTCATTAACATCAGCTATCCCAATTTCAAAGAATCGTCTCAGCCGACACGGCTGCACCTTCGTAACTCTTTCCGTCGATTCCTGTTTCGGCGTGTAGATGTAGTTTCGGCGTAAAATTTGCTTCTTCCCATTCCGGAGAACGGAGAGGATCGTGAGTGCGAACGCGTGTGTAAAAATGCGATTAGGTTCGACAAGTATTCGGACGAGCATGCGTGCGCGTTCGAGGGTTAAAATTCCAGCGTTGAGCGCGCGATTCCTCAACGTCGCGGCGAAGTGGATAGCGGGATACGTCAGCTAACCTGGCATTCTTATGGAAATTTTCGGCGATACGTCGTCGTCCGTGAGTCTCGACCAGGAGGATCGTCCCGAAGGATATTTCAGACGCGGCGGATTCCGCCCTTGAGAGAGGGAGAGAGAGAGAGAGAGAGAGAGAGAGAGAGAGAGAGAGAGAGAGAGAGAGAGAGAGGGAGGGAGAGCGTGTAATTTATTGCAAGCAATATTACCGGCGACACGTCAAGCGGCATGGAAAAGGCCGTGTCTTTCGTCCAAGAAATGTATTTTATAGCGGCCGAAGATGCCTCGTCGGCAGTCCTTCTTCCGTGTCGACATTCGATTGAAATAAATTGAGATGCCCGATACACCGATTGGCCGTGTCGTGGTGTTTATGACATTTCGTCGGTCACGCGATTCGTCATGATGTTTCACGGTGCTAATTTCGCGCGAAAATAATTAAGGAACTCGTTAATTGATTGAGCGACTAATAACAAGGGTAATCAGATGCAAAAACGTCCATAAACATTTTCTCACAAGGTGATATCAATGAGGTTTCATTCTATTATAATTGCAGAACGTTGGAAAAAATATTAGAGACACGTTCCACTGAGCGAATAAAACAATGTCGCTTAAGAATGAATATTCTGGTGTATATTATTAAAAATGGACCCCGTCAGAGAACAACTGGAATCAAATTAAACGAATTAATCTCTTAATCCTCTAATTCTTTCAGCAAAACTTTACTGTTCTTTTGATCTCTGGTTTGTGCGAAACAAACTCCGAGTTCAAGCTCAATGAGGCGATCACAAAGCTGAATCAATAGATGATTATTGGTCGCATTTATCGCCTGATTTATTTCAGCTCTCACCAGAGGTGGAATTACACGTATTATACAGTTAGATTAACCTTTTGGTAGTTAAAAGGACGCACAACCATATCGCAGTTTCGTTAAATTTCTGTTGCCGCCTACATTTTTGCAATTTATACAAGATTTTACACTGACTCAATTCTTACTTAATTTGATTCGATGCGCACTTTGCGCAACAAAATTCGCGTAATCCTTGATTCTTTCCATCCGCTTCCTTTTTTCAATACAAACTTTTTCAAACGAACCGAAAAAATATTATTATAACTATATCATCCAACGCGCAAATTTATGCTATTCTAATTTGCGGAATTAACAAATCTTTTAAATAGAAGGTCTTTTTATATTTTTGAGAACGAAACAATGAAAAAAAGGAAAGCGTTAATAATAAAGAAACATTGAACCGATTTATAACCGCACCATCTGATTTGTCGCGTTTATCGTTGGTGCAGTTGTCATATTGGAGTTTCGTTTACGGGCATTCTTAGCGAGACACTCGTACGCGATTCCGGAGAACGGAGGAGGGACGAGGTTAATGGAGAGAGTCGAATAATCCCTCGACATTAAATTTAAATAAAGTCGGCCAGCTCTGCGGAAACGATTTCAGATAATGGAAAAATGATAGCGTCCATTTAATTCTACGATGTAATATTTACTACCGTGCTTTATGGCCCTTTTATCTCGCATTTTTACGACGAGAATCAGTTAACGATATTCCAACAGATTTAAGTAACCCCCGTCCCCATGGGCGCACGCAATTTGTTCCATCTCGAAGTATAAACAACGAGGATCGATATATACGGTGGGATTAACTTTGAGGATTACAGAATGAAATGTGGCGTAATAACGGTTTGTCGTCGTTATTGTGTCAAATGTTACGATTGTTATTCACGGCTCTCTCTCGTGAGACGGGTTGCCACAAAGAGAATCTCTTTCCCTCTTTCGCTTTCGCTCTTCCCTTTTCTCTCAAAATTCTCGCTATATTGGCAATTAAATATTTAACTTGTTACCAACAGGTAACGAATCTAACCTGGTTGAGTCAAGTAATAATTATTTTATGCATGCACATATTTTTTTCTCTGGATTATAAAGTAATTATAGATTCTACAGTAATTTTTACCGTAAACTTTTCTCCCCGTGTAGACAAATATTTACAAACATTTGCCGAAGGCAAATGTCGAGTTAAGCGTCGGGCCATTTAATCGAATTAAGATACTGGAACAAACATCGACGATAATTTGGGCGATTTCGTCAGCCGTAATCTTGGCCGTAATCCCGCACGGTAAATTGAATGGCTTGGGTGATTGAAGTAGTGTTCGAGAGAGAGAGAGAGAGAGAGAGAGAGAGAGAGAGAGAGAGAGAGAGAGAGAGAGAGAGAGAGAGAGAGAGAGAGAGAGAGAAGGGGGGAGGAGGCAGAGGAAGGAGGAGACAGAGAGCGAGAGAGAAAATCGGAAATCGATGACACCGCGCCGGCGATGCGTAATCTACAAGGTGGGTTCTTCACAACGGAAACCCATTGACTAAACGCCGTATTATTCCGCAGGTCATTATCCGCTCTCACCCCGTGTCGAATATCGCGACGTTCGGCAGAGGAGGGAGAAATAGAGTGGGTTCCCCGAGGATCGTCCTTCCTCGCGATCGAACTCAACGGTCCATATAGAACATTTCTTGGGTCCTCCTAATCGGGATGCAGTCCGCGATTTCCCCCCAAAAAATTATGGTTTCTGATTGGGGAATTCACGTGGGAACGCTTGAAACACTTCTCTGACCTGATTTTGCTCGACCTTTTTAACCGGATCCCACTTGGGGTTCACGAGATTTTTCACACGGAGTCTTGCGTTATCGATTGTCCTCCGCTCGCTGTTTTGCGAAATACTCGGTAAGATCGTTCCTCATCAGGCGAGTAGAACCGCCGGCCATAAACGAGTGACGAGGTCTTTGCGGAAATTCACGCGTCACTCGTCGCGGGTGACGTAGCGTGGTCGATGTGTTAATCGTTGTCGACGGTGATTTCTATGTTTGTCGGACGCGCGCGCTTACAGAGACACGAGCAACTCGAGGCTGACTCCTCTTTTATTTATGTATACGTCTGGAGAGTACCTCGCGAAATGGCTATACATCGCTTCAACCGGCACGTCGTTTCGATATCGCCGAATCCCATTTGTCGCCGGCACGACACTTCATTCATCGTCATGTTTCACCCCGTCCGAGCATCGGCACTCGTGACGTTCCACCGTTCCTACATCCGCTCGCACCTCGACATTGCTACCCCTTTTATCTCCGGCCGGGGATTCATATTTTTGATCAATATGACGCATTAATTCGAACGCCAAGCCGGAATCCGGTTCGATCCGGAAGCCTGACCCTTATCCGCGATGTCGTGTCCGATCGTTTAGTATTTAATTTCGCGATGATCAACGCCGAGGAGTTAATGGCATGCTGTTTGCGTTTCGGCGAGTTTCTCGCGAAAAATGGATGTGAGACGAGAAATGTTTAGTTACCGGAAACGCGTAGTAACGGAAAAGCTGTGAGTGTTAATTTCGTCGAATTAAATTGAAGGTCCATTTGTGCTTGTTATGAATTCGCTCTGCCGGCGCGCTGGCTCTGTAATTAAAACTTCGATAACGCGGAAAACGAGATGTGAAATTCTTTTTTATTTACTTGCAAATTGGACAATATTCGATTTTTATGCGCTATCCTCCGAAGCCCACGGAACGTGCGAACGTGTTATCAATGATTTATATTTCTTTACATGTCTGCTGTTGTGTACGGCAAGCACAATGCAAAACAGCTTCAGACCCCAAACTGCCATTGTAGAATTAACAAAGATTAACAGGGAATAATATTATAGAATAGTAGAAAATTCTTTTCACAATAAAAATTACTATAGATTTGTACGTAGAACAGAATATTACTATAAAAACTGACAGTCTCGTTTTGTGTTACTAGAAAATCTTGCATAATATTGTATATAAAAATTGAAAAATATAACGTATCCTCTTTGCATTTAGACTTCATTTAACTCGAACATTTTATTATGACACGCACGTTTTCTCGGGACGACGATGGGATAGATAAAGGCACGAATGTTCATTCACTTTTTTCCCTGCTCTCTGTCTCTTTTTCGACTTTGACTGTTGATCTCTTTTCCACCAACGATTTCGCATTCCTTCGCCATTTCAGCGCAGCGGTAAAAAAGAGGGTAAACCGCACGCGCGCTGCATTACCAAAAATAAATCTGTTCGAACAGTGAAATCCTATTTGATGAGAAGAGGCAGAAAAAGAGATAAGCTGCCAGCTGAAAATCGGGAGAAAGAAATCGAGAAAGATAAGGCGTGCTACGATGGTCCGCCGGTTTACGATAATCACGCGTCAGCTGTTCCCTCACGTGGTTCTTACACGGTCTGCGATTTTTTCGAACGCGTAAACGCGTCCGCCAAAACATATTCCTGATCGATCGCACTTGCTGAGAACCGCGAAACGAGCCTTTGTTGTACACGAGATGCGCGAAAACGGCACACCAGATTTTCTCATCGTTGCATCGACGTCGTTTCTTCCTTTTGTCATCTTCATTTGTTTTCTCTTTCTCTTTTTGCTTCCTTTCTTTTTTGGCATAATTTCGATGGTCCTGACGATATGACTGAACAATTTCTTTTATCTTTTTTATGGCACTACACTGTTTCTCCCAATTCGTCCTTTTTTCTCTTAGATTAAATTGCAAATTTTGTGAAATAAATTCAATGTGATAAAATTACACAAAAAGATCATCTAAGATTATTCCCCTTCGCATAAATAACAAATAAATATGATTACTCTGATTAAGAAAGGTTAAAATCTCGCGAGAATAATTATTGATTTTCATTATCGTTTTCAATATTCAAAATATCTTCGGAAACCATTCTACTCTCTCCCAAAGTCATCACAAAATCTCACTTTTTTTTTTCAAATTCGTCACTTTTTCACTCAACGATCTCATGCATCGTCCGATTAGACGATAAGCCGTCACGGGAATCATGAAGCGAAAAACGTCGAGTGCTTTATCAAACAAGCTTTCTCTCTTGCCTCGCGTCCCGGGAGTCATAAAACCTAACAACCCGAAAGAATTAAAGACGCGAAAGTTTGAAGAACTCTAAAAGCGTCCGAGACAGGCGCTGCGGAAAAATATAGTCGCTTTTACAAAATAACGCTCGTCGAGTTGCAAGTGTCGCCGAACTTCCGCTTTAATCCCAAAGTCGATCGTACTTTCCGCCACTCGGTTTAGTAATTTGCAGCTCGCATTTTTATGTTACGTTTTTGAGCCTTCACGCGCGAGTTACGTTCCCTGCGACCACTTCTAACTTATCGTTCGTGATTTATTGTCCGTTTACCGCGTGCGCTTTTCCTGCGCGACGAAGGGGAAACTAGTTTGCGGAGATACGCGACGATCTTTCGCTATCTCTCCACGTCGACATCCCGTCGTGCCTCCTTCTATTTTCATCCCAACGTGATTTTAAATTCGCTCCTTCTCTCTCTCTCTCTCTCTCTCTCTCTCTCTCTCTCTCTCTCACGCCTTTTCCCTTGGTCTCACTAGTTCTCAGATTAAACGTAACAAAGCTGCAGTCGGCGAGGAAGAAGGGAAATGACAAAAAGCGCGACACGATTCTCGTTAAAGTTTCCACCCCACCCCATCGAGCGAGCGACAGTGCGCGAGAAGGGGCGGGAGGAAACGGCAAGAATCGGGTCGTGGGAGCAAAGTAGCGAACTAATGAAGTGCTATGAACAATGCGAGTAATACGTTATGACAGAGTGAAACGGCGCGCTTGAATAACGTCTAATCCCGGGAAGCGACGATCCGAGGGATAAGAACCGGCGTGTATAACTGGAAAGCACTGGAGGTGGCTCTTATTAAAATCCGGACTTATTTCGCGCTGCAAAACAGCCGCGCGCGCGTGCGAAGACAACAACAATTGGGTCGCCAGCAGCAGCGCGAGAACCGTACTGCGACGAGACACTAACTGTGCGTCCGACGTAAAAATTATAATGGAACGTGGCGGAGGCTTCGAGCAGCTCCAGCGGGAATTCCGGTCCTGCATTAACCTTGCAAATTCTGTCGCGCTTGAGCGATCAATAGAGAATCTCAAGGATATAGCGCTACATACTCGCCAAATTTCTCGGGCTAAAATATCGCCCGAACAGCGAAGTAACGACCACGTCGTTTTAATCTAAGCGAGATCTCACATGTAAGAGTAACGTATAGGATGTATAAACAACATAGGGAACGAGTCCCTATAGATATGACCTTTCTTCTTTTGTTTATTTACTTTATGCACAGAGCCGAATGAATAGACGAGCAGCTCGAGGTAGTAAGCACAAAAAAACAATAGATAGCGTAACGATAATAGAATTCAGACGCCCGTCGGTGAAGGTCGAGCGGAATACGGAGATGCACCGAGGTGTGCTAGAACACCTTCGAGTCAGACTTTCGCGCAATTACCTCACGCGATAATTGATCAAAAACGGCGGTTCGAATGCGGGTATGCGCACACTCGAACCGCTGGTGGATAGTCGGAGATCTCCAACGCACGAGGAAATCACCAACGTATGCCAGCCTAAAGCTCATCATCCAGCACCAAGAGGTACAATGGACATCAAGGGAAAGCGCACGAGATGTCTCTCTCAGCTGCTGGCTCAGACCACTTAGGTCGTACCGGGCCCCCCAGGAAAACGCACGGCGACCCCAGTCTAGCGATCAAGAAAACATCTGAATCGGACCGGTGTCGAAGGGGAAACGCACGACGACACCGGGATTCGGAATTAAGAGAAATCAACTAATTGTGTAAGGTAACAATACGGGGGCACGACCCCGGTCACCCGTAAAATATTAGAAAATAGTAATTCGATTAACACTCACCAATTTTCTACACGAATGGCGATGGCACGTCTACCTCGGGCGTCCAACAACGACTAACTGCCTACCTCTATCGCGACATCGTTTTTATGACCCGCGTCTCTATCTTCCAAACGTAAACACAGCGCTTTCCCCACCATCGATCTCGCGGCGATCGTTATTGTTTTTCAACACTCCGAACGCCCATTTCGGATTTTTCATATGCACTCACACCTCGTACGATATGAATGGTTAGGTATTAAAAACAAGAATCAATGCAATATTTTTATTACAATTATATTCTTTTCTTCAAAGGTATACACAACAACAGATCGACGGTATTCTTTAGAAAAGAGAAAAAAAAAGGAAAAAGGGGCGAACAGGCAAAGAAAAGAAAAAAATATTTGTCTCATACACACGTCAAGACATTTAGAGAGCAGGCTATTGTCCACCTTTCTCCCTCTCTCCCCTCCCACCCTCTTTTTCTCTTTCTCTCAAATCGAGGCCGTTTCGCTATCAAGCCTACTTCGAGTAACTTTATTTATTTTCTTTTTTAATTCTATAAGCCAGTTAATTATTCGTAAATCTTGAAGCTGATCTTCTATAACCTGCCTGCTCGAGCGAAAGTGAGGGGCGAAAAGCCGCGATTGATCGGCAATTTCACTGAAGATTGTGCGTCAACAGAGAAAGCTCAACGTTCTCTATGCGACGATCTCAACCGTTATCGAACTCGCGGAAGTGAAAAAATTGCGCCCGTCGACTGGATATAATAAGTTATCGCGGAAGCATTTCCGAGGATTCAAAGGGATCTCTCGCTCGCGAGAGGTTTGCTCCTTTGCATTTGCGCCCTTGGATTTGAATAATCTGAACGCGGTGGATCCGCGTCGTGTATGTACTGTCATACTGCCAGATTTAGATGTTCCATAAAGAATCGGTGCATTCGGTTATGCGTGGAGCGTCGTTCAGTCGTTCGCGAGAATTCAGTTCTAATAGTTGGACGATAAATCGAAGAATCCATTTTCTTTCCTACGCGAAAGCGTCGAATGTATGTTCATTCATTTCTCGAATTTGAAAGCGATCGAAAGCGACGATTTCTCGTGCGTTAAATTCCGGAACGAGGAAATAAAATATTCATATTTTCCTTATTTAATTTTAAACCGTTTTAACCCTGCTCGACAGAATGTCAATTTGTTTGGTCGCTAAGATACGTAATACCGAAAATTGCAATCAATGGCGGTTCCCCTCGTCGTATTATTATCTGCGACAGGAAAGTCCGCCCGAAATTGCTCGGAGGATGCTGTCGTTAAAATTACGCGGTCACGAGTAATGGATATTCCGTGTAAGAAAAGAACATGAAATTCAAATTGAGTGGTGAGAAGAAGTGGATAGAGTCCTTAACCCTTTAAATATCGGCACATCCTTCGAGATGCAATATGGCATAAAAAAAATATTTTGATCGATCGACCTCAATGTTGTTTAATAGAGCGCTTTCGGGGCATTTTTGTCACAGTCTACTTATCGTAAAAATATTTTCATTTTTTCGTCGACTTTCTAATTTCCCATGACACAATTTTGCAACTTTCTCCTGTTGAAACCGCTTGTCAAAGGTCAAAATATTGAAAAGCATTATTTGCATCTACCAGATTTGACATCCGACATCCAAATAAACCTTATTAACAATAAAGTTATCAACTAGTGGAAAACAACCGATAGAGACAAGTCGCGTCGATCGTTGGTAGTTTTAGCGTTAAACTTAACGCAAACTTCTCAGAACGAAAACTCCGAGAAGCACAAAGGACTCAAACTCTTAATCTACCCGCGGCTGGCCGAGACTCCGCAGTGGAGTACAGCGACGCCGTGCTAGCCGCGGTAGTCCGGCGTTAAAAATGCGCCTTTAACCCCGCCTCGCGGGAGAGATCCACCCACGGTGTGGTGTCGCCGTTAATAAACGAGCTAAGACAATGGGGTCCGGGCAAGCCGCCGTAAGAGCAAAATAAATTGAAGGCATCCCTGACCAACCCCCGTCGTTTCCGCTCACAGTGGGGCGCCGAGCTCTCTTGAGCTGACTGTTCCGTAATTAGTGAGCGTCTAAACAATACTCGAGCCACCCTGGAGAGAGACCCTGTCACACCACCGCCACCGCCGCCAACATTCTTTCTTCGCGCGCTCGCCGGAATTGTCGATAATTAATTATCCACTCGCGAGCAACTCGGTCGTGCGACTGTTGCGGGATTATCCGCGGCCGCGTCATTCTTCACCGAGCCTAATTTCAGACGTTTGCGGGCAGGCAAGTCTTCCCTGTCGGTCTCTCTCTCTCTCTCTCTCTCTCTCTCTCTCTCTCTTTCTCTCTCGTATCTTGGCGAGATAATGGCTCATTGCCGACGACTCCGGAGGAAATAAACCAGCCCGAGAGCTGGACTTATCTTTAGTCGAGTAGCCGTGGTCGAGGAGGCTGCTTCATAGCTCGAGTTTAGTCGTGCTCGTTCTCGCATTGTCGCACTCTCCTGTCGAGGATGTCATCGTCAAGGTAGCATCGTTTTTTGACGAGGCGACGATAATCGCTTTTTAAAAGTCATTTAATTTCTTGAACGATTCACGACGATTTCCGTCTTAGTCGCCACTTGATCACGTCGAATTGCGCCCGCCGTCATCAAGACGGAAACTGCGAAAAAAATGTCTTGCAAATACTAAATTACAATTTACTCTCATCCTGTGGCAAGTGAGAGATCTTTTATAGATCCTACAATGTGAGTCGTCATCAAATAAATAACGAGATCGCCTTCGCGATCTCGTGGATTATTCTACGTAGGTATGGCGGATTTTTCGATGTAACGAAACATTGATCGATAATGTTTTCCGTGTTTCGTCGGTCACGACGCTCGAATCTTCCAAATCGTCAGCAAAATAACGGCGTAAGACGCGTATGTCGATAAACTGCTTCTTATTCGCCGCGTTAGAGCGAGGACAGCCATTTAATAATCGAGTGCCGCGAGTGCCGAGGCGAGGTGCTACGACGAGCGCTGGCACTTGTTCTCGCGCCTGCGCGCTGCGGCTTGTCGTCTGGCAGCGACTCGGCCGAGCACGTGCTCCCTCGCACCGCGGAGTGGGGGCAAGGCCGCGCGAGGGCTGCGTGCCGTCACGTACGACGCGCGTCGGCGGTTGCCCGGAATGCTATTGTTTCCCACCACGTGTCGCGTGACCGTGTGCGTGACCTACCCCACGGCGAGGCAGCGCCGCGCTGGGTCGGCCGCGGCCGGGCCGAGACGGGCCGATCGAGAGCGCCGGATCGATGCGAACGTCGACAACTTCGTCCTCAGATGTCGTAGCGACTTGCGACAAAGACCGTTGTAAAGGGGAAATCAGCGCGCTCCCGGTGGACGTGAAATCATCCATCTGGGTAATAAAGATCGGTCAGCATAATTGTGTGAATGAGAAAGACTTTGATTTTTGTGTCTGAGTTGAGGTGGAAATTAGTCTGTATTAAATATCAATGGATATTCTTAGATTGGGCTCGCGAAGCGTTAGTTTTACATTCCCAACGCGTGTGTTAAAGTGCGATTTAAAATTTCAATTTGTTGCACAGAATTATATAGAAGGGAGATGATATGTGTCGTGTCGTATCTCAATCTGTTTTCGTTCAAGTAGGGTGAAATTGCGGAGTTAAAGCAGGGACGAAATTTCAACACGCGTTATCTCGGTACAATGAACGAAGGGAAGTCGTTTTATGTTTCGCCCGGTGTGTGTAAACGTAACGCGTCTTAAATTGAGATTGAGAGAGCAACACAAAACCAATATTCGTCGCTCGGTAGTCCGAAGCGGAGACTGGAGAGAGCGAGGTTTCAGAGGTCGTTATGAATACGATTAAATGTCGCGATTAAACGCACAGGGCTGTTGCGCCACGGCGGAAACGGTCGCGCTCGTTAGCATACTTTGAAAGTCTTTAATTGCGACCGGAAGCTCACGGCCGGGAGCGCACAAGCTACATTTGCCGGCTAAATAAATAGCGACGAATACCCGACTGCAAACCCGAGTGTGTTATTTTGACGCGTATAAGCTGAAGCTTTCTTTACGTGTATCTTGTCGTTTTAAATCACGTCGTTTAACGCGTTTAAATGCATTAAGTGATATCGAAATGCATCAAATGACGTGATTTCAGACGACAAGAAACGCGTGAAGAAAACTTCAGCTTATACGTGTCAAAATAACACACTAGGGTTTGCAGTGTACGCGCCGGCGAAACATTGTTAACAAATAGTGCGTTTAATCCGTTCGCGAAAGGTAGATGACTTGCTCTGCAAATTATGCAGATGACGGGTTCCTTTATCGGGAGACGGGGGAATATTTATTCATTCGTTCTACGTCCTCTCTTTTTAATTACATTACGTTCTGGAATTCTGAGATTGACACAAAATGACACATCTGTGTGAGTCGTAAAACTTATCTCAACGTTTACAATTTTCTAAAGTCGTCATTTCGAATTTCTCGACGCTTTCCTCGCTTTGACATCGCCCGGAATGGTTCGTAAAGCAAATCGTCTTCCATTAATATTCATCGCTTGTAATTACACGAGTCGTTTTGCAAAATCCGAATATCCCGCAACAAGATGTCCAACCGTAACGAGCATTCCCCGCTCGCGATCGTCCCGCGATCGTGATACGCTACGTCGTTTCGACGTCATGTCAGTGATTAAAAAAGTTAGATCGCGCGGTTAAAAGTTACAAGAATGTTTTATCCGGCAATTTCCCGGCCGGGCGGGCGGCCAGGCGAACAGACGCAGTAGACAGGTCGGATGTAGCGGGTACGGACACTCGATGGAAAACCGCGAAGTTCCGATCGACTCCTTTTACGGGCTACGAAGTTACTGTTGGCAGACCAAAGACCGCCTTCTCCGTCGCTGCCTTTCGTCGATCTCTCGAAACGTTCGATAACTTTCTCTTCTTCGAAAGCTCGCGAACGCATCCCGAGGGTGCAACCTCGCAGACTCCGAACGCATAGCACGCGGTGCCGACTTCTTCCCTCCCTCCTCCTGCTCCCGACCTCTCAACAGTCCGACGCTCTTTCCGACGTCTCAAAGCTTAACGAAATGGAAACAATATTGACTCGCGAGTCTAACTGGAGAGCTTTGTATCGAGACGATATTGCATTTTCCTCCTACTCTTCCTCCTGCGATGCGAGCGAAGCCATCCGCGCTCCATCGCTTTATAGATTCCGCGCGTGACACGGAAATACTTACAGTCGTAGCACTATAAAGGAGAAAGACTTGATTTTTTTATTTTTTATGGAGGTTCGAGCACTCCCACGTTCGTTTGATGTGCGATCGAATCATGCGGAAAATATCCCGGGAAAATATCTAATTGAGAGATCCATATTGGTTCGCTGAGAAATTGGTAGATTCTGCTGACTGTGAAATTTAAGTAATTTATATCGGATTAATCCGATTTTTATCCTAAACACAGATTGTTTGTGATTCGGAATCTCAAAATGGCAACAATATGGAAACACCTTTGCACTCTTCTTAAGGTTTTCCAAAGATTTCTCAAGTTTTCATTTTACAGTCGGATCGAACAGAACGAAACACTTTGAGGTAGTACTTACACTTTTCAAGCAAGAATGCAGATATAGCGTTTTAAATATTTTTTATATTTTATTTTTATCTTCTATTCTATTGAGTTTATCAGCTGATATAAAAACGAGATTTTCATCATCATCATTCATGTTTAGGATAAGAATCAAACTCGAAGTATTGTGGAAAGCTGGATAATCAGTTTGAAAAGAAATTTAGGCATTCCGGTCGGAATCCACTCGTGTTTAGGAGGAACATGAGAAAACGGGGGACTGGCAGGACTCGATAACGTTGGAAATTGCAATAAGCCTCTCGATCATGTATCGCGAGCGACGTTATACATCATCGCAGGGCCGGGGGGACAGCGCTCGATAGTAGCGTCGAGGAGTATTGATGGGCCACGCGCGACATGCGTTCATTTAAATATCGCGCAGTTTCGCGTCGCGCGACGACGAGCACGACGCACGGACGTGCCGACGGGCTAATTGATGTTAATTAATTAGCGTCGTGCCGATATTAATTTTAATCGACACTTGGCCGTTGGCCGTCGAGGGTGGTCGATTTCGTAGATTCGTAGAGCCAGTCGAACGTGTAGCCAGGCAGTGTATAATGAAACGGGAATGCGGTTCCATGACCTGCGAGCTGGCTGGCCGATCGGCCAGCCAACCAGCCTATCGATGAGACGTCGACGAAAATGAAGCGCGTTACACGACATATTCCTCCCCTGCGGGATTAACTTTCTGTGCGGCAGAATCGCGCGTTTGTTGCGCGACCTGTCTCGCGAGGGGGGTTACGAGGGTCACAAGAGTGGTCGCCAATGGCACGAACGCGAACTTTTCAGGCATTGTTATCACGCCGTTAGTTGAGGATTCAGTTCTCTAGCTACATGCGGTCTCGCGCTATTGTTAAGCTCCGCCGCGAGTGCGAGGAATTACCGCGGCGCACTTTTCGGAACTGCACGCTCGCACGGAAGAGCGAAATAATTCCCGCTTCTTCTGGTTCTTTTCTCCTTATTCCCATCCCGCGAGCGTACGCTCTTCCTTCGTATCTTTGGCTCCACTTCTCTTTCCCTTTCTCCCGTCCTCCCGTCCTCTTTCATCTTTCCTCTCCCCTCTTCGTCCCCGCGATGCTGTCCTCGCGCATTGCTCCGTTATTTCGCTCGCGCGAAAATAAATGACATTACGAGGAAGCTGAATGTCCGGTCGCCTGCTTTATGTACGCGATGCTTGTCCTCGGCAGAGCAGCTGCGATATCGGCTCTCGGGGAACTGGAATTTTTCTCCGCGAGGAAAACGGGGTGGAGCGGACGGTCGCATTGATGGGGAATTCGCGCTTTTTGAACGGATCTTAATCGCGGTGGAGCCCCTCTAGGTACGAGACTTTTTCGCGCGAGGTGAGTCGCCGTCCACCGGACGACGTTATTTTCTCGCGACTTGGCGTCGATGTGTGAATTAAGTGCGACGAATAAGTCGCAAAAGTCGCCGGATTACAGCTCTCGTTAACTTTACCGGTGTATTGAGCTATTTTGGCGAAACCCATACGAAGCTTCGCATCCGAGAGCCGCGGGCTTCGGATACCCGAAGAATTAAAGCTGACAGGACTCTCATCGCTCCACGGTATAGTCTCACAAGACTCGCGTAAGATATATATATTCTGTACGGAGAGAATTTATAGTAAAAGCTACTGTGGAATTTTATAGCCGAGAAACATATCAACTTTCTGCCTTCATCTTTATTGTCTTTCGTTTCATATGTGCTATTTATATTTTGGGAATTATTCAAACTGTTAAAACACAAAGATAAAAAATCTGTTTCATCAAATGCTCATTGTTGTAATAATCCATTCACTAAAAATTTATCATGTTCCTTAGTTAGAAACAAACTCTAATTACAGCCCATTCCTGCTAAGGGAAATTATTAAAAAGACATGATGAAACCAAAGAGACTTCAAGTAAAAGAGTTATGATATTCTCTCTGCACACGTACTTTCAATCTACTATCCCACACCTTCACGATCATTCATGAATAGCAAGACGATGAGCAACGCTCCATTGAATCTGCCGGAAACTCACTCACCTCTATCCGGAAGGTCCATCCCTCTAGACTGAGCAGCTTGAGGGTCGTGTTCCTGGCGAGAGCGTGGCACAGCAGCCTTGAGAGGTGATCGTCCAGGGCCAGTCGAGGACTAGACAGGTCCAGCAGCTGGAGACACGGCGCTTCCGTCAAAGCCAGCACAAGAGGCATCACGTCGGCCGGCCTGGACGCTCCAGCGGCCCTCAGCGCGTCCAAATTGCGGGCTCTCCTGATGGTCTCACCTAAGCAGCCGGCGTCCAAGCCGCCTAGAAGACACTTGGACACGTTCAGAGACCTCAGCTTGCAGTTTGGCTCTCTGAAACACGCGAATAAAAAGACGTTCGTTCAGTTGGGCTGCGTCGCGATGTGCAGGGCGAAGAGCGGAGCCATTGTGGACTCTCTCTAGCGTCTAGTGAGACGACATGTATCTTGGATAAAAACTTCCAGATATTGCAGGAGGACAAGAAGCGCATATCGCGAGAAAGAAATCTTTCGGCCGCCGCGAAAGACTCTGGAGTCACTGATATATATATATATATATATATATATCGTAAGAATTATTAATCGCCGAGCCATTTCCACTGCTTTCCTGCTAAATTCCAAGGATCGATCGACGCGGAGCGCCATTCTGTATATTTGTATCATTTTTAATCCCATCGGGAGTCGCGGAGACCGCTTTTCCCGCAGTAAGCGGAATGCGTGAGGAATGGCGTCATACGACCGTTTGATTCGATTTCGATTTCGGCGAGAAGAATAAACGCTGCCGGACGGGGAGAAGCGGGCAGAAAAAGATTTAATCGAATCGGCTGATGAAGCGATAATCATTTGAGATTGATGGCGGACTCTCGCATCGCGGACAAGACTTTGCTGTTAACTACGAGACAGACAAAGAGGGAAAGAGCGAGCGAGCGAGAGAGAGAGAGAGAGAGAGAGAGAGAGAGAGAGAGAGAGAAGGCGGAGGAGGGCAAACACGAACGCCTAACGGGCATCTCTGTCTCGATTCTCATCTCCGTTCATCAATCTTATAAAGGGAGAAAGGCCATCTACGACGACGAGACGAAGCTCACGGGCATACGCCGAGTCGCGAAAAAGTTTTAATGCTCTTTTTGCGCGAGAACGCGAGTTTTTCCGGCTAAACTCGGAGCGGCTTTTATCTCGACGTCGTATATCGTGTCGATATTCGCGAAGCGCGCCGGCGTGGTTCGCGCGTGTAACTTGGCGATATTTTCGATGTATCACTTTTGTTTTTACGCCCGCGATACGTAGAGAGATGTGCACGGAGTATTCGCGAAATTTTCTCGAGCAAACTCTCCGTTTGGGAGAGTTTTCACTCACGATCGAAGAGCGAATCTGGATTCTGCATTCCGGCGATGCGTCTCATTGGAATCTCTAATCGACCGAAACATTTATTCGAAATTTCACTCGCGAGCTGGAGTGCCGGCCGGAGTCCCGCGGATTTCTCGCTGCGGATCGAGTGCGAAGCGAGTATTTTCGCTCGAAATTGAAGGGCATTTGAAGCATTCGGCGAATCAATAGCGGCGAATTATCCGCGTCGCTTCGAGTGAATTCTCGTTCATCTCTAGAGATCATTTCGCAGCGAGAGAAATCTGGAGAGAGCAAGCCGCTACATTCAATTAGCCCCCGGCACGTAATTCCTCGGGCAAAAATCAAGAGGCGCTTCAAACGACACTCGCCGAAATTACAGCATAATATTCCCCGAGCGTCCGTCGCGCGCGCGCCGGTCTCTCCTCACTTCGCCGAGCGGAGCGAACTCGTCACGCCGATTTCCACGCTTCTCTCCCCCTCACCCCCTCCCCGTCGCAATCCCGGCCACAATCTCCGCGGCTTTTTCGCGACCGTGTCACGCCGCGGCTGGATTTCCCTTCGACGTCTCGACTCAACGAAAATACACCGCTCGATTATCCCGTAACGCGCGCGGACTCACGTTTCTCAAACAGCTCGCGTAATCTCGCGCAGCAGGATCGATCAACGTCACTAGCGCTACGAACGTAATGAACAAACACGCCGACGCGGTACGCGGGGGGGGGGGGAGCAATGCGGCGGCGGCGGCGCATGCAGGGCGTAAGACAGCGGTGCGCCGAATTACAGGGGCAAATAATCGAATTGCGGCCGACACGGCCGAGGGATTTACGCGCGCGTACGTGCGTTTAATGGCGGCAATTTAAGACGGACGATTGTCTGGCGGGGCCGGCGAGTATCGCCGGCGTTGTATCGCGTCTGGATTTAATGGTATCTACTTTGGTCCATATTTACTCTCGGCTATATTGCCGCCGCAGCGCTACGCTTGTACCTACCTACCTACGTACGTACGTACGTCTAATGGCGTTGCCTTTAACGGTATCCGCGCCACGGTAAATTCGCTCCGCTCGCCTGGGATAGAGGAAAGAGAACGAGCGAGAGAGAGAGAGAGAGAGAGAGAGAGAGAGAGAGAGAGAGAGAGAGAGAGAGAGAGGGGAGGGGGAAGTCGCGGGGCACTCGACGTATCTCTATGGGAACAAAAATATATGCCTGGGCGAGAACGTACGCGCGCGCCGTGCCGCGAATTCCCAACAAAAATAAACGTTCCCGTCGAGAACGGTCGCGACGGGCTCCGTCGGGTTCGCGTAATAAAGCCGGATTTCGACGAGGATACCACCAGCGGAATTTCTTACGATCGTGATGCCGCTGCGCCTCGAATTCAAGCGCTCGCGTGTGTATTTCTTCTTCTCGAATCGGTTGACGATCGACCGTTGAGTCACCGGCCTGCGCTTTTCAGCGTGGAGCGTCACGAGTCGCCGGGAACGCTCGCAAAGCGGCGTGGAGTTAACTGGGGTTTAATCGATCTGCCGTCCGCCCTTGGAGACGGATTTGTAATTAGCGAGTATTTGTAATTAGCGAGTTACTTCCAGCGCAAGATGCTGAATATGCAAAGGGAGAAATGTTAAATGCATTTTTGGTGCGTGGCTGTTGTTTTGATTTTCTTTATTCCGCGAGAGACGATGATAGGGAGATATAATTTATATTTATATAATATTTTTGTTAATTGTTAAGTGTTTTAAAGAATCCAAGTTACCAAACCGAAATGATTGTCGTACGCGATATTATACGTCAAGGATGAACTTACAATTTAATTTTAAAATTATATACGCTGGAACGCGCATCAGGATGAATTTCAATTTAGTTTCGAGTTTAATTTAACTTGGTTCAACTTAATTTTCTTAATTAATTAAATTCAGTCTCGTGTTTTCCGATTTTCCAAGTTTTATTTACGCAAGAAACTTCCTGCGTTCAGTTCTTCATGCGACAGCATTCCTTGCTTTCGTTCGCCGATTGAATATCTGGCAGCCTTTTGTTCGCGCGTCGTGTCGGTGTTCCACTTTATTATTTGCAAAATTGTGAAAAAACACACCGACACCGTGCCGACGGGAAGTGATGGGAAAAGAGGCGGTTTTTCACGGCGAGTTGAGGAATGAAGAATTCACCAATTCCGGGAGATTTCTGCTGCAAAATAAGGGTGAGTCCTTGTTGCGTTTCGCACGGTGCACATAAATAAGCGCGGAAATTCGGAAACTCGTACATATTGTGATGTCACTGCAATGCGCATTGCGAGTGTTGCGAGTACGGCGTATCGATGTCCAGAAGACGATGGAGCCGAGCGGATGAGGCGGTTTATTTTTTATTTAAATCGTGCGCGATCGGTCCGGCGATTTTTCGACCCTTCGTCGTGCGAGAGCTTCAGGACGCGAGTGGGAAAGAACAAATGGCGGTGCATGTCGGCTCGCTGCGCGCCACGAAAGAGCGCACAATGCGTCTCTTTTGCTCTCGTTTAATTTTCCGCGGCTTCAGCCGCGGCCGAACATTCTCGACCGGCATTCGCGTTATTACTTATTTAGATACGCTGCTTCAGCAGAGGCGATTCATACAAATACACGGGGATTCACTCCCTTTCCCTCGGCTTGTATTATTTCGCCTCCCTCTCGACTCTCCGGACAGAGAGATGCCGCAGCTTCTTTCAAATTGCGTTGGAATTCTTCCTCGGGTGTACTCGATATGAATCGAAACTTCAATCTGCAGTTGCGCTACGGCTCCTTTTTCCTTCTTTCACTTTCGACGCGTTCGCTGAACATCGCAGTGAAAAAATCAATTTTACAATATACGAGGTGCTTCTCGGCTTCGTTCCGACGGACTTTCGAGAATCGTGTAGGTCGTCGGTGAGAACATTTTCCCACTTTCGACTTTTGCCCTTCCTGAAGCGTCCGCGGAAGTGCAAGAGATTTTCAATCTCGAATTATTTTCCGATCTCCGAATTTGCATCTCTCTGGAACTCGACTCAAAAAAAGCTAATCTTTACTTCCATGAAAAAAAAAAAAATCATTCGCGCGTGGAAGAACAAAGCCAAATGGGCCATCTCGACTCATTCAATCCGGAGCCCGACGTCACTCCTTGAGAAAGGCTTTGAGGGTAAAATCTTACTCGGTAGAAAATGTCCGTTTCGACGGCCTGGCAGTTCCTCAAGATCCGTCGCGGACGAGGCCGAAAGCAGCCTATGTAAAAATACGGCCGGGATTACGGGAACGTGCCGCGACACGATTTTTGCAAAGCGTTTACCGCGATCTGGAATCGCGCGGGTAAGCTCCAGGATGCAATAGAGTCGCGATCGTAAGTCAAACGGCCGCAGCGGTATTGCGCGCGGATGGCGCTTAAGTTTCGACAGTTTTACTGGCGGGGATTTCGCCGACGGTGCGCTACTGCTCGCGGAAAACGCCAACGGCGGCGGCGGCGGAAGTCAAGAGAGCAAACGCCAGTGAGAGAGAGAGAGAGAGAGAGAGAGAGAGAGAGAGAGAGAGAGAGAGGGGGGGAGGGAGAGAATAGCGTGGTCTAAAGGAAATAGAACGCGAGCGCATTTTTACCGGAGTTAACTCCTCGCCCCCGGTTTTATCGCGTCGCCGTTTATTGCGCGTCGTATTCGAAGTTACTCGACGTTACGCTCTTATAAAGAGCGCGATACACTCTCCGCTCGCCTCATCGCGGCCGGAGCAAATATCCCGCGACAATCGCGAAATATTTATTTGCGAACGGGATATAACACGACGCAATCCTCGGCACCACGAGCTCTCGAGCTCTCGCGGTCGTCGCCGTCGTCATCATGGTGAGGCCGAGTTGATGCTGCAAAAGCGCGTTGTACTTTTGGAGCTAACTCCCGGTTCCTTTCACGCCTTCACGTTGATAAGCGTGTGCACCGTTGACGAAAGTGCTCGTGGGAATTTGACGAAGCTGTTACCGCGTTGCGTGGCGCGTGGTGTAAGAAAGATGCACGAGACTTTCATCGCGAATGTTCAGCTCCGCTCAATCTCACATTCATATCCCCGCGGAGGAATTCACCCGGGGAATTATCTTCGTTTGCTCCGCCGACGCTCCGATTCAACGGAGAGGTGCGACGTGACGCTCGTTCCACCGGCTCGTGATTTCAAGCGTAATTCAAGTCGCATAACCATTTATATTGAGATCATTATCGTACTTCGGTCGGGGAAACGGCGCGTTCGATCACAGGTCAGCAAGTTCTCGAAAATCGCATTTGGATCCCTCGTACCTTCTCGAGGGCAGGCCGGAGGGTAGCGCGAGTATAGGTACATCCCGCGAAAGAAAAATACCGGATACTTAACCGCGTTACCGGCGCGGAATACCTCCCCGCTTTCGACTTCGTCGTCGACCCCGCGGAGATCCTTACATGCGACAGAAGTGCTCCGTTTGCCCGAGGAATCCTGATCCGTCCGACTCCTCGTCGAGTTCTCGTCAAGCGTCACGCACAAATGTGCTGGAGTATAATCCATTTTAAACAAATGATGATTTTGAATTAAAGTACCTCGGGAGGAATTAATCGGGAAGATTTTTCAGGCAAAAGTTGTCGGATTTCGCCGAAGAGGAGCCGAAGGTGGATTTTATTACGAGTGCTATGGAGTGTTTTTTCAGTGTTATTTCAGACTCGATTTAAATTTTTGCAGGTGGGATCATGTGGTGTTTTGTGGGACCACGAACTGATCAGTTCATTCTGCTCGTAGAATGATGGAAAAAAATTAAGTTTTTGAGAAGTGAATATTTCCTGAGATATTTTATATTTCATTCCGATACTTCTCCGTCGTGAGACATGAGATCGCTCGTAAAGTATTTCACGAGCTGACTTTAGTGTTTTCGTACGCAGAACACTGAGAAGAATCGATAATAATTTCCGCACCCTGGTGTATCTGCGAAAAGGCACGAGAATTTTTTTACGCACTTCAATAGGTGCCAATCGCTATCTCGATATAATCTAAAATATATAAAAAATCTCGGGGCACATACAGGTGAAATATATCGGGATCTTTAAAAGACCGCTCAGAGGAGCCTTCTTATTCGATTTCACTTTTCCAAGGCGCGACGCGAGACCTCCGTAGACAATGACGACGCGATCGAATGAACGAAAAGACTCCTGCCTTACATTCCGGCACATTTAGAATCAAAGCTGCTGTCTCGGAATTCTCATCCGCGCGACTCGAGAGGCACTCTCGGCACTCTCACCTCGGCACGGCCGTAATAATCGTGTTGATGTCGCGAGAGCCACGGTCGTTCTTCGAGATGTAACTATCGCTATTTATACCGCGCCTGTATTTATCCACGACTGCCATCGGATTATCGGAGAGAGTGTCGCGAGAGAGCGGGACGGCGGTAAATCCGCTTCGGTCCCGAGAAACGCTAATAAAACGCGCTCGACCGGCTTCTCGGGAGAGTCGCAGTCGTCTTTTCAATTTCGAGCGGAAAATTGAAATCTTTCCTCGACGCGCGTCTCCCTCCTGCCCCGCGAAGATAATGGCGCTAATTCGGATAGAAAAGTCCACGTCTCGCGCGAAAAGCCTCCATAACTTCTCCCTATTAGACGCATTGAAGCGGAAATCGGACGGGACGGCGCTGTGAAGGGTCGACCTTTTTTTATTAGACGATCTCTCTCACGCGCGCATGCTCGAGCTTATTCTCTCCGACCACTCGTCGCGCCGGTTCTCCAAATTTTAAGTATCGCTTCTTTTCTGCTTCGAATCCGCCGATTTCTAGACTTTTCAGTGAATCATACCTTCTCTGAGGGCACCTTTGTCAAAGTTCAGAAGGAAAAAGCCCGCGAAGGTTATTGTTGAGTGAAAATCGCGCAAAGGAGAAGCGAATTAATTAATATATGAGCGATGTATCAGCGTATTAGTAATTAATTTATTTGCTCAATCTCTTCTCATCTTGCGTTCGCTCTGATAGATTTTTCCTTCTCGGATTGGATTTCTCTCAACAATTACCGAAACTATATCCCACTTTCCTATTGATAATTAATCGCGATTGAACTGAGAACGGAGAATGGCTCTCCCAGTCATCTATTTAAAATACGTGAGAAAAGCGCTCAGAGTTTTCCTTACACATAAATTGCCCGATTGCTTGATACAATCAAAAATCAAGATTTGAGAATAGTTCATACAAAATTTGTCGAGGGATCAGATTTATATAATCCACTGTGAACTACCGTTACCAGTGTGGGCGAAGTGTTGCGGTGGAACTCTTTTTATCTTAAGAGCGTGTCTCTTTGCCTCTATCTTTCTTTAATTCCGAGAGCCTTGTCTCTTATCACAAGCAGCGTCGCATGTGTGATTTAGGAAGCTCGTCGGGAACGCCGAGAGAGAAGAGGGAGAAGATCGCCCGACGATGAAAAATGTCGGCGAAACTTGAAACGATGAAAAATCGCCGCCGCCGCCGCCGCCGTGGGCGGCCCGAGAATTCGCGAACTCGCGTTAGCCGGATGAACTTCGTCGGCGAGTCGGCGAAATACCACGTCGTTCTCGCTTCACGAAGCGATGTGTCTTCGTTCGTTTGTTCATTCGCGAATAAGCTGTCGAGGAAGCCTCGCGCGAGCTTGCTAATACTTATGCCGCGGCACTGATATTTATCCATGACCGGTGATACACCTCACGGAAAAGGGACGGGGAAAAGCGCGGTGTCGTTGTTTAAAGCGAAATTTTCGGCACGGCGATGGATCGCCCGGGGCTTGACTCGCTGTATCCTCCCCGGAGGCCGAAACAAGACGAGAACGAAGGAAGATCCGCTCGCTTGTGGAAGAAGTATGGGGCGATACACGGGGAGAATTTTATACCGAGCCTATTACCATAGGACCTCGTAACCGAGAAATATATCGACATTTTGTCTTTGTAATTGATTATCCTGACGCGTCGCACGTGTAAATTTATATTTTAGCAGCAGCAAAGTCTATTGCAAGACTTGCTCCCCTGTCCTCTGGCAAGATAAATTGAAAATTTATATGAAAAGAAAAAGAGACATTCTCCTCGCATACTTGTAAAAATTTACAGAATCCTCATTTACAGAAATTTCCATACCTCATTAATAATAATAATAGGGCGAAATTTTTAGACGGGTTCGTCATGTCCTTAGGAACGGGAGGATTCCACAGACTGCAGTCAAGAAAGAAATGAACGAGTTTCTCAGAGTGTTTCCCTTCCCAACTTCATCCTCGTCTAAATTCCGTCTCTGATTGCGACACGACACTCGCAGTGGCGCAATTTCTCACGAAGATTCCCGGCTGATCCTCAAGTGCGAGTGAAACGTTCGGCGGACGCGTGGAACGCGCGTTATGCCGAATGATCCGGAATGAAAGTTTCGCGAGGGGATGACGAACGAAAGGGAGGATTCGCGAAATCTCGCGTGTCGGAGGGGAACACGAGAAACGAGGCAACGCGATTGCGATCGTCGGATCGAGACTGAAGTCTTTCCGAGAGGCATCGCTGTACGTTTCGGGGCTCGTCGTTATTTCGGCTTGATGAGAAGTGATTACGACGGACGATCCTTTTCGTCGTTACGGACGCGCGTATATCCTGATACAAAAATATGGGAAATCCTCGCGCAAACGGCGCGTTTATACATCGTGCGTTGAGACGGCGGGACGAGGTGAGCGGCTAACAAGATCGATTAATCGACATTGTCGCGCGGTTCTTTCTTTTTTTTTTTCCGTGAAAAAGATGAAAAGTGTTGTCGATAAACGTCACTCAGGTATCCGCGCGTTTCATTGATCTCTTTCTCCCTACCTCGGCCGCAGAACATGACGATACGGCCGCTGCGGCCTGCGGTTTCACGCGAAATCATCGCGCTTTAATTGGCTGTTTAATTTAGTTTGCTTTTTCCTTCGTTTTTTCCACCGCGTTACCGCGAACCGACAGCGTGTACCATACCGAGAAAATTCCACAACAAAAATCACTACAAACGTGAATGAATTGTACGTGCCGTTTTCAGCAATTTTGAACAGGTAACTAGAAACGCGATGTATTTGATAGTTCGATCGTTCAAATCACACAAAGTTCGAGAAGAAGGAAATTATGTAACCGAGCAACATATCAACGTTCTGTCTTAATTATCCTTCCGTCTAGCGCTACTTATACTTCAGCAACTGAATGCTGTAAATAATAAAAATACTCTGGAAAGATGAACTTCGCTGGCAGTCCATCTCCGTATTACGAAATATAATAAAATCGTCATAAGAATTTTACAAGACGAGTAAAGTGAATTTCCTGATAACTCCGATAATCACTCTGACCGAGCATTATCCCACGTCGACCCACGTTATTCTTAAGCGGGGCCGAGTAATCGAGCGAGGGGGAGCGACGAGTGAGTTATTATTCGGCGAATCGTGGAATCAACGGCGCCTCGTGCCGGCTCGGTACGGAAGGGAAGAGGAATAGCCGGGGCAGGTGGCGGCGGAACTTTTATTCCCGTCGTGGTCTTAAGGAATCTTTTCGGGATCTTTGGGGTACTGCCGGGCGCAGCCGCGACTCGCGGATCGCATCTGCCCCGCGAGGAGCGGATCGACTACCCCGCCGCCGTTGTCGGACGTCGGCGCAGCACGCGACGCTCCGGGGATTATGACGAGGGATATAAATCACCGCGATGCGCGCATCCTCTTAAGTATTATTAATAGCTCGCGCACGCGTGCTCGAGAGAATAAATTAATATCCAATCCCTGTTTCGGGGCCGTGGCGACGCTCGTGATGCTTCCGACGTCGTGCAAAGAACACGGTAAGATAAACGTCCCAGTATCCGACCTACACTAGAAATGTGCGAGCTATTCGAATTCGAATCGTGTCAAATCGAATCTAATGTAATTCGATTCGATTCGAATCCGAAAAATTCGGAAATTTCGAATCGCGAAGATTCGAATACGAATCAAATACATTAGCGTTTGCGCGCATCAGCTACAAAACGGGCCATCTAAGCCCCTATGTTTGAACCTTTAACTTGTAATTTACTTAACTTATAATTAATAATATAATTATAAATTACTTTAAATATTTAAATATATATTTTACTTTAAGATGATATTACAATATCAATATTCCCTTTCATATTAAAATCTTCCATCATTATTTGTAGTTTAATAGTCATGTTAAATTTTTTAATGATTCGATTCGATTTCATTCGATTCGATTCGAATTCAAATTTAAAAAATGAGATTCGATTCGATTCGATTCGACACAAAAATTCTTGATTCGCACATCTCTACCGACTACTTTGAAAAAAGATATTTATTATTTATTTTAATAATAATAAGTGAAAGTAATAATTATTGTAAAAAAACTCCAATATTTGACAATTAATTGGAAAAAAATTTGATGCTTTTATATTAATTTAAAATAATTTAAATAAAATTAATTAAACTTTAATTAAAATTAAATTAAATTAAAATTAATTTTAATAAGATTAATTAAAAATAATTTGCTTTTATATTAAAATAAAAATTAATTAAATAAGTATGCACCTATGGTTTAGCAAAATAATAGTCAATCAATTAAGAAATTCATTAAGAGATAGTATCTGTATTTATATTATTTCCCGTTAACATATACTAATTTTCTAATTGCGGTCAGACACTGAGACAAATTATATCCGAACATTGGACCATAACCTACTTCAACTATTCGGTCATTGGTACATTAATGCACTTCGTCACTTGTATAAATATTTCATTAATAACAGAATATACATTGGTTTAAATCATTTTTCTCTACTTGAGGGAATCTTAAGTTTTTGAATAAATGCAAATATTTATATCAAAACTATTCTTAATATCATATATTGTATTTTTTGTGACAACCTACGCGTAAGTGTCCGGTTACTGGGACATTTACCTTAAAGGCGATCGAATAAAAGAGAGACGACACTTACTTGACGAAAATTACGATTTTTTTAGGTTTTCGAGGTCGCTCAATGAATAATGAAATACTGAAATGATATATGGATGGAATGATATATGGAACATTTATTCTCAATAGATTCATTTAATGTTAGGTGAAATAACAGCAAATTTCATATAAGTTGCCTGAAGACATTTCATATGGTATGCACGCATAAAGACAAATGACGAACAGTAATACTAAAAATAGTGAAAACAATGTAATTTCCCCTATATATGTAAAAAAATCGTAATTTTCGTTGACATCATTTTAATTTACATGGAAAAAATGGTCTCACTCACGAGACATAGACGCCATATTTGATCCGCCATTTTGTATTTTTGAATTTTCACGTCAGATTCGAATTTAGCGACCCCAAAAATCCCATGAAACCTTACAGCCTTTCGAATAAACAACAAGATAGCACTTCTAACGCGAAAACACTCTGTATAAATAAGGAGTAGTTTCCACCCTTAAAACTGCTTCTCCGCAGATAAAAGAAATACGTGTCGATTATTTTCCATAGCTCTATAAGTGGGCAAAGTTTCATCAAAATCGGTGAGTGACAGTTGGGTACCTTTACTTGTAAGAGACGATCAAGCTCACCTGATGGCGTTGAATATCTCGTGGAAGCCGGTGCCTTGGTGGCTGGCGACGTCGCAGGTTGGCAAGGGATGCAGCAGGGGCAGCCGATGGCACAGCACGCTGTCGCTGTTCCTTTTGCTGCTGCTGTTGCTGTCGCGGTCTCGTTCGTTCTGCGGCAACGGCCCGTTGCCCGTGTTGGGCGCTGGGCCTAAGCCCAGTCCCAGAGGAAGGCGCGGCAGGGTGGCAGGGCGCGTGAGACTGCCGTAGGCGGTCAAGGCACCCCTCGGCAAGGACGAGTAGCAGCGGTTCAGTGGCAAGGTGCCGAGGGTGCTGGAGGCGCAGCCGCTGCTGCCCGAGCCGGAGCCTGAACCTGCGTGAAGATTTACGGCACGTGAGATTTACGGTAAATTCGACGGAAATCGAAGCAGGGAGGTGAGTAGGGTCGCGTGCTTGGCCAGAGGTCGAGCTTCGGGAGCGGAAAGTAACCCGAATTACGAGACCTGCATAATCGCGGAACTTTCTTTATTCGCTTCGATTCGTATCGCGAGAAGGAAGGAATCGAGTGCTCCGCGTGATGAATCACGTTAATGTTAACGTTCGTTATACGAAGTGAGCCAGAAGTAAATACGTGTCGGAACGACGAGAGGTTGACACCTTGTTCCTTTCCCCGCGACTGCCTTAAAAGGAAAGTTAAGTAGGCGCGCGTAAAAACGTTTTATGCGACAGAAATGGTTGGGAGAGGGGGGGGGGAGATGTAGTCGATGCGAGGAGGCGAGAAATTGAAAAAGCGAAGGACGGAGTTTACGAAGGGTGGTTTACGGAGGTGGAGCGTACACGGCGCGGACAAGGTGACGACGACGCGTAACTTTTTATGGGACCCCTCAATTTCCGCACTTGCCTCATCGATAGTAACCCTCAGCCTTTGCCGACGGTATACGGAATATAGCCGATGGTCGTCGTCGTCGTCGTCAATTTGTCGCCGGTCAATTTGTTTTGAAGCCTGGTCATGGCGGGAAATACATATATCGCGGTCGCGATGAGACTGGATAGTTCCGATGAGAACGCGAGATATCCAAAAGGTGCATTTCTTTCTCCAAGATGGACCAACGAATTCGAGCGAATAAAATGTAAGCAGCTGTTAGATTTTTAATTATCGTGCCTAGTATTCTCTCTGACGAACATCTCGTACTGGCCAATCTTTCTTATTATGGTTGAATATATCTCCAGACAGCGAAAAGAAATATTTAATTAGGTAATACCGACTTGATATACATACACTATATATTACATAATATTAAATGATATTAGACGAATTGTATATATAACATCAGACTTAACCCCTTGTCCTACGCACTAAGTCCTGATGGCGCAGGCCACAACAATCAACAAGAAAGCCGGTCACGCGTCGAGCCATTTAGCTGTTCACCCGAGCTGTGCTCGAACTTGTGCAAATCGTATGCGCTTATGATATGTATATTTCGGCGCAACGTTCCGAACGAAGTACCACGAGCCAGGCTCGTGTTGTTTACGTTTGGTCCGATCGAAGTACCACGAGTCAGGCTCGTGTTTCTTGTTTTCGGCTCGAATTTCTTACCACGAGTTTCTTACTTACTCGATATTGTAGATTAAGGGGTCAATTACGCGAATATCGTCGCGACTTTAATCGCCCGGAAATAGAAGGTCAAGAGATGCACAAATTATAATAAAAATAAGAAAGAAGCGGCTTTTCCGATTGTACCCCGTTTCACCGAATCGACATCGCAGCCCCGATATAATCATGAAAAATGGCGAAGTGTCACCCAACAATAAGTGGAATAAAAAGAAAAGATGCATCATTGCCGCGTAGCGAGTGACGCAATTTGGAGGTCCCATCTCCCACGCACCCGGCAAGTCCGAAAGCTCCTCTCGTTTTTTTTTCCTACGGGATACCTCCGGTTACCGAGGTGTAACGGGCGGCGGATTCGCGTTACGTGTGCCAGAGGATTTTATCGATGTCAAACTCGCGTGGCCGCGGTATAACGTGTTCTGTAATCTGGCCCGCTATAACACGATCAATCAACGGTAGCCACGTAGCGCGGTTTATCCAGCCGGAGTACACCACGTACGATAATCGTGCTACCCCACCGCATCGCGCCGCGCCGTACCGCGCGCGTTGCAACGAGCGCAGCGTAATTACTAATTAAATTACGGAATGTTTATCGCTATTTCGAGAGCGCGCTGGCATCGCGTCCGTCTAGAATTGCGCGGTTGAATGCGGCGCGGCGGCGATGGCACGGATGTTCGGGAACGCCAAAATACCGCATCCCTCTTCATTCCCCCTCTCAAACGTCTACCCGCGCGCAATTCCGCGATAAACCTTATTGTTACATCGTACGGCCATTAACTGCGCGCCGTGTCGTCGTCTCTCAGAAGGAAACGACGCTGGGAACGGTGTTCCGTTCGTCGTACGGCTCTCTTCAATTTTACACGATGCCAAATTAATCTGCTCTTTGTGTGAAAAAAATATTTCGGATTTCCCGCGGTATCGTGTTTAATGATGTTCTTTGATGCAACACTCACGAGATATGCGAACCGTGCAAGTAGAACGTCACGAGCTTTTTTGTATGAACTTTTTTCTTTTGATTTTGCCACGTTTTTTCCGGCGGTGTATCTCGCTGAGGAAAATAGATGGTAAATTTTGTAACGACAGATTCCGTTTCTCCTGAAATGTAGGTAGCGCGTTCGATTCGGGAATCGAGGCAAACTATATCGATATGTCCCAAAATCGGTCACAAAACTCCGTTGCAATTTTATACTATAAAATTGCATCTCTCCGTATCTATCTTCAATTTGGTACAACGTAAAATTAATTTTCTTCTTGTGTGAAAAATTATCTTCATATATTTGTAATAATGCATCTGACGAGATTCTTTGATGTGCAGCATTCACGACACGCGGAAACGCGCAACGGAGACTCCAATTAGTAAAATCACGAAATTCAAAAGGTAATTCAAACTTCCCCTCTTCTTCCCTCGCCCCGTCTGACTTACTTTCTTGTTTCTCGCACAAATGGCGGGAAGCCTTCTTCTTTCTCCGTGGTAAAATGCAGCAATCGTTGGGACGAACGATGATTACTTAGCAAACTCTTCTCCACAGATACAAACAAGACGCCTCAACTTCCGCAATTTCCGACAGTTTTTGTCCCTGTCGTCCTGCTCGTCTCACGCTCTCGTAGCTACGACGCTAGCTGTTTGGTAACGTTAACGTAGCTCCGAGCACTCGAGTCGGAGACTGCGAGTCTCCATCCAGACGAGCTCCAATTTGGATTCGAGCGTAGTTAACAAACTCCTTTTTGGACGTGATCTCGTATGGGACCGCGTACACTTGCGTACGCGCCGGTCGGGGAAAATTAGACGTCGCGCGGAAATTCGAGGAAAGCGGCCCGCGAACACCGCGCTGAATATTAATTCGAAAGAGGGCGGGGGGGGGGAGAGAGGCTGCGCAGTGTGTCGCTCCTTAATTCCATCGCTCGAGAGTCACCCGAGTGATCCGAGTATTCCGTAGCGAGCCGAACTTTCTGTCTAATGTTCGCATCGTGATCGATCTCCCTTCTACTGCCAAAGTTTGACTTTGCGAATGCGCGCCGGGTTCGATGAAGTTATTCTTGAGAGAAAGAACTCGTTACCGTCTTACTCGTTTGACATTTCCTGAGATAACCTGTGAGTTACCGTTACCGTTATTCAGGAGCCGAGACAGTCGTCATAATTTCCGTTTCCTTTTTTCTCACTAAATTTTGAGATTCTTCTCTTTATCGCTTCGTTACTATTAATTTTAAGACAACGATAAAAGTAATGATCATTGCCTGAAAATACTGTTACTGTTACTGACTAAGAGAAAAGACGAGATCGTTCTAAATAACACGATATTCCCCAGCCTCGACTTTCGCACACTTTGGGTAAAATTCGCGACGTCTGAAAGCTCTCGTAGGCTCCTCGATCTTCACATCGTGGAAAGTCCACGAGTTTCGCGCTCCTTAAGTTCTAGGTGAGACTTCGACCTTGACACCCTTCGGCCGAGACCTTGCGGAACTTTGACCTGTGAGTCCTCGGCTGTTCGAAATTCTTTTCCCTGTTTCTTAGGTTCTTCACATTTTCACGAAGATGGAAATACGCGTCGCGCACATGCAGTGACACCATTTCACTCCCGTTTTCCTGCCGTGGCTCGTTAGCTCGTTGTCATTCATCAGTCCACTCGGCCCTGCCATTGTCGTTGACCCCCCCCCCCTCCCGTGCGTGCAATGTGGCATAACAGAAGTGGATTGTGCGAGGTAATTTTATCTAGCCCAGAGGGCTAGAGCCCGCGTATTACGCTCCCCTTAAATTCGATCCGACAAACGACGGCGGGCCCCGGATAGATTCAGTCGGTTGGATTTCAGTGCCGTATCGTTTCCGCCTTATTCAAAGCCAGACGCTTCCGTTCGTCTCCGGTTACGCTCGTAGCGTACACGTACAACAAGGCGTGTGCTTAGCCTAACTCGACGGATTAATTACGAGCCATCTACCCGGTGACGAGAAAGTCTGGCGCGTCTACGCGTCGACGACGAGGATCTCCATCTTTGCTCGCGACGAACGACACCTCGTCCTTGACGGCGCGTAGTTTCCTCCATCCCTCTCTTCTTTTCTCTTTCTTTTACCTGCCGGAGAATCTCCAAGTTAAATTGTTAATAAGTGTTAATTTTTGTCCGCAATACTACTCGCGTATACTACTCTCCGTTTGTCTTTTTCGCGTTAAGGCAATTGATTTGCGAAGTTTCGGATTGTCAGCGGCGGCGTCAAACCAAAATTTCTTTCTTGCGAATTTATTTTATTATATTATTTTTATATTTATTATTATATTATTTTTAAGTTCTCTCAACTGACCCAAATGGTCAGTCCTTCAGCTGTACCACCTGCGTGCGACAGTATTTCCATTAATATGCAGTTAAAATTCAATAGGACTCTCTAGAAAATGCTTCTACGGATCAACTACTTTAACGGTTAGAGTGCACCCTTAGACACACGCGATGGAAATGTCGTTTCTTCGCCATTGCCATCGTCGTCGTCGTCGTCGAGGATGAAATTGATGGATACCAATAGGACGAGGTCGCCAGGATTTCGCGTAATAGGAAGTTACGCCGTAACTGGAACGTAAAATCGCGTTATCCCGCGCGATCATTCGGATGACGATTAATCGGTCGGAGATAGCGGCCTTGCGATTTCATTAATAATCACGATGGTTCGCGGTGCGTGAAGTGATTATAACGATGTTGATTGGATCGACGCATTACGGCGCGAAATATGTCATATTAAAGCGCGCCCGGCGGACACAAAGCGCCCCGCGAGTTTACGACAAGCTGTTGTTTCACGCGAGCTCGTTTCTACGCGCTGTTAATCGTTCCGGAAGAATTCAATTCGCTGATTACAATACGTGTACCGCATAACGTCGTGCATTAACGACGATGACGTTGCGTTGGAGATCGTCGCGAGGAAGCGAGCGGCGGTAGACGTTATTCGCGGCTCGAGAGAACTGGCGAGAACGATTCGCCGTGAGAAGGACATCCGATATCGCGTTTTTCGAGTGTTATAGATCGCTTTTATATCGTTTCATTCGATATCGGGATGGTCGACGCGGGGAATAAGAGAGCCCATGGGATCCTTTCCTCTCTTTCTCTCCCTTTCGTTCAAATGCCTTTCGAGCAAAAATTGGATAACGGCATAAATGGCGAGCGGAGCTTTTATTTAATGAACCCGCCTGCATTATCGTTAATATAACAATACGTTGCATGAACTGGTTGCTAGCCATGCTCGATTATTACATTTTTCACGTGAAAGTGGAATTTTCGGCATGAACGACGCACGCGTGTGCGCGTGCTTGCACTCTGTTCTCTATGCTAATCAAATTTTCGTTAATACATAAATAATTTCGCGAGGAAAATTACGAACAAGTAAATTAATTTTGAAATATATTGTACCGCGCGGAAGAACAGAGGATGTTGCGGTTGCAGTGTGTGTGAGAGACAGTTTATCCGACGCGAAATCAATTATTATTCCTATCACTCGTGAATGCTTAATACCGTTTTAATTATCTCTCTTGCGCAAACAAAGAGAATGAGAGAGAGAGAGAGAGAGAGGGGGGGGGAAGAGTTGGGGAGAGAAAGACAAGGGTGTGCAGGTAGGGATTTCTTTGCTAAGTCGCTTAAAGTTCATTAAAATTCGTTGCCGCTCAATATTTTCGGATTACATGCGCGGCGGCAGAAGCTAGTCCGATATGAAATTAATTATTATTCCTATCCGCGCGAGAGACTCGCGCAAATGCATAATGCATAATGCGGTATTAACTATTGTCTCTTTTGTACGCGACGAGGAAGCGAGATCAAGAGAGAGAAAGATTTTCGTCCAACGAGTTCTATTAAGTTCACGATCGGCCGAAAGGGACTTTTTGCTGCTCGCGCTCGATCGTCGCGCGGCTTCCGTTGCGTTTATTCGCGCGCGTCAGCGTCGAATTAATTAGAATAGAGGGCGATCGCGCGCTCCGGTCGTGCAGTCGGCGATCGCTAACAAGAAGTTTCGGGCATTCCGCGATGATTTCCTTTCCGGGAGAAGCAATCCCGCGGTGCGAGAGATACTCCGCCCCGTTCAATTTACATTTCATACTTGCCGACACGGCGCGGATGCTTGGATAGTATAAGTGAGATAATTTCGACCGCTGCTGCTTTACGTTACGACATTCGTGGACTCGTTGTTTTTCTTACTCGCGTTAATCCAGAATGCTCGACGGTATTACGCATTATGCGAAAACCGAGAAGTGCTAACAGTCGCGGGCAAAATTGCGCAAGTCGCGGGGGGTCGAGTGGAGCTGCGGCAATATCGAAATGTGGAAGTCTCTCGCGAATTTGTCGTTCTCTCACGTTGGTATCTTCATATTTGCATGTCTTTCCACACGCAGAAAGATGGATTTCTCTAGTCAAAATTATCGTGTAGAATTTTCTTTTCTTTTTTTTCTTTCTTTAATCGACAAAGACCTCGACATTTCTCTTTGGTGTATTGTTCTTTCGTTTCATATGCGCCATTTGTATCTCGAGAACTAAAGTCTACTGTTGAGGAAGACTCACCGGTAGTCCTCAGCATGATCGAGTCTATCGGCAGTTCTTGCGCGACCCGAAAAAATTGAAAAGAGTTTTACGTGAGGAAAGTTGCAATATTCTCCTGGTGTAACAGTAACCGCGAGGAAAATTGCAGCAACAGCGAGGGGTTCAGTAGGGTTTCCGTAAAAGCAAAATGTAAAAATTTTTCATAAACTCTTTCACATGTTTGTGTACTCGGGGGTGGCCACGAGTTATCACAAAATGTATCACAAGATGAAACACATTTAAAAGTCTACAAACGGAGATTTTGCTTTCAGTCAACGATACAAGTCGAAGACCTTACCCAAAGGACGTACAAAATATAAATACTGTCGATATACCACATAGCTGAAGAATAAAATATAAGTTGATAAAAATAAGTTTTGCAAATAATTATATATCTCACTCTTCACACCTCATTACTGGATTGACAATCTTTCACCCTCCGCGGTTCACTCCACCAGCAATTTTTTTGAAGATTTATCGAGATTCCTCTTGCGGTAATCTCTCGTGAAATAAAAGCTCTCGAATCTATAATACTTACTTTTGTCGAAACGCCATCGTCACCCGCGTAATCTTTTTAGACCGAAACCTCCTTTCTTTTTTGCGCGCAACCCCGTTACGATTTTCCGCACTGAAAATAGCGCGAGCGGCGCTTCCGATTTTTGCGCGGTGTTATCGACCGGCCGGCGAATTGTTTAAAGCAATCAAGTAAATTTGCAGTACCGCCGTTACGCGCACTTGCCGGGAACGACTTCGATACGATTCGATGTTATCCCAGGCGTTTTAGCGTGATTGGATGCCGACCGGCAAGAAACCGAGCTCGACGATCGCCGAATGGACGGTCGGACGTCCATTCGGCGATCGTTGCAGCGCCGATGCAAAGCGATTTCGTAAGCAAGACCGGAGCGGAATGCGGGCACGTCGATTAGAAAGGGATGCCTGATTAGACGCGATTCAGCGGGCGTAACGGTGATCCTCTTTTTGAAGATCGCGATCGGAGCCGATCGCGCGCGAGCGGCGAGAATGTTGCGGGAATGCTGCGAGAAATTCGGGGATATATTCCCGCAATAATTACTTTCTGGTCGAATCGTCAACAAGTCGCCGGCAATATCCGTGGAGCATTCAGATCAGCTCAACCGGCGAAGATCGCAACTCGTTGGAATCCCGTTGAAATATGCAAATATTGCAAATATTGCCGAGATATCCCGAATCCGAATATTCGACGTACTCGACGTATTCTAGCACGAGGAAGAGAAATTAAGAAGAGTGAAACGTAAGAATAAATGTTCCCAGGATATTTTCCGGTTTCGCGGGGACAGCTGGGACAGCATTCGTCGAGGAAATTCGACGACCGAACAGTATCGTTAATCTCGCGCAAGACAAGTATCGCCGCGGAGCGAGCAAACGCGAGCGGACAGCGCTCGCGCGCTCTCCCAATGAATACAAGCAGTGTGAACCGCAAGCCATGCATTTCAGCGGAGAGTTGATAAGCAAACTCGCGCGAGCGCGCCCCGGACTAACATAATAATCGTTAATTGCGCAGACTTGGCGCAGTCCGAAAGTTGTAATGGCGCTCAGTCTCGTCCGCCGAGCCATTATGTGACCGGAATGTGGTGCCATTAGAAAAACTTTCGGATTAACGTCGCTACGCGGCTATGAATCCGAAGCGGCTCGCGCCGCTTCTGCTTCCGCTGTGCAAATAAAAGTCGGACGTCGCGACTGAAGTAAACAAGCCGCCGCGAGAGAGAGAGAGAGAGAGAGAGAGAGAGAGATCCCGTACAAAAATCACCCCTTCTCCCGTCGAACTAGTTTCTCGCGAATTCGGTGGCCGATAAGGAACACAAAAAATAAAGAAAAGAAGTCGAAACGAAAGTAATCGACTTGGTTTCCTGCTGCGTCGAATGAATATCGAATGAAGTTTAACAAACAACAATGAGCGCAGATCGTACCGGCGCATCGCTCCGACAAAGTTGCTTATCCACAAAGAGCTTCGGGGCGGACGGTCTCGTCAATTTCACCCGACAGTCGTCGGCGGCGGTAATTCCCTCCGATTAAACAGACACGGCTTTGTGCGAAATCTTAAAGGAGCGAAGGAAGAAGAAGGAAGAAAGATACGCCGGGGTGGCATGTATTATCCGCTCGTGATCGCGAGATCTCGTTCGCCATCGAATCGCGAGGAATCGTTCGCGGTCGCGCGGCCTGAAGGCGACTTTTCGCTTCAAGACGCACAAGAAGAACGCGGGAAGCGATGTCCCGTCGTTTTCCTTCTTCTGTTCTCGGCGGAGCCTGCAACGCGGCGATTTTCTCGCCGGCGAGACGCGAGCGTTTTGACGCGCTCGCGCGCGTCCGATCGATCGGCAATTTTCGCGGACGAAGGGAAACGCGGGTCGCCGGCTCTCAGCTCGTTCCGCGCTGAGCGAACGAGGCAGCTACATGCGCTGTTCCGCTCTTGTGAGCGGAATTGGCCGCGCTGAGCGAACGCTCACATGCGGATGTGTGTGTGTGTGTATGTGCCGCCGGTGTCTGTAATTACCGCCTCCTTCGTAGCTGCGAATCAACGAAGGCTCGGCTTTTATCGGAGCGGCCATGTGTGGGTGTACGTCGCGCGTGTGTTTTATGAAGTCGAAAACGCGAGGGAAATATCCAGCCCCGGAGGTGTAGTTCCTTCGAGTCAACGCGACACGGCGCGATCGCGTCGACACGGTTGGGTGTAGATAAAGAGACGTCGGGGAGTTGTTGCAGCGAGCGGCTTGTACGACGATATCGGAGAGTACGAGATTTTTCCGACCGAGCGCCGAGGCGAGTGCTGTGAGGCGACTTCGTATTTTTCATCTCGAGATCCTTCGTCAGAGCTTCGATTCGCTCGTGGAACCCGATGGTGATTTTCCCGCACGGCGCGATATCTCGCGTCGTTTTCGCGTCGTTGTCCCTCGCCCCTCATCCCGCGCGAACAAACACTCCAGTCGCATTGTTAATTCGACATAATGTATAATGAGTAATGTGTGTCGAACGATGATGACGCACATTTTGCCTTTAATATTTAATATTTAAACAGAACCGATAATAGATTGACGATATCCGCGGGCGAAATTTGCGTACGATCACACGTTGCGCTTTTATGACACAAGTCTCCGTCACGATCGATTCTCTCTCTCTTTTTTATACAAACACGTGAAATTTTCCACCAAGCGGAATATAAACATCGAAATGCATCGATTGCTCCGCAAATACGAAGCTTCTGTTTAAATATTTTTCACCGTCGAGTCATTTCTCGAATTATTATACTTCCCTCGGGTCTTTCGAGATCCGCAACCCCCGCGCGACTCGAGCGTCACGCGATAAGGATTGCCCTTCACCCCCCCCCCGCGCGCGATCCTGCAAAAATGGTCTCCCCATCTCATCGAGGGTCGAACATGAAAAAGATCGACGCGGTCTGAGAGTTACTTCCGCCCGGCGCGCCGACAAGTTTTCCTTTTAATTTACCATTCTCTCCCCAAGCGCTGTTACGCGTGCATTAACCGCCGATGGTCGTCTCAGCCATCGCCCGCATTTCGCACGGTAACACCCTCTCGCTCGCTCTTTAGGACGCTTATAGTCCACCGTATAAATCGAGCCGCCCTCCGAGCTCGAGCTCGGGGGCAAACAGCAGCGCGGTTCCAAGTTGCGGAAGGGTCCAAGTTCGTCGTCGTTTCCAGCAACTTTCGAGCCGCGGATTCGCGCGAGCCAGGCGGGCCATTCCGCGAGTTTCTAATTTTCGAGCCGAGCGTCGCGCACGGCTGGCACGGGGGGGCCTTCACAATGTTGCTGCTTTCGCCGCGGTCGTATCGGTTTATGGCACGTCACGACGTGACCGCGCCGGCACCGGGCGCAGTTTTCCCGGCGACGTGTCAGCACGTCTGTCGTCGCCGCGTGTCCTGCGTGAATCGTCGCGGTCGGGACGTCGACAACAATTTAGCTCACCGCGACGGAACTGCGCCGTGATATTATGAACCCGCGGAGTCGTGCGCTAATTTCCCATTATCGGCGTGTTTGGACAGCAGGCCGGGCCATTTCGAGCGCCTCGTTTCAACGTCCGCGGCCGAAGCAGTGCGAGCAAACGCGCGGCAAACGCAAGATGAAATGTCGTCGGTCTCGACAGAGAATTCGTCAGCGTTTTCGACCTAACGCGTTCTCACGATTTCGACAAACCATGAAAGATTGGGAATTTTAACTACGCGCAGGACGAAGTGCATCAAGTGTGACAGCTGAAGATCTCCGCGACACATGAGCGACGGGAAAGAATGTTACGAGATGAGACATGGTGTTTTTAGCGTCATGTGTTTCGGATGTGTTTTTTCTTCTACGTGAAAATTATCGCGTCCTATCTTGTGCGACTTACCCATTTTTCTAACGAAAGTGTTAATTAACATCTTGAGTGGCTCGCTCTGAATGTTGAAATAATCGCTCGTTATTACGTTCAAAGAGAGAGAGAGAGAGAGAGAGAGAGAGAGAGAGAGAGATGATTCTCTATTTAGACGACTCGGTCGGCGAGACTAACGGTATTGTTATGTGCAAATATTTCTGTAAAGGGCTAATTCGTTCGCGGAATGTACGTTGGAAATTCAGCGTGATCGCGGCAATCGAGCGCGGAATGCGATCGGTATTTCGTAGAAAATTCATCGGTGCCGTTCGTTGGCGGGGCTCGAAAGTTTGTCGACGCGATTTGCCAATGGGACCCGTATGCTTGTATTCTCGATATAAATAAACCGAGCCGAATCGACAGAGAGAGAGAGAGAGAGAGAGAGAGAGAGAGAGAGAGAGAGAGAGAGAGAGAGAGAGAGAGAGAGAAAAGGGGAAGTTGAATTTTTTATTAAAACACAGCGGCGCTGTGTGTAGGTTAATGGCTCGCCCCACTTCGCCCCCTCTCTGTTCTCTACTTACGGCTCTTGTTTAAGCAATCCTTTTTATTTTTGATATTCAAACTTCCCGAGAGTAAAATCCCCGCGAGGCACGAATCGAATAATGAATAAGATTTCTCCGCCGCTACATATTTATTTTGAAGCGAGAGCACCGGAATGAAAGCTCGCTTGGAAATTCTACCGTTCGAATAACTCTCATTGCGTTTTCACCGAGCAAAGATTTTCCCAACGACAGAGTATAACGGAAGGGCGGAAAAAATTCTCTTCAATTACAAGCTATAGAGTGACCGAGATAGAGAAGGGAGAGGGAAGAGGAGGGAGAGAGCGAACCGTTCTCTCGAGAATTCAGAACGAGCTATTAATTACACCGACGATGAGAATGCGGCGGGCGCCGCATTTCGATAAGAAGTGCTGTCGCGCTTCGGTACAAACAATCTCACGATGTCCGGGATAATTCGGAGTCTCTCGAGAGAGCGGTTCAGTCGCGCGAGATTGACCGCGTTTGCACGGCGATCTGGAATCTAATCAGAGAATAACACCCGTGAACTTCACGTCGGCTCACGTGACCAGCATAACGCCGATTTGATAATTTTTCCCCGACGTATCGGAAGCGTACCGCTGATGTTACACATGTCGTAAAATATACTTACTGTACAATCGACTATACGGCGCGAGTAACTGCATGTCGATAGTTGCGACGGCGGAAATTACACGGGGACAGTTTTATGCTGTCCACGCAAACGTAGATCACAAACGGGAGTGACGAAATCGGCTTTGCAGCTGCTCGGTAAACGCAGTCATCGATCGCGACTTGGGGAAGCGAGAAGGTCCGTCGCGTCTGTGACAGTCCTCCAACGGTTCTCTCTCTCTCTCTCTCCCCCCCCCCTCTCTCTCTCTCTCTAATTCTTTCTCTTTCTCTCAGAGACCTGAAAAACCTTCAACTATCGGACGGGGTTGGAGGGGGGATATCGGCAAGGTTTTACCCATACTGATGCCAGAGCTGGACGGATCTTCGTTCTTGGCGCCCCAGCTGCCAGCCAGGTTGAGTGCCAACAGCGGCCGCTCCTTCAGCAACTCGGCCACTGAGGCGAGGCCCTCGCACCCGCAGCCTAAATGGGGCAAGTGCAGCGCCTGCACTTGAATGCAGCCGCGAAGTGCCTCGCAGACTCGGGACACTTGCTCGCCGGACAGATTCATGTCGAGCACCAGGCGCGACAGGCTGCCAGAGGCGTGAGCGAGGCCGCGACAAAGGGCGTTCACCACGCATTCCAGTCTGAAATCAGTCGTTAATGAGCCCGTTAAACGGCAGCTTGGTATGATCGATTAACGCTAAACATTCCGCGATGTTGCGCGAAATTGATCAAACTGAATGAAGCTAAAGCTCGGGAGGGGCGAGGAGTCTTTCTCGGCTATTTCGACTGATAGATACATTGTAAAATTAAAGTAAGAACTACTGATTAGACTTATGACCTTTGAACGTTCCAAGGCCAAACAGTCCGTAGAAAATGAGAAATTGTCGCTCGAAAAGTGGAAATTTCATTTTCAACGACCTATACATAAGATGCACGAAGAAATAGTTTACAAAGAGTTTATGTGAAAGTCCGTGATAGAATTTTTGTTGTATCACAATTTAACTGCGTTACAAAAATTTTAATTGCTGTATTATAATAGCATCACAACAGTTAACGTCAGGATTTACTGAGAAAGGAAATGAAGAAGAGCAATGGAATATATCGTAAAACAAAGAGGGAAGAAGAGAAAATGCAGTGACAGGAAAAGTAAAAGGAAAAATGAGAAACAAGGTAGAAATAAAAGCAAAAGTCAGACAGAAAGAGAGATCCAAGTATGAGAATTTGACGTTGACGGAGGATCAGCAGAGGACACTTTCGTCTTTTTAATCGGGGATCTCTCGCGAAGGCTGTCGAAGTAACCGATGCGACGGCGACGCCGCGAATGCCATCAGCTGCGAGTAGCCATCACTTTCGCGTAACAAACTTCCCGCGTACTTCGTACTTGCATCGATTTATTATGCTCGCGTATTCGAGCGCGAGCGGGAATTCCCAGCAGCGGCTTTCGTCGCCGCGTTCTCGACAAAAGTCGGAAAACAGCCGCGTGGCTGTATGCGAATCGTCTGTAGCGTCGCGCGACGCGACGTAGGGCGCGCCGAAAGGGGAGAATGCACTTTCAGGGTTGGCTCTGCGTCGGGCGGATGCACTTTCGGGATGTAACCGCGAGCCGATGTAAATTCGCTCGGCGAGTTTAGCGGCGCGGAAGTTCGGGCGAGAGGGAGAGACTCGTCGGCGTATATTTATGCATGCGTAATGCACATTTCACACTGTCTATTCGCTGCCGTTATCTCGCCGGATCTCGACGAACGCGCGCTGATACACATTATGCAAAGTCCCGCGGCACTCCTCCGGGAGCAGTAAGCGAGAGCCTGGATTTTCTCGCCCGTGGGATACCGACGGCGCCGCCAACGAGAGAGCGGGAGGGTTGATGCTCGCGCGTAGCATCGCGCCGGGGATACTCGAAAATTGACCCGAGCCAGTGGCGCAAGTGAACGCGTTCAGGAACCTTCGTTCCTCGACGGGGAAATTTCGGGCTGCAGGCGATTCCCCTCATCAACGTCAAATTCGGTCTCTCCCTCTCTTTCTCTCTCTCCTCCTCTTTCCCTTTTGTCTTTCTCTCTACTTTATTCCCCTCTACTTTCTCCTTTTGTTTTTCCTGTTATTACATTCTTGGGGTACAACAAGTTGCAGGACGGCCTCCTGACCCGACTGCTGCGGATTCTTTTCTCCTCTCTTTGCTTTATAATTCCATGTTACTTCTTTCTCCCTTCTTGGTGGTGCCGATCTTACACCCGCTAGAATGCTTTCGTAATACAGCGGTGAATATTTTTGTAACGCGGTAAAATTATACTGCAGCACGAATTTTCTAACACGCACGCGTCCTTGGAGGAGACGCTCAAAGAAGAAGAATAATAATGAAAGCGCCTGCTTTCTCTCCCCCATCGCCTCCTTTTCACTGTCTTGCCTTTTCACTATCGTTACCCCTCTCGCCCCATTATTTCTTTTCTCTTCGTTATATTCTTTGTTTCCACCCATCTCCTTCGATTTATCTCGCGCCGTTGTTAATCTGAGTTCTCCACCCGCGCGAAATTGGTCGTTACGAATTCGAGTCGCGGGTCGAAGCACGAGCGTCGTGTTTTTCACCAAGAGACGTTCGCGAAGTTGCAGCTAAGCGCAGTTGTAGGAACGCGTTGCAGGATTCGCGTAACGGCATCGTAATATTAATCGTACACTCGCGTTGCTCCCGGACCGTTGCCTCGAACGATGCGCGAGCACCGCGGCAACTTAAGAAGGCGCATCGGCGAGCGCGATAATCCGCGAAGGCGTTTCCTCGCGCGAAGCAAAAAATTCCGACTCGGGAAACTGCCGCGACGCAACTTGGCCACTTTGCATGGTAATCAGACGCCGCGCCGCCTCAGACGCGCGCGATGAAATATCGCAGGCCCTTTGGAAATTTCGCTCGAGTTGTCCGGCTCGTGCTTTAATCGCTCGGAGAAACAGGCTCGTGAGATTCTCGCGGGACGTTTCGACGAAATTTGCGGAATTCCGCGTGCAACGTTCGGCAGCTCGACGCATACCGAGAAAAATCAAGCGCAAGACGGATCTGACGAAACCGACTCGGCCGAGGCCGCGTCCCTCGAAACAGCTAGGAATGCAACGATAAATCGGTAATATCGAAATATCGATATATCGAGAGACAAATATCGAATATTTATCGATATTTTTTGTCTCCGATAAAACCGAAATATCGATATGAATTTTTCGTACTGATATTTCGTATTTTTCAGTTACAGCTCTGGGGGCCTATTACGGTTCTACGACCGAGGTGAAAATTATAAAAGTGAATTCACTGGAATATATATTATGTAATTGGTCAATGTCTAGTAAATTCGCTCATTTTCATCATTTTCACTTCCTCAATCGTTGAACCGTAATAGATCTCCTGCTCCATGTATGCAGTAATCTTCGGCAAACGACTGCGGTTTATTGTATATTTTCTAATAAGACTAGAACACTACAAGCGCGCGCCATTTTAGCTTATTCGTATTAAAGTTTAGAATAAATATTATAAATCATAAAAATAATCCCTGTAGTGTAATATAAGTTTAATAATATCCGACTCCAACATACGATGTATTAGGCGCATACAATTTGAAATTTTATGACACATGTTCTGCATAGTAATAACGCGTAACCGTATAACCAATGAATTTCGACGTGTAACATTTCTATTCCAAATCATCTTAAGTTCATCTTCAGATGCTATCGTTCTATTGGCTAAAAAGCATTTGAAGATGAATTCAGGACGGTCCTGAATAAAGAAGCAGACTACCCTTTCCCTCCTTCTCACTCCTCCTCCCTCTTCTCTCTCCCTCTTCTTCCCTCCCTCTCTCCACCGCTCTATCACTTTCCCTCATTCTTTCTTTTTCCTTCACTCTTTCTTTCTCTTTAACTCTCACCCTCCCTCTCTCTCTCTCTCTCTCTCTCGCTCTCGCTCTCTCTCTCCCTCTCCCTGTCTCTCCCTGTCTTTTCTTGTCTCTCCCTGCCTTTCACCGTCTCTCCCTGTTTTTCCCTGTCTTTTTCTGTCTCTCCCTATCTCTCCCTGTCTCTCCCTGTTTCTCTCCCTCTCTCTCTCTCTCTCTCTCTCTCTCTCTCTCTCTCCCCCCTCTCTCTCTCTCTCTCTCTCTCACACACTCTCTCATACTTTTCCATATTTTCTGCCTTTTTTAAAAATGGGGTACGATAATAAATTATGTGAAGATAAAAATGTTTAAAAGATCTTTTTAAATTTTTCATGTATTACCCTTTATACGCATACCCCTATATGTATATATTTTTTATATAAATATCGATATTATCGTTATCGATGGTTCTGAATGACGATAATATCGTTATCGATATTTTGAGAAATCGTCGCATCTCTAGAAACGGCACGATAGAACGCATGTTTGAGAAATGTTACGTGTCTAAGGTGAATTTGCGGTGATATTGCTCTCCCGATCGCAGAATCCGCGATGCCTGTGGACCGCAATCGGACTTCCAAGTAGACTTCGCCGGTGGCGGAGAACTCGTCAGGCTCGACGCGACACTCGGCGAAATCCGCGATGTTTAACATACAAGGCGACCGATCGGTTACACTTCGTGGAAGAAGTTTCACGGACGCGACGTGCTTCTCTCACGGAACCCATTCCGTCGCGTTCGATCGTTGTCGGATGCTCGCGACGCGATGTCACGCGCGGGAGAATAGAGACTCTCGGCGTGTATCCGGCTCGGCGGCGAGATCGCTTGATCGAGCCCCGCCGTTTCCGCGGACGGTCGACGGATCAGGTCGATTCGCGAAGTGCATCGCGACGAATACAAAAGACCAGTCGGCCGGCCTGTTTGGCCGACGTTGTGGCGAGGCGACGACGGGGTGAAGCGTGAAATGCGGGCGCGCGGGCCTGAAAGTGGGGCGGTCGAAACAAGGAGAACGTCTCGATGCGAAACAATGAGAGCCGGCGCGGGCGGTCGGCCGCGCGGCGTCGAGAGCTTTCTGCTCTCCGCGGCAAATGGTAGATAGAAGCTCGTCCTCTTTTAGTCTCTCAGCTCACGGCTGCATCGCGAAAGAGATTCCGTTTTCTCGCGGAGCGCTCTTCAAGAGGCCAGCGGGAAAGGTTGGAAATTCGCGCGACGTCGTGGCGATGGCCGACGACGAGAGGGCGAGGCGAGAACGAACGAGATCGCATTTAGAGAAATGGAGCAGAGAGCGCCGAGAACAAGAGAAGTGACATTCGTGGAAAATGGGGCGAAATTCTGTCGCGTAATTCGTCAGACACCGCGAGTCGGCTCGCGAGTTTCCGATTTCGCGGCGACTCGCGGCTCTATTGCCCCGAAATGAAACGCTAATTAAGCGCTAATTAAGCTCTAATTCAGAGCTATTTTGTGTCCGCTTTGGCTGTTTTTTCCGAGCGCCGAGTTTTTCTCTTTCGCCGATCGTTCTTCGCTCGAGCGTCTCTGACGCGTGAAAACGTATTTGTCTTCTCTTCCTACGACAAAGGAGACGCGAGACTTCCCGCGCGAAAATAAACCGGGCAGCCGGGAGCGAGCTTCGTTTCCGGCCGCGACGTACGACAAATTCGATTCGCCCCGGCGGTGCCGCGCCTCAAAATCCATTTGCATCCCCGACGAAAAGGCTCGGGCGAGCTTTGCGCGCACGACCGGACACGACGAGTGAGGAATACCGAAATCGCGAAACACACGACGTAGCGCAGGCTAGGGCAAAGAAGGAGGGCGTGAGCGGATGGGGGAGGGTCTCGATGGGGCGAGCCTGAGGCAGCGGGTGAAAGCAAAGGGTTTAAAGTCGAGGGACTCGATGAAAGGGTGCACGAAGAAGGCGCGGCGGCAGTGGGAGAGGAAACCAGTGACGGTTAAAGCTCGTCTTATCTCGTCGCTTTCTTTAATTTTCCGTCGCGAGCGAGCCCGCCGTGTCCTCTCTCCTCCGCTTCCGATTCCCGCTCTTGAGCGCGGCATCTGCAGTCGCCCGCAGAGTGCACTCTCATTGTTATGTCCTGCCCGCGTGTGTAACGGCCGCTTTTCCGAAAAAGAGCGGCAGTTCGCGCCGCGGCCGGAATATGAAATCGAGGAGGGCCATGCGTCTTGTGGGAAGACAAGAGATATCCCACGACTCTGTTTATAAGGACGAATGGCCACGCGGCCGCCCTTTCACCCCGTACTTCAACCGAGACCGAGTGCTTTCGCGTGAAGGAAGGCGGAGGATGTCGAGGCTCGTTCGCGAAGTGGGAGACTATGCGATGTTGGACGACACGCGCGATGAAGAGTAATTTACACAGCGTACAGTTCCAGCTGGGAAATTCGGTGCGACTTTCCGGGAAAATTGTCGATTCTGATTGAGAAGTCTACCGTGAAGGTGATTCAGATCTCAAGTCAAACACATGCAGGTAAATGTCGCAGTAACCGGACGTTTAAGCGTAAGTCGTCACAAAGAATATTAACAATAGTTTTGATACAAATATTCGCGTTAATTCGAAAACTCAGGATTCCCTTAAGTAGAGAAAAATGATTTAAACCAATATCAATTATTAATGAGATATTTACATAAGTAATGAAGCGCATTAATGTACCAGTGACCGGACAGTTGAGATAAATTATAGCGCTATATGTTTGTTCCAGTGTTTGACCGCAATTAGAAAGTTAGTATGTGCTAACGGGAAATAATATAAATATAGATGCTATCTCTTAATGAATTTATTAACGATCGACCATTATTTTGCCGAATCATAGGTACATACTTATTTAATGAATCTTTATTTCGACACAAAAGCATCAAATTGGGTATATTTTTTTCCAACTAATCGTTAAATACTGGAGTTTTTTTTACAATAATTATTACTTTCATTCATTATCGTTAAAATAAATAGTAAATATTTTTTTCGAAGTGGTCGGATACTGGGATGTGTTCGGCCATTGGGACGTTTATCTTACGCTTCCGAGTAGAATCTGCTTAGAATCTTCGCATGGAAACAAGTTTCCCATGCGCGGGGGGGGGGGGGGTCATGCCGAGAACAAACGTCCCAAGGACGGTGTCGCAAAATAAGGCGGGAATCGACGAGAAGTAATACAAGCACAAAATGGATTTGGAAATTTCGAGCGCGTTCCGAGTGACGTGTCTCGAAGGAGCGAGCGGAAATTCGAGGTCGGCGCGATGGAAAGTTCACCGGTAAATCGAGAAGTTCACGAACGTGCGGAAATACTTTCTCCGTCTCCTCGGGGACGGACGCGGGCGCGGAGAAAGGGAGAGTAAAGCGACTCGGAGAAATCGACGAGCATGAAAGCCCGAAAGGGGGAAACGAGCGGCCGGAGCCGGAGGCGCGTAACAGACGGAGCGAGCAGGTGGAGCGGTGTTCGAGTTAAGCTGGGATTGTAAGCGAGAAATTAAAGTCCGCCGCGGGAACGAGAGAAACGTGGGGGGTGGAGGTACGCAAAGGCGAGAGAGGAGAGAACCGCGAGATCTCCGAAGGCGGGAGTGGTTTCGGGGAGGATTGCGTACATGCGATTACGTGTTCTCGGCAATAAAAGTGCAAAGGAAAACGGAGCAAATTGAAAATGTTAACGCGTAAAACTCGGAGCGTGGCATAACGCGGTCTATTTATCGCAACGTTGCTCTCTCGCAGTTTTAATTATCGCGCAAAAATCCGTTGTTTTCAACGCGCGCAGATTTCCATTCGTAGAAACGCGCTCGCAGATCGCGTGAAATCGTTCTTTTCGTTATTATATCAATATTGTTGTTGTTGTTGTCGTAAGTAGACTGGATAAAATTCCCTTCCGCACAAAGAGAAGAGATCTATTATCGCGTACACATTTTAATGAAAGCCATTAGCGAAGAAGTAACATTCGGGAAAGGAAACTAATTAATTTTTGTTTTCGCGCGTGCCATCTCTCACACATTAGAAAGAATCTTTGAATATCTCTCGATAATGGAAAATTTGTCCAAGAAAGCAATCGATAATCTTGATTAATTCTCGCTCGCGGTATAAGAGAATTATCCGTCGATACCGAAAGAAACGTGCCGATTTCTTCGACGGATTGTAAACTCTCTTCGGAACGGCCGCGGGATTTTTCGGAAATTGACAGTAACGGCTCATATTAATCTCTTCTTCGCGTCTCAGAGGCTGCTGGTTCCCCGCAAGGAGCGAAATGGTTCCCCTCGGAAATGCGCGCGAGCGAATGAGCGAACGAGACTATGCAAATGTATATTCGCCCGGCTCGTAAGGTAAACACGCTTTTTCCATGTCCGTCGCTCCCTCCGTTTCGAAGCGAAGACAAATATCCGCGCGACGGACCTTTTCGTCGCTCCTCGCGCGGCGACAAAACAAATTTTTCAATTTTGACGTTTCCGTGAGAAGCGCGCGAACCCGATGAAAACGCCCGAGCGGAGCTTGGCTTGGCCGTGACGCTCAACGCGGCAAATCCCGATGATTTATACACCTCCCCCGGCAGCGCTGACTCAAACGTCAGTAATGTTGTTATGAATATTTAACGCTCCAGCGGCGCGTTACACTCGTAACCGAACGTCTGAATGCGAGTCTTAAATCCGCATTTCGCGAATTTATCGCCGGGACGATAATTTCGTGTCGACGGAGATGCAAAAAGAAACTTTGCCAATCGCCTGACTAAGCTACGTTGGGCGCAGTTTTTCCGCGGCGTGCAGCAGTATGCTGCACTTGGGACTCTTTTAACTTTAGTGGTATGAAGATTATAAAGATGTGAAATTTGGAAATAAAATTCGGCATATGTGTATCGCAGAGAAACTCAAACAGCGGAGAATTTCCGACACGATGGAACCTATTTATACAATTTTTATAATTCTAATTTTATAATTTATTACTATATTATAATTTATAATTTTAATAGCTTCGTATTGTTTTCTTCGTAGATCGCTACTTTCTTCTGCTATTTCACTTGTCTTCAAACTGCACACTTATTGTTAGACAAGTAAATTCGCCCATGGAATTTCCATGCTAAAATTCTCCGTTACTCAGCTTCCCTGTGTATGCCTCTATTAGCGTTGCCTTTATTTATACGTTTATATCAAGCGGCGTGCCGTTTGCATCGGCAACGTGTTAAGTTATCCGGGGGTTGTTATCATTTTCGGCGCACGATCGCGACGGTGCCCGGGATCGCTGCCAAGCCCGTAATCGGCGACGATGAAGATCGAGCGATTTATTAAAACTAACGCGCAATAGTTCCGTAGAACGTGCTTATCTGAAATCCCCGTTCGTGCCTCCGCAAGATAATCATTTTTGTCGGCGGATAAACGCGCCGGATGCGACACCTTGCGCTCGCGCGTGCAACCGACCGACTGCAAATACAGATCTCCGCGTGTGTGCGTTCCTTTTTCCTCTTTTCGCCGCACGAAAGAGTAAATATCCTCGCTGGCTCCCTCCCCCTTCCCTCTCTGTCCCCTTATCGTGGCCGACCTTATATATGACCGAGCGGACAGGCTGGCTTCCCGTAATAAATCTTCGTCGTCGTCGTCGTCGTCGTCGTCGTCGTCGTCGTCGGCGACGGTGGCGTCGAGGCTATCGACGGCGCCGTATCGAGCGTCATCGAGGCACAATAACGCCGACACGTTCGCCGGGTTCTTTATCCTTCCGGCTATTGAGTCGTGCAAGGCGACTCGATGGCCGGCGACGGCGACGGCGACGGCGACGGCGACGGCGACGAGCCGGTGCTCGCGGCCGTCGAGTGTCCGGGTGCTTCTCGCCGCGGAAAATCGTCCTTACGATCCATTGTTAATCGAGAGACTCGACAGGACAACGGCACGGAGAATTTATGTGAGTAGACGGCGGAACAACGCCGAGAAAGTAGTAATAAGCAAAGAGAGATGAGGGGAGGAGGGAGAAGAAGGAAACGAGTTACCGCTCGGTGAGCTTAAAAAGTGAAAAAGTCGGTAGAAACAACGGCGTTTCCTCCGACATTTTCTCCGATTTCCGCTGCGTGGACGTCGACCAGAGCGTCCGAATTAGTTCCTCGACATGGGTTATCTCGCTCACAGAGGAAGAGAGAGGTGGGAAATCGCGGTCTCATCTCGAGCGCGAGTCCGCTGTTCAGGATCGAGACAAGAGCGACGTGAGAACGCGCGTATTCTTGAGCGAAAGAGAAACCGGCTCACCTTTACGGGATCAAACGGGGAATCCCATTTTTGTACTCGACGCAACCCGCTTGTGTAACACGGCGGAAATCGGCTCCGGCGCGTGGCAGACAGTTTATCCCGTCAAAGCGCTTAGTTTGCGATTTCGCGAGCTGTCCGGAACTTGCCGCCGTCCCTATTCCCGAGGGAGGGGAAGAAGCAGATACGAGAAGTTAGAGATCTGAAGTTCGAGGAAGCGCTCGAAAACGGCTCTCCCTTTCACTCCCCTCTCTCTCTCTCTCTCTCTCTCTCTCTCTCTCTCTGTCTCACTCACCTGTCATGAGCTGCCTCCTCCAGGCAAGTGATGACAAGCTCAAAGTCGTTGAGCTTCTTCTTGCCGAGCACGCTCTTCAGGTGTCCGGCCAATCGCTGCGCCTCGTCCGCCGGGAACTCTTGTCCCAAGAGGGACGTGATCCTGACGAGTTTGACGCTCTCGTTAGCGGCGAGCGCGTCGAAGAAGTCGTCGAGGTAACGCGGGTCGGACCCCCTCTCCACTTGGAACACCACCTCGAGCGCCTCCAACGTGCAAGCTGCGCTCTCCAAGATCCTCGCCCAGCCCTCCAGCTCGAGCGGTGACGTGTGCACCAATGGTGCTGGCGGCCTCTCGCTCGGCGCGGGTCCAAAGCCGGGCCCGGCGCCTACCAGCCGGCAGACCGCGGAGATGTTGCCGTCGGATGCGCCGGCCGCCTTAAGCAACGAGAACACAGCTCTGGGTGGAACCTCCAGCGGACACAGTTGGTTCAGTATGAGGTGGGTCTTGGGGCCCAACAGGCCGGCCAAGTGGCCGATTATGCCGGACGGCAGGCCCTCCAGCTCGCGGCGCAGGATGTTGGCGTACTGCGCGACCGAGGTGAGGTAGTACGCCGCTAAGAACTCCGCCACCGCCATGTGAATGGGCGTGTAGAGGTCCGGCTTGCGCCGCTGGCCGAAGGTCAAACCTCGCGTGAGGAAGCCGAGGCGGGTGACTTCGATGCCGCCGCCGCGCGCCCTTAGCTCGGCCTCGGTGTAGCAGCATCTGCCCTCTCTCAGCGCAGCCAGGGACACCTTGCCGAAGTCCTCCAGACGTTTTCTGCAGTGGCCCGGGATCTCTTCGTTATACGGCACCGGTGGGTCTAGGCTCCTCTTGACGATGCACTTCACCGCGGCTTGCACGAGGGCGCTTGTCTCGGTCGGCAGGCTACCGGAGTCCTGAAGGCAGAAAAGATATCCTCTTGTTCATCGAGCGACTGTTTTTTGCCTCGCGCGACGAGCTCTATTGTTAACCGCTGTTCGCTCGTGACTGTCGCGTACTCTGCAAATTTCTCAGAGCGATCCTCGCGAGAAACGAGTGAGAACTCGTTAGCAGCGGGGCTGTGAGCGAGAATATTGCCGCTCAAAATCGAGGGAGAGAAAACACGCGTCTCAAATTTGATTCGCACATTAATTTGATAAATTTTAAGTTTAAACAATGCATACGAATAAATCGTCCAATCGAGCAGGACGAATTTGCGAGACATCAGAGACTCGCTCCTTTCTCCGTGGAGCGGATCACATCAGCGGTGCTTCAAGATCGAGCGGAAATATTCAGCCGACGATTCAGAGTGGAGAATTCACTCTGCGCGAGCGGAAAGTCACTCGGAGCTCCGGAGCTCACTCGGCCGTCATTGTTCTACTTTTTCTTCTTCAGCGGGACTTCGCTCAGAGAAATTTAGAGAATATATTGATCGGCGATATGGCCTCGATGAGCGCAGCGATAATTGGGTCATTGATATTTTATAACCGTACCACGGTTTGTTACTGAATATTAACGCGTCACAGTGACAAATTACTCATTTGACAGGTCGTTCCTGCTTCATTGGGCAAACCAATGAATAATAAATCAGTAACGCGTATCATTAGAAAACCCTAATGATCTAGTTGCATTACATATTATTACTGTTGGTACAGTACGTATGGGAGGGGGGGGAGGTTGTACGTGCGTGCATGTGTGAAAAGTTCGTCATACGCGTCCACGAGCGACGACGGTGACTCGTTCACAGTCGCCGCGCGATTTCATTCAATTGATTATCAAGCTAATACTCTGCGCGAGCACTGAGTAATTCCTGCGCACGATGCGTTCAGTGAATTAATTATTGCGTCCGGCTGTGTGCGCGTGTACGCGTGTGTGTCTGCGCTAACCCGATCGGCCATATTATATCGAGCGGTATTAATCCGAGCGTGACGGAGATTCGCGGACGCGTTCCTCGGCAATTTTTTCCTTGTCCCCCGGGGGGGGGGGAGGGGGCTGATCCGCGGGTCAGCCTTATGAATTCTCAGCGGAGAAATCGCGCGTTTCATTCTCCCGAAAAAAAAAAAAAAGAAATGTCTCCCCGCGATCACAATGTTCCGCCGACGCGATGCGCGATCGTCGTCCTGCGAATATCGGCCGCGGGTGTGCGAGGATCGATCTCGGGCAAGGAGTGCACACCGCCGCGTCTCGGTAAGGGGCGCTAATTACGGTGCCTGCCTCGCTTGTGTAAATCTCGCGCAAAACATCGACACGTACACCGTCGCGGAAAATCCCCTCGAGAATGCTGCGTTTCGCGAGGGAGAAAGAAACTTGGCCCGTGTAACTGAATCTCCGTTGCCCGCGGATCAGGTTGGAACTGTTGAAGAAAACTCGCTCGTGAAGGCGGAATATTCCTGCAGGAATGTCCTCGGTGTCGCGCGGCGCGACGAAGAGATCGTTCCCCGTCACCGAATTTTCGTCCCACCTTCCTTCTTCCCCATTCAGTTACACGGAGATTTCTTCTCCACGCAGTCCGTCGCGCGTTCCAGCACGACCCCGGTATAAACTGGTCGGAACGTAAATCCGGGCACGTCCGGAGAGGTCGCGGCTAATCGGACATTCCCCTTGTGAAATATGTTCCAGGTACTCGTAGTGCTTCAGCAAGCGCGACGACCTGACCCCTCTTCGACGAGCAATCAGCGAGAGACGGAAACGAGACAAAAGGAGCAGTTCTGATACAAAAGGACCTACCTGATATAAGCAGCAGAGCATGATCCAGCCGAGCGGATGCTGGCCGAGTTGCCTGACGGACTGCGGCTGCATGTTCAGCTCTTCGAGGAACTCGCAGGCCTTCTCGGCGATGTCATTGTGGATGAAGAAGGCCACGCAGAGGCGCTCCACGTGTTGCCATTCGAGGCCGGCCAGATGGATCCTGCGTTGCACCAACGGCGAGAGCGCGACGGAGTTGTTGGGCGAGCACGTGACCAGGATCCTGGCTTCAGGGAACAGTCGGCCCTCCAGCAGGTCGGCGGCGTCGCCGAGCGACGCCCTGCCGCCCACGCACTCGTCGTAGCCGTCCAATACGAAGAGCACACGGTCCTCCATGAGGTGCAGGGTGCGCCACACCTGCGAGACCGCGTCGCCCAACGCGGCCGTCCTCGGGAAGAGCTCCCGCGCCAGGTAGTTGAGCACGGGGCTGCCGCGGAGCTCGCGCAGAGGAACGATGAAGGCCAGAGCGGGCCCGTCGCTTTGGGTCGCCCACTGGTGAAGGAGTCGCAGGCAGAGGGTGGTACGGCCGCTTCCTGGGCCGCCCTCGACGGCGACGCGTCGGGGCGCCTCCGACACGGTGCCGTCGCTTAGCTGGAAATCGCGATTGATCTCGTTATTTCATCAAACTTTATCGCGCTCGTATAACATTGTAATTAACCAAATAAAATTAATTATTCCGATGTTTATTGTTTTAAATTGTAATTAACGTCTATTGTTTTAAATTGTAATTGCTTTAAATTGTAATCCAGGTACGCTACGATTCGAATAATCCATACGGATCTCCCATGAGAGCGTTATTTTTCACTTTTTTAATAAAATAAAAATAAAATACGATATATCCCCCATCTTGTCAGGCGTCTATTCAGTTTTGCGAAATTTTATATTTCTCTCAAGTCTGCCATAAAATTCTGTCCGTGCGCGCAAACCGCGAGACACGCGTCCGACTTGCGCGAACTGTGAACAACCGGTTGATAAGGACAGATAAAAGGCGAGATAAAACAAGGATAATAGCAGGTGCGATGAATTACGGCTTTCTTCTGGCGAAACCGAGAGAACCCTTTTTTTGTCGGCGAGAGCGAGCGACAGACCGGACCGGCCGACCGACGAAAATAAGGGGAAAAAGTCAGCCACTTCGTGAGCAGCTTCTCGGATGCTTCTCGGTTTCCCGATCTCGCCGGTCTCCGGCTAGTCAATTAGAACTTAAAGCCTCCCGCGCGAAGCACTAATCCCCTTCGATGGATCAGTCCACTGTCGTCCCTGGGACCTTAATACTCCGAACATCTTATTGCCGGCTGTTAAACGCGCAGTGCGACCCGATACTTTACGTCTCGCAATCTCGCAGCGAATCGGGCGAAAAAGCATTGCGTCGCGAAGAAGCATTTCCGCGAGGCAACCGATTCATCCTCACCGATCGACTCCCCTGTTCTTTATTCTTTGCGAGCTTGCCACCGACGACGACGCGCGCGTCCTGCGTTGTACCTGCGAGAAAATTGCGAAATCCTTTTATTTTCCATCCTCGGCGACGGGAAGGTGTCTTTATCTCGCGACTGCATTCGCGATTAAAGCTGCAAAGTCAAGTCCTCTTGTCGAGTCGTCTCGGAAACAATCGACGAAAACAAAAAGACAGCTAGTAAAAGCGGACTAACCAATTAAGTCAAGTTAAGACAAGTCAATTGGTCAAGTTGAGATAACGTTGCGGGGCTGCGAAATAAAATTCTCCGCTCGATTTAGCGATTTATCGGATGACCGATGTCCTGTTATTTAGCTCCGCCTTGGGAACTGAATCGCAACGAGTCCCTTGATTTACACGGTTTTCCATCTACACACACACACATCTCGTAAATAAAATATTTACTTGGACGTGTTCGCCGACGAGTATCGATGTCGAGCGTCGATCAAGGAGAGTAACGTTATCCGTTCGCTTCCTGTCCGATTCATCCGGTCAGTCTCGGCGAGATCCGCGCGTTCAATGGGGCGGTCGAGCAAACAGCGATGGAACTTAAAGTGTTGGCCGACGCCGCACGGTTACGACATCACGCAAACAATTAACCGACCGGCGCAATTAAACTTTAGCGCGTCTCGCGACGACGACGACGCGCGAGCAACGCGTTAACTGACGATCGGCCGATATCGGCAAACAGTCTCCGCCACCGTAATCGATAACCGTAATCCACGCGCGGAACACACGGCAACGTTTGCCGGCAATTCACTCTGTCAGCAATAATCTATCCAGTCGCGCGCATCGCACACAATCTGTCGACCTGTGGATAATACCGCCACGGCTATTATGCGCCGTACGATTGTGTGTGATGTCCAGCCGTTGGGATGAAAAACAGCGTGCCCTCCATTCAGCGGAATCGCATTTATCCCGGAGATTTCGCATGCGAATATATGTTTGTGTTTATTTATTTCATAACTGACGGGAAAAAATCTCTTTGGTACAACCTGATATATAATTTACATTCCATCGCATTGTCAAGGTAAACTGAAAAACAAAGATGATAAAAACTGAAAGATAAATGTAGGAGAGAGAAAGAGAAGATGAATAAAAGTGAAAATTTATTTGAACCTAAAGATAAATATATATTTTTTTTCAATTTTAATTTTAATTTTTACAAAGGGATTTTTCCCTTTTATGAAACAGATAAAAAAAAAATATATATATATATCCGAATAATTAATTAATTAATTAATTTTTCTACTTTTTACAACCGCCAATTTTTCGATCAACAACTTGAAAGTAGTTTCTTTATCGAATATCGATTTGGTCGACGGCAATCCCACCGTTTTGCCTCAAGTCTCAAGAGCAACTCGTACCTCTCGGTTTCACCGAAACAAAATTTACTCGGAATTAATTTATTCCGACCACTCGACCAAGGTTTAGCGAAATGTCGATAGCACGGCGCAGGTATTTTGTTTTTCTTTTTTTTTCGACAACGTAATGCAGAGACAACGTCGACGTTCGGTATGAGAGATCGTAAGCTCGTTACCGGATAATCCGTCGGCGTATTCCTACGTCACACAAAATCTACCTATCAATCCTTTGCAGGAGCGCATTTGTTCCAGCCGCTACCCGCCGCAGCCAATCTCGATTGCCGAGGAGGCGAGAGACAGGGAGAATATTTCGTGAAAACGACGAAGCGTCGTCGACAATGGCAACGAGTCGCGAGGATGCGAGACGATAAATCGTCCTTCCTTACCCGAGAGATTAGAAAGTGCACGGCCATAAATATTCTTCGATGAACCGAGGCCGAGGAAAGGGTGTCGAGAGAGGCGAGATTCGCATTGAATTACGCGACGAGAGAGGTGAATTATTTAAATGAAATTGGATGCGACAGCTATGTTTCCCGATCGAGTGATACGAAAACAATATTTCCGACAGGGAGTGCGAAATAATAAATATTCTATCGAATTATCCTTGTTGTCCCCATATCGTAATTCCAAACTTGAAAGGAGAATTGTATCATGAGACGAAAATATACACGCAAGCATAGATGTAACGGAATTCATAAGTGGAAAAGGAAGAAAATAATTATAATAACTCACAGAGGAAACAATTCTAATCCACGTAAATTTCCAAAATTTCTAAAAGCATATAAGAGGTCGTAACTTATTGATAATAAATAAAATTAAAAAAATAAGCATTGTTATTGATAATTAAACTTGTCGTATCATCTAATTATTATGTCATAATAATACAAAATTCGTGAAGAATTTGCGAAATCGCATTGTCGGCAACACATTCTATCTTTTCTTCAATACCTTCACCATTCCTCTTTACGTGCGCTTTACGAGTCCTCTGCGGTGTGTCGCAACAATAGAGTTATCTCCGCCATGTAATAACGTTCGATATTCTCGCGAGTTGCGCGAAAAAAACACAATCGCGGCATCCATCGAATATCCGGTTTGCTATTTTTATCAATTATCCTCGTCTCTACATTTTACATGAAGCGATGCAACCGGGCGTCCAGCACGCGCGCGGATGTTTCAATTTCACGATCGGACGAAGGAGTAAACTTCGCCGCGTATAAGGTCTATTACCGAACGAATAGCGATCGTTACCCGATCTCTTACCGTTGCCGGCGGCATACGCGGTGAATAATAAAAATAGCAACGCCGGCCCGCAGCGCCGCCAGCGATTGCCATAATTTTTTGCAGCTTCCGCGCAGCGCCGCGCCCTCCTGCTTGCCCTTGCTAAACCCTTCGCCCGGTTTCCCATATTTTTGTTGAACCATCGACGCTCGACTCGAGGGTCTTAATCGTCCGTTTTTCCAAATATCACCGTCGATATTTTGATTTTGCCGAGCGGCACGACCCCGGGATTTTCCCGCGCGAGTCATGTCCGACTACGAACCGTGTGTGTTGCTTTTGCTCTTAGCGTATACACAAGCACGTCGCTACTCTCGTCGGCGAGTCCTTTGACGGTACGACGCCGAATTTTTGTCGGCAAATTCTTTTCGAATATCAAGAGTGAAAAATAAAATAGCAAAATACATACAATTTGCACATGGACATGGAAAGATACTTTACGACGGATTTTAGGAAATGACAAATTTACAACTGGTCGCCGAATATATATGCGATAATTTAGTAATAATTCTGTCTGAATTGCCACGGAGGATGAAGAGCTTCGTCATCAAATTGATCACTTCATTTTTTGAATTCTGGTTATTTTTTATTTTGAAAGCTTTATCATTTTTGTAGAAAAATATAAAGCGACGCGTAAATGGCGTATGATTTGAAAAATAATTGCAGCGGCAATTAGAAAAAGAAATTTATTACGGGGTTTTAGAAAATTGACGAGGAAATGAAAGCGATTCTTCTCGTACAAGACGAGTGAGTGAATTATCGCTAGACAGTTCTAACCAGACTTCTACTGAACAACATGCTTAAATTAATCGAAATATTATTTTTAGAAATATCGTACGTCGTATCCTTAAGGATGCACCAAGAGACTCATCTTGTCGAGACAAAACTCATCTCGACAAAACAATCAGAGACTCAATATCGAGAAGGCGCGTCTTGAAGTCTGGCTCTCGCTGAACGGACTTTCTTCAAGTCGGACCTTTAATTTCCGAGGCGCGCACGAAATGAGAGCGCGAGTGCATTTGGCGGCTGTAAAAGGGCGATTCTTAAGGGGGTTATCTGTTCAGCGTGCTCGTTTATTTTCGCGGTGGAAGCACGTCGGTTTTATGACGCGAATTCATTCTCGTGTGCTCGTGCGGCTGCTGCTGCACACCCTGGTCTGTGCCTGCATCTGTCTGCTTGCCTGCCTGCCTGCTTGCCTTCCTTCCTTCCTTCCTTCCTACCTTCCTACCTCACGTATGGTCCCGACCCGACGACGCTTACGAAGCTCATTTTTCGACGCGAGCGTTTCCGGGCGACGTGGCTCATTGTCTGCATTTCATGGTTCTTTCTCCGTCTCTTCTCCTCTTTTTTCCTTACTTTTGGTCTCCAACTTTTGTTTCTCTAATTCCTATATGCTGCTATATCTCTTTCGCTATTAATGTTTATTAAACTATTCAAAATCCCCTCTTTCCACCTACTTTCTTTTTGGCTTTTGGTTTTCACATTTATCCGACTTTTATATGTTATTATTCTTTTATTATTGTTTGTTAAACCGTTAAAGTCTCTATATTGCGAGTGATTTCAAAGAATACGTTTAAAAATTGAAATAAACGCTTCCCTCTCTCGGTTCTCTGCGTCACGTGGTCGCCGCGAGATATCGACGCGAACGAGACGGAAATTCCTCGGGAAGAAAATACAGCGACGTCGGCGACGTCGAAGCTGCGCTCCGCGTGCGAGCCTGCGTCCTCCGAAATTCCGAGCAGGGTTGACTTCGCTTCTCGTCGCTTTCCCTCGCGGGGATTCGCTCCTGCAACGTTACCCTTCCGCGGTCGCCAATTCCCTTTCGCTCAGTGACGGACAAACGTGAGTCAATTAAATCAGCGGAATCGCTCGCGCGTTCATTTTGACGTCGGCGCTGTGGAGATCCGCGAAAATCGATTCCGGGCGCGATCTAATAGGAACGAGCTCATCCGCGTCTCTCTGGAGCGGCGGCGAAACTGCGGCTATAAATCGCGAGCGCGTCGATTCGAGTGTCACTGCATTTCACTCGCGGGGGAGACTGCATCGAGAGACCAGCCCGAGAAGAAGACGAAGAAGAAGCGGAAGAAGAAAAAGAACAAGCCGGGCGATCTCGTACAGCCGCCGTGCTGTGAGATAGCGAATCGCGGTGGGAAAGAAGTTGACGAAACTTTTTCCCTCCCCCTAAGTCCCCCGTTAGTCGCATCGGACTCCAGACGACACCAACTTGGCTTTCACATTCCGAAGGGAAGTTGCTCGGCGGCGGGCGAGCTGAGTTTTCGAGTCTTCGACGGTCACCGGTTAGGGTAGGATAGGGGAGCTAGGCAGGTAGCTAAGCTAGGCATGGAGAAGAAACTCCCTCGCGGCTTCTTCGGACATCCCGGAACTCGAGGACGCCGCCAGACGCAATTACGTAGTCGATATCATGCAAATTCGCGATCGGCGAAAGATCCGCCGCGCCGTCATCGTCGCCTCGATCAGATTCGATGATCGATGTCGCGTGTCGCGGCGTGCTCGCGGAACTCCTTCGTGCGCCACGCGTGACACGCGAGCCGGAAATCCTCTCGACGTTGTCAGCGCGAAGATGGGACTTTTGATTCGCCTGGCCCGTGGTTATTACGTAATGCGGTATCGCGTGACCTCGAGCAGTTATTTTTGCCAGGCCGAATGCACTCGCTCTCACTCGAATGTCAAGTACCGTGCTCTAATGTTCCCTCCTCCTCGCACGCGAAAGGCGCGAGGAGGGGGGGGAGAGGAAGGCAGATACTTTCAAAAATATGACGCGATATCCTGATATTAATGAAGTATTGCTAGCATCGTTGTATCGATAATCACAAACAGATATCGCATCTATTTTTGCTTTATCTAAAGTTATCACGATACGTTTTTCTTATCTCTAATTGATAATCTCATAATTAATCCTTTGGGTCCCGACGTATCCTTGAAGGGGAATACGGCATGCAGTATTTAAAAAATTGAAAATATTTTGATTGATGTCGTTTAACAGTGCGCTTTTGGAGCTATTTGGTAAATGTTTACTTATTTTTAAAACTAATTAAAAATAATTTACAAATATTTAAAAATAATTTCCATTCTTATCGATTTTCTAATTTTCTCATAATAAAATTTAACTTTTTCCTATTGAGGTCACTTTTTGAATCAAATTTCTTCAATATTATTTACACCTATCTATAAAAATAACACTAAATTAAAAAAAAATTAAGAGGTTAACGATCGTGCGCCGAGAGCATTAAGAAATAGATAAAAATTGAAATGGTTCCTACGTGAAATTATATGCACCAGATATTGCTACATAAACTTGTCGATTTTTTAATAACGAAGCCACTGATTTCATTCCTTTACGTTCGCTTCCGAATTTGTATAAATCTAACGTCTGGACGCACAAAGCGTCCTTGGACTCAATAAAGCAATTAGGTTCGAATTAAGTCGCATCTTTAATTACACTCACCCTGACGGGGGCGAAGATCTGGTCGGGCTTGATGTTCTCGAGGCGGTGCTCCTGCTCGCTCTTGTGCACCAGCTGCAGGTGCGGTTGAAAGTGCGCCGGGCAGAGGCTGCCGAGCGGAAGCGGGGACGCCCATGGCGGTAGATGGGGTGGGTCGCGGGTGCCCAGTTCTCTGTAGAAGGTCTTGAGGAATCTGCAACGATAGGGTTCTCAGGATTTCAATCTGTGGGACCGCGCTACGGAAATTCTTTCGGCAAAGTCAAAGGGGTCACGCGAGGGCCGGATTTCGCCGGCATTCCGGCGTACAGGGGTTGTAGTAGGCGCGTCGACGAAGGGTCGATGAAATAGTTCCGGCTAAGCGGCGAAGATAGATGAGAGAAGAGACCCGGGGATTACCCAGGTACCCATGATACATATGAAACGTTATATCCCGTGGGGCGTGAAGAGTGAGTGCGTAGAGGTAATAATATCGCGACGAATGCTCTTCAAAATGCACCCCCTCCCCTTGTGACGTTCGGAATTTTTGCCCAGACGTGTTGAGCGCTTTTTCGTGTTATTTTAACGCTCTGCCGTGCAATCGCCAAGTTTTACAGCAGAGCGACGACACACGGATGGAATTTGAGATAACTCGCGAGAATTTTAGGATAAAACTGCCGTAGAATGTCTGGCAACCCTGAAGAACACACTGACATCTTAATTGTTTATCTTTCTCCTTCATATGTGCTGTTTGTATTCTAGGGAATGAGAGGAGGTCTGCTATTAAAACATTCACTGTATTTCTTTGAGCGCAAGTTACCATGTTTCTCGGCAAAGTAAAGTCTGCTAAGAGTGCGTTCCTGAAACTCCTAGAAAACGTAAAATTGAGTAGGATTCCTATGTCAAATAAAACTCTAATAATAGTACGTTCTCTCCGTGTATATACAAATAACGACGTGTTGCAAAATTTCATAAACTTTATCAATTTCAATCTATATGTTATAATATGCCGACGTTATCGATTGCACTCGTCGTAGCGTTCTCACGTTAACGCGCTGCCGACAGATCTGAAGAAGAGATACATCGAATCAAGAGTTCCATCGGGAAAAGTCGATGAGCGAAGCAAGCCGGAAGCGTCGGCCGGCGCTTTGACGTCGCTCGGCCTCGAGCAAACTCGTCGATTCAGCGCCGGTGATCTTCTATTTAGCAGTGAGTGTGATCGGTAAATTTTCTCAGGACGGCAAAATGCGCGGTACACGAGAGAGCGTGCGCGCTTTCGTCGGATGATGCGCTCGCGTATATTTCTCTCGTTTACGAGAGGGAGAGAGAGAGAGAGAGAGAGAGAGAGATTGATGGATCCTGCAGGAAAGCCCGTAGGGCTATGAAGGTAATCACGACGAGACGGAGAGTCCCGAGGGCGAGGCGAAGAAGCTCGTGAAGGGTTTTATGACTTCCGGGCGATCGGTCTTGGGGCTTGTTCTGATTTTATGGCAGCTATTAGACCGGATATCCGTCCCGCGACGGAGCATCACGCATCACTCCCGCGATTTGCTGCCCGCGACAGGCGTTTACCGATCGCCGCGAATTTCATTTGATCGCACGCCCGACCGCTTCCGCACGCTCGCGTTTAATACGCCTCTCGCGCCCCAGAACCCCTCTCATCGGTTAAATTTTATAAACCTGCTTCAACCCCCCCCCCGTCCGACGTTATTTCCAGGCCGTCGCGCTCTCACCCCCTCGCTTATCGCGCGGCTCAAGAAAACAGACGGGCGTCACGGTGGTTAATGTTCGCCGATGATGGAATCGTAAACTGGCGTGTCGTAAATGTGTACACGGAGAGAATTTTGTAGCAAGCATTACTGTGGGATTTTGTGACAGAGGAACGCAACATCCTACTTTAATTTATTATCCTTCCGTTTTCGTATCGAGAGAGAGCAAAGGTCTTGATGGGTCTCTCAAAGAGATGTGATTGACTCAATTTTATGACAGCTGACTGACAGATACATGTATGAATGTATAATACATCGTTGGATAATAAAAGAATAACTTGATGGCATGAGTAATTTTTTAATAAAAACTTGAGACAATTTTAGTTTCAAATTTAGTTCAGTTCGTTTTCCAATCACGAAACTCATCAAAACTTTGCGCTCACCTGATACTATTTATATATTTCAGGAAGTGTGAAATCTCTTCTACTATATTAAAAAATTATAATATCAAATTGAAATCATATTAAAATTTTAAAATTATTGTATTAATTATAGCGTTAAAAAATTTACGTACGAAATGTACGTAGCGAAATAAATTCTAAAAAGCATGGGAGATGGAAAGAAAATATACAAGAGAACGAGAGAGAGAAAGAGAAGAAGAGAAAGAGAGAGGGGTTGCAATGTTCTCTTTGCGCGGATCAGGGAAATCGCGTGTACACGAGTTTTGAGAATTTTAAACGATTAAAATTATATTAAAATTGTATTAAAATATAAAAATTATTGTATTAATTATAGTTTTAAAAAATTTACGATGTACGTAACGAAATAAATTCTAGAAAACATGGAGAATGGAAAAGAAAATATACAAGAGAGAGAGAGAGAGAGAGAGAGAGAGAGAGAGAGAGAGAGAGAGGGAGAGAGAGAGAGAGGGGGGGGCTGCAATATTCTTTTCACACGAATCGGAGAAATCGCATGTGCACTGCGAGTTTTGAACGAATTGTAATCGCAAGCGAACTCATTAATATCAGCGACGATATCGGTTGGAACATCGTACACGCGATAAACCAGACTCCGCGCAATTCTCGCGAGCGTAATATACAACAAGGGTGCGGATACATGCGCGACTTTCGGGGTGATCAACTGCTAATCCGCTCGCGAGTTCGCGGCGAGCTCGGGCGAGCAGATACAACCGGCGCGCCGCGCCGGAATACAAAATCGCGACTCGAGATAAAAGAAAAAAGAAAAAAGAAGAAGAGAGTTGTTAATCAGAAGACGCAACTTTCTCGTCTCTCGTCAAATCTCCCCTCGCCCGTCCGTACTACACCATGACTGTCTGTTTGCCTGCATCCATCCGTCCATCCGTCTACAGACAACCGCTGGAAATTACCTCCGAGCGTCGTTTTATTTCCCGGGACAATGCGAGCGCGTTGGCGCGGCGCACGAGCAAAAACACGCTTAATGGAATTAGACTCTCTCTTTCTGCCTCTTCCCCTTCCCTCACACACTTTCTCACACACCCTCTCGTCCTCAGAGCGACGATTCGCCCCGGAGAAACGAGGGCTCCGTATTCTCCGTCGCGGCGCGCGACAGCCGTTCGACGACGTTTGTACGCCCGTTCGCTCGTTCGTCGGGGACTCACCTTAACAGTCTTCCCAGGGGATCCCTTTCCGGTGATGTGGGCCCGCCGGGACCACTTCCGGCGCCGAGTCTACGCGAAGAGGCGCGTGCGCTCGATATGTATGCGGCCGGCGCGGGCGGCGGGCTGCAAGGCGGACAACAAACGGGGCTGCTGCCCCCGGGGGTTGAGAGGGTGTAACTCCTCTCCAGCTCCTGCAACAGACGGGACAAGGTGCGGTGGTTATGCAACAGCGAAAGCTCGGGCTCCCTGCAAGACGAGCGGTCGGTCGAGTTACGCTCGGGCCGCCATGAGCGTCCTCCTCCTTAACCCGCAATTCCTGATTTACCCCGAGACGCTTCGACCGAGTTTCGTGTTCGTCGAATTTATGTCCTCCCCGTTCCGAGGAGATGACAGAAATGACGGCTCGTTTGGTGACACCCGCGGGATATCATCGAGATACCCACTCGGATGCTACAGTTGCTGATAAGGAGAGCACTCGCGCGTTAGACCGCATCTTGTCTTTCGCAAGTTTGCTCGGGTAAGCGGAAAGTTACTTCCAAAATTCCCCCCCCGAAACAAGTGAAAATTCACTCGAAGCGATAACGAAGGTACCGCCGCTGCAATGGAATCGTACTACAGAGACTACAGAGACATTTTGAATATTTTGATGAGACATTTTCTTGCAAATGTCATACTGGCCGAGAGTGCAAAAGTCTGGATGGGTTTCTCAAAGATGTCGTGACTGATCCAGTTTTACGACAACGCTTACAAATACGCGCGTGTAGACGCAGGTATACTAAGAATAGAGAAAATAACGTGGCAATTACTCGGTAGAATGAATGAATCCTAACAAGTTCACTCGATCCGATCCATTTCACCAGCACGAAATCATCACAGAACTTTCGCACTCGGCCGGCAGAATTCGTCCGAGGAAGAACGACGTGCCGATTCGCCCGCGAGCCGACGATCTTTCGCGCGAATAAACTTGCCAAGATAAATATCGTTATCCCGAACATCCATAAAGCGTCATTACCATAAAGCGCGGCGACGGCGGCGCGCAATTTTTTATCCGCGAGAGAGGACGAGCCGACCCGACCCGCGGAGGGCGGAGGCCGACGCGGAGCGTGTTTATATCGCGCGATTTGAATTTCTCGAGAGCGGCTCTCTGATTTTTAGCTTCCGCCAGGATCTCTCTCGTCGGGAGGCTATTCATTCCCGCGGCCGAGGACTACGTCGGACTGTTGGAATTGTGCGAGCAAACTTGGCGAACGAATGACCGCGCGCGCTACGACTTTCCTCGGCAATCTCCGCGATGGAGAGAGCGGAGTTTAAGACGCGCGGGACGACCGAGGCGAAGAATCGAATTTACGATTTCGCGCGCAGAGAGAGAGAGAGAGAGAGAGAGAGAGAGAGAGAGAGAGAGAGAAAGAGAAAACAGAGTAGGAGAAGGGGATGGCAGGGGAGAGAGAAAGGGGGGGAGGGGAGTCCGAGTTGCCCAGGGCCGCGAGCCGTTTGATCCCCGCGCGCCGTTTTCGGCGGTTTAGTTAAAGTCGGGGGATTAAGTTTCCGGAAATTTTCAAGCGATTTTGCGAGTGAGGTCGGGCTTTGTCGCACGCGCAAGCCTTCCACGCTGTTAACGGAACTCGGGGATTAAACTTCGGGGCTGAACTAGACTCTCGAGATTTACGAGTGGACCGATATCGGCCGCGCCCTTACGATGCCTCCTCTTTTAAATTTAATTTAATAGTGTGCCCGAGTTACGGCGCATTGTTTTTCCATGTTATTACCGTCGGAAAGTGCTTCCTCCCAGAGACGCGGACAGGTTCCGCGTTCGACGGCCCGATCGCGCACAAAGCTCAAAGTCCGCATATTTCGCGGAGATCCCAGTTGCGATCGAAAAATACAATCTGTCTGGAAAAATCGTTGGGGAGTTTCGTCGGAGAATCTACGCGGAGTCGTGCGTATCGAGTTACTTGTTGAATGTTTCGAGCATGCGTTTCTCCAAGTAGGAAAAGCGACATTTTCCGAGCAGAACCGAGCGGGTTGATACAAACGATGTTTCCCGGATTTCGTTAACACCGCGATCGAACAAGACGTACGAAACACTTTGAGAATTTTACTTTGTAACGTTGGCTACTTAGAAAGTGTGAATGATCGAAACGTCGAGAATATTTTCGCCTCTTATTCCAGTGAACTTTCAACACAATTGGTACGGAAAAAGCATCTCCCGTGTAATTCCGCGTAAAAATATTGACTTCATACGAAATTTATGGAGAAGCGCGAGCTGTCACAACGTTTCCGCTTCGATCGTGTTTAGGATAAGAACGAGATTCCCAAGTCGCGTCGATGAGATAACATATCTGGGAAGAAATTTGGTCATTCTACGGTCGGTACCTTTACGGTACCTTTACGGGAAAATGTTGTAGAAATTTCTGTGCCACGCGATGATAATTTGAGGGGGACCCTCGCGTGTTTCCAAATCCGGCAAACTCGCCAGGAGCTCATTGATTCTGGACGCGAGCGCAGTCGGACGGAGATTCGCGATTAACAGCTGGAGAGATCCGACGTAGTTGCGTTTCGCGATTTCACATCCCCGTTCGCGCGCGCACTTTATTAATCCACCTTTACTTGAATTCGCGCGAGTGACATCATGCCCGAGCGGGCGCGTTTATTAACGCGAGAATACGCGACGTGAAATCGGAATATTCAGCTGGGCGATCGCTCTCTCGGCGCGGGATATAACTCGGGGATCGCGCAAAAGTTCATTACAGCATCCGGACGGACAACAACTTTCGTCATTAACGCGCAACGTTTAACTTCCTGACGTGGATCCGGCATCCGAGTCGGCGGGGCTTCTTTTCCGCGACACCTCGCCGACAATTTCTCGGAATTTGCCGGAGATCTCCGCCGCTCGAGAGCGGATCAGGAAGTTTCCGAACCGACTGGCCGCGATACGGTCGATCGGGCGTGATTTCAACTATCGATCGACTTGCAACTAATCAGCAGCCGAGCCAGTCAACAGATATCCCTTTAATTGTCCGATACGCGCTCGCACATATACGCACATACGCACATATACACTTCCAAGCACGCCGATCCATTCCAGCTTCCTCGCTCCATTCAAACGGAAAAAAGTAATTCAGGAAGCCGTGCGACTAAAATCCGGGACAAAGCGGCTAATTCGGGAAACAGTACGTTCGTTTGCCTCGGTGATTCCCTATCAAATCGCGTTTTCCTCCGCGTAGCCTGGCGGAAGCGATATTTGCGATAGGGCCGCTGCAAAGCGGCAAACAAATCGTTGATTAAGAACTTTCATAAATTCGAGCTGCCGGGATTACGCTTTTGATCCCCTTTGGAGTCTTTTCAAATTCGGCCGCTCTGAGCGGAGGAGAATCCGTCTGAGAAAATCTCTCGAGAGAAAAATCTTTATGCGGGCGCCTTCGCCGATGACGCGAGTCATCGCCTGACGCGTCTGCGACGCGCTGCTGCTCGACTCACACGAGAGAAGCGGAAGACGAGACAGGGCCAGTCGATTAAGCCTGATAATCGCATTACTCTCGGATATTAATTCCGCTCGAAAGGGAAGGCTACTCACTCTCTCGCTCTCTCGTGAGAGCGAGAGAGATGTTAATTGCTGAAATGAAATAACGGCCGAAGTATCTCGTCACTCGCGCGCGAATCTCATCGAGTTCTCGGAAACGATAGAACTTTTGCAATCCGATTACGAGGCTGATATTACGTCTTTATTAACGTGCAGCACCAGCTCCTCGTGTACGCCGCGCGTGCCTCGTGTATTCTATCTGCTTGCCATCCGGAAAGTCTATCTCTCGCCGGATGAATCAGATTTATTTCGGAGAATCTTGGACCCCGCCTTTATCAAATATTGTATATTATTTTCTCTCTCTCTCTCTCTCTCTCTCTCTCTCTCTCTCTCTCTCTCTCTCTGTCGTAGCTCTAGCGGAAATTTTTTCGCAAACGGTTATTCTCTCCATGTTAATCGCGTGTAGCTCTTCCAGATCTTTGACCCCTCGAATTAAATTCTAATATCTCCCATACTCTAGAGGGAACATCCCCCGAGATTGCGTCGGACTCTTCCTCCGCTTGAGACTCATGTTTACGCATCGTCGAACAATTCAAGGGGGATTTATATCGCTATGTGATCAAGCGCGAAATTCAGAGCGTGCCGTGTCGCGCGCAGTTATTACCCTCTAAATTCCTCGAAATGGAATCTCACTCAAAATAAATGGAAATTCAATCGAAAAGCGACAGTGATAATACCGCCGTCCAAAGCTGTAAGAGCGAATGTGTCATTCAAGCTTAAAGCGGATCCCGGACTCGATACGAACGTTTCAATCGATCAGAGCAAGCGTGTTTCTGTGACGGCGCGACATATCAGATTCACTCATCAATTCGCAAAACTTCCATCCGAAATATTTTCATTTGAGGATATCCGCCCGACCATTCAGAACGAACAAATTCGCCGTGCGTGAGTGAACAATCACTCGAATTCGAGTGATCCGGCGGCCGCTGCGCTTTCGCGAAGTGAAGTTTCACCGCGCGACGGATTCAGCGAGCTCGATTTCGCCCCACGTATTTTCTCCCGCGCGCGCGAAATCCACCACCGAGGACACCCCTCGGCGGCGCGGCTGAGCCGTTAATCGCGTCTAGAATTTACATTAGATCACCGGCATGGTAGTTATCATCCAGCCGCGCCGAGCCGGAATTTCTCCGGCATCCCTAACTTCGCGGTCGGGAGGCGAGCGTGCGAGCGAGAGTTTTCCGCTTCCCGAGCGAGCGAGGGGCTGCGCGCGTCTGAAACCGACGGGCACAATGGCCGTCGAATACCGCGAAACTATAATACCGGAACGGCAGAGCCTCCCCGATCAGGACTACAAGCCGAAGGGACGGGGGGAGGGCCAGGCGGGACGAAAAGGGCGTGGAGGGTGGCACACAGAGGGAGGGCGAGCGAGCGAGAGCTCCGGCATTAATCCGAGGTAATTGCAGCCGTGGAGGACGACAAAGAGCCTTCTCCAGCCCCCCTCTCCCCCTCTCCTCCTGCCATCGCTCCGCGTTTTCGATGCAGGCACGCGCCTTCTCGCGGGCGGACAAAGACCCCCCTCGTCGTCTTCGTCGTCCTCGCCCTTCGTCGCGCCCGAGGCGAAATTACGCGTCCCGTTCCTTCGTTCTCGTTAGCCGGCACGCGAGATTACAGGTAACCGTCGAAATTACGCGGGCGAGGGCGACGGCGCAGGTAGCTCCCGCGACGAAGCGTACCTTGCGCGCCGCGCCGCGGCCTTTGGATTTACTTCGCAATTATCCGCCGGTTTACATTAGCTCCGCTGCGCGGGGGCTAACGAGCGCGGCTAAATTTTCCGGCTGCATCTAATAAAGTCATTACTATCTAATTAGACGCGCGGCTCCATTAAGAGAGAAAAAAAAGAGAGAGAGGGAGGGAGAGGGGTGACTTAAAGCGGCCGCTCGGCCGGCATAATGTCTAATAATTCTTTATATCCGCGCAGCGCGGCTTTCCGCCTTCCTTCCCCCCTCTCTGCCCCTCCGCCCGGCAAAACGCTCGGCTCGAGGCGGGGTTGCGCTTAATTCGATATAATTTTACGGCACACGGGGAATTTCGCTCCTCCTTCGGCCGGTATTAACATATTAATTGCCGCAACTGAGTCCGCCAGCGTGTAAATATTAAGCGGTGGCGACAGATAGAATTCGCAAAAGGGAAGGGCGCTCCGAAAGAAAGGGATATTTGAAATATATCGTCTTTAAAAAAAGAAAAGACGCGCCTTTTGAGAAGCCGCTTTGGCGAGATGGTATTATCTTTATTTCTCCAAAGATTCACGATAAGACCAGATTTCGTCGCGCTCGAAGGGAACGACGCTTTTCGAGTCGCCTATTTCGCGACGGCGCACAGGGCGCCGTCGCGAAATAGGCCAGATTAAATTTTTTTATTCAAAATTCTCTAGAAACCGGAATTTCCAACCGATCATCGACACCAGTGGATGAGGTTGATTCTGAATAAATTCCAAAGAGATCTGTCTAGCCGAAATTTTGAAAAAATTATTTAGGGTTTGTCTTAAAAGTTTCGAGGCTCGAACTTAATGTTGTAGCTGAATATTCAACGTCGAGTATTATTAGGTTCTCGTGCTATGGCTAGATTGGATTCTTGGACTATTTGAGGCTCTTAATATATACGGCTTCATGCATCCACGAGCTAAAAAGTTCTCGGATTGATAGATTGATAGGCTTAAGACTCAAAATCCCTCGGTTTTGTGCTTAACGGGTCTCTGTATTTGATGTTTTTGTATTTTGGGCATATGAGTTTTGGATTAATGGGTTTCTGGTTCAAGATCGATAAATCTCGAGGCAGCAAGATAAACCCCACTGCCGGCGTTGGCAGAAAACATGGCGAAATTGATGAGAATTTGCGCGAAAGGTCAGCCACAACGTTCTCTTGGCGACTGCGAAGGCTCCGAAGGGACTGCAGTTCGTCGTCGTCGCGATTTAACCGTTTCAATTAGTCCGCGATTGTTTCTCTCGTTTCTCGGGGAAAAAAGAGGAGGAAAATTTACCGTCGCGTCGTTCGCTCTTCCTTCGTTCGGCGATAACGCGCGCGCATTGATTCACCCTTTATCGGCCGTCCCTCTTCGTTCGCAGTCGCGTAGCGGTTCGACGGGATCATTTGCATCCCGGAAATGCACCGCGGTTGCATGGCGCTCGTTTGATAATTAATTAATCAGTTTCGTCGCGTTCGTTCTCGACGTCGACATCGCCGTCGGCGATACGGTCGATGCAACGAAAATTTCGTGCTAAGTACGCGGCCGCGGCCGCATCGAATATGTGCATTGCATTTCAGGATAACCGACGGGGAGAATATTCATAAAAGCGTCACTGCTAATATAGATAACGTGGTCGCGGGTACGCGTAATGGAAACCGAGTAATTAGTAAAACGTGCTCGGCATACTTTGCATAAGCAAACGCGCGCGGCGTACGTGTGTGGTGTGCGCGCACGTCGGCCGAAGAATGAAACGCATCGCGATTAACGCGAGCATAGTTGCCATTATTCTGTAAAGTGACTCGCTAATAATGGGCGGATAATTAAGAAGTTGATAGATTTGTTGCTCGCACACGAGACATCGCCAAATGATAAATCGTAAACTTTACAACGAGTTCTTTTATGAAATGATTGTGACCTTTTTGTGTTCGCAACGTCACCCCATGAAATGAAAAATTTCTTGACATACAACTGAAATTCAACCTGGTTGTCAGAAAAATTATGGACTCCGATTGGAAAATCTACGCAGGTTCAGATTAAAGATACAGCATCTTCAACATGTAAAAAAATTCAAATGAAAAATCGAATATCTCTGTTATCTTGTATCAAAATAGCAGAAAACATATAAAACGCCTTGAGCCTATGTCCAACTTTCAAGCATGATGATACAAAAATTTTAAATATTTAAAAATTTTTTCCTTCATACTTTTTACAAAAAAAAAAAAAATTAGGATAAGAATAGTACTCTCAAATGATATAATCAATTTTCAGACAAATTTGAATATTGCAATTGGAACCTACAGCTGTATCTACGAAAGTTTTGAAGAATTCTTACATCTTTACGAAATCAGTCTTAATCGACGACGGAGTTTCGGAATTGCAGCACACCGAATTTACCAAAAAGTTACCGGATGAACCATTATTAGGCGAAACGTCTGCGAAACACGTAGCTCAAAACAGTTAAAAGATATACCAAATTCATATTTTGCGATATATCAAAGCCAGCATAAAATATCACCCAAAATATACCCGAAGGAATGCCCTCCGGTTGGTACATTTCCACCGCATTCCAGCGTGTAATAGCGTTTCACATTTGCGTCGCGCGTCGCCGGTACATCGAATTACGGCGTTAATTGCAATTTCAACGAGAGATTCCGTCGAAGCGCGATCGACGAGCGCGCGCTCGCTCGCGCGTGTGAGCGCGGAAAGTTCGTTCGGCGATTAAAAATTCGCTCGTTACGGGATGAAACGCATAAACGAGATCGCCGGCATCGCGACGGAAACAGTTCTCGCGTGCGCCGGATTGGCAGATGGACGTGGCACGGCTCGCTTTAATCAGCCGCATTATTCGACCGCGCAAATTGATCGGCGATGCGCGCGGCTATTACCAATACCGTGCCAATGGCTTCGGCAGAAGTCGATATATGGAAGCACAGACGGATTCGCGCGAGGCGATTTATGTGCGACTCTACATCCGACTCTACACCCGGAACACAAAATTGTGCAAATTCGCCGACAACTCGCCGACTTTACTCGCTAGAGTAAGGCCTCTTGCACAATGCCAGGCAACAAGCAATAAGAATAAAAATAAACCAACATCACAATCGATTATTACAAGAATAATCTATTGTGATTGGTCTAGTTTTATTCTTATTGCCTGTTGCCTGACATTGTGCAAGGGGCTTAAACCACTTGCGCTGGTGAGAAATTCACAGATGCGCGTACCAAAACAGTCGACTGCAACTCACTGCGAGACGTTAAGTGTTCGATGCCTTTATAGAAATCGGAAAAAGATTTATATCTTCTAAACTAATTAATTTTCGACCTAGGACTTCTAATAGTTTTTTTTTCTTTTTGTACAGCACGTCGTTGGCGATTTTGTGACAAAAGCATCTTGACGTGCGTGGCACGTCTTTCCAGCGCAAATGGTTAAAGGCTGCTTCACACGCTCGTATTTACCGGACGGGATGATGACACAAAGAAATATATACCCCCTATCGTCGATTGTCCCTCATGATCGTCAGGATCATGAGAGAGCCCAGGTGGGAAGGGGGCAGGGTTTGATCGACAGGTCACCTTTGGCGCGCGCGCAGGCACGGTGAGCGCCTCGTAAAACTCGGCGAAGTCTCACAAGCGGGGTAAACGAACCGGGGCGCCACGTGGGAAATGGGCGTAATCGCGATCGCGCCGGCGATGGCGATGAATGACGCGTAACGAGACACGAGAATCGAAGGAGCGTGAGATAAGGGAATAACGTCTCTCTCGGCTACGACGATATGCCGCCGCGCGCGCTCGCCCGCTCATGTCAAAGCTTCATCGCGGCCGGAAGTCAATTTAATCCCGATCCAATTAAGCCGGATATAACGCCGAGCCTCTTGACGGGCGCGCAGTTTAGGCGCGCCTCTGCAGTTAACCGCCGCGTAAATTGGAAATTGGCCTGGCGCGCAATAAATATGAGATTAGCCGATAAATCGAACGGAAAGCAGCCCGACGCCCGTGCCGCCGCGCGTTGTATCGCCACAATGACGCGGAACGGGACGCGAATTAATGCGCCACCGTGTGCGCGCGCGCCAGCAGGAGCAGGAGCAGGAGGAGGAGGAGGAGGAGGTGCGTACAATCGAACGGAAATGCGTAACACGACACCGTCGATCGCATAACGGTACCGAGACTTGTGCGCATTGTTCCGACGTCGCGTCACTCTTTTTCGAGCGGCGGTGAAACGCGCCGAAGGTTCCTCCTCTTCCTCTTCTTCCTCCTCCTTGCCGATGAACCTCGCGCGGCCGATCTGTCATTTCGCAGCGATCGCTCGCTATGTGTGTATCCGATACTGTCATCCCTCTCGCAATCTTCCTCAAATTCAACGTAATAATAATATGATATAATAAAAGGTGCCCCACGTTGAGACGGGAAAGTCGAGCAAGATGATAAAAGTTTCATAATAGTTAGTGGAAGAAAATTGATCAAATAATATGGATATGTGTGACGCGAGGCAAAAGGACATCGAGTCTCTGGAACGAAGAGAGAATATCACGGTTCTCCTTCTGCATGCAAATTCTGCCCAGTTTTGTCACGTTCTCTATTCAAAACTGTCATCTCTCTCGTAATTTTCTTCAAATTCAACGTAACAGCATGATGATGAAAAGTATTCGACGCGCACAATGGAAAAGTTAAGTAAGATAATAAAAGTTTAATGAAAGTTAAGTTAATGAAAGTTAAGGAACAAAGTTAATAAAATAATACAGGTCTGTGTGACGTAAGGCGAAAAAAATCGAGTCTCTGCACGAAGAGAATGTTACAGCGTGTTTTCTCTTCCTGCAAATTCTCCTCGATTTTATCAGGCTCTCTAGCGACGCGAAAACGCAGATTGTCGTTAGAATTTATCTCACTGAGGGAACTTTGCTCAAATCTATCGCAGCGTAAGATGAATGTGCCAATAGTTGGACGCGTCTCAGTATCCGACCACTTTGAAAAAAAATATATACTATTTATTTTAACAATAATGAATGAAAGTAATAATTATTGTAAGAAAACTCCAATATTTGACGATTAGTTGGAAAAGAAATATATCTAATTTGATACTTTGTATTAAAATAAAAATGAATTAAATAAGTATGCACCTATGGTTTGGCAAAATAATGGTCAATCGTTAATTCATTAAGAGATAGCATTTATATTTATATTATATCCTGTTAGAATATACTAATGTTCTAATTGCAGTCAGACACCGGAACAAATATGATATATTCGAACATTGAGCCATAACCTATTTCAACTGTCCGGTCATTTATTACATTAATGCTAATTTCATTACTTATGTAAATGTTTCATTAATAATATATATATATATATATATATATATTGGTTTAAATCATTTTTCTCTACTTAACGGAATTTTAAGTTTTCGAATAAATGTAAATGTTTATATCAAAACTAATCTATTCTTAATATTATATATTGTATTTTTTGTGACGACCTACGCTTATTATTAAACGTCCGGTTACTGGGACATTTACCTTTCTGAAGTTTCCTTAATATTAAACTTCAGTTTCTAAAATATAAAGAGCATACGCCAAACGGAGAGATGATAAATTACCGCTTTCTCTATCTGTTCATGTATCATACGACGCAGCGATGCTTCGCATGAGGCATGGGCGTCGTATCACGTATGATCTACTGCCTCCTTGTGTCAGCGAAATAATCATCATCGTTTGTTACGACGATAACTTGCGCAAAAAAATCAGTTCCCGCTAAAGAAAAGAAAGATATATTTACAGCACAAAACAGAGAGAAAAGTGCGAAAATCTGCTGAACGGGGAAAGTATTTAGTGAGCGCGCGAGCGCTTTCCTTTTTCTGACGGGTTTCTCCCCGTCGGGAAAAGGAAAATGTGATTGATCCAGTTTTACGGCACCGCTTATAAATATGCAGATATGCAGCAACAGCGATTACTTGGGCTAGAATGAGAATAAACAGTTCTCGATAAAATTGCCGGGACGAAATTTTTCCGTCACGAAATCCACCGAAACTTTTGCACTCGCCCTATATTAAAGGCACATCGATACGCCTCTCCGGCTGCAAAATTCCACAGCAGTTCCACAGCTCCGCAAAGCTCTCCCGAGCGTGTCGCGCGTCAAGCGATACTTGATGAGTTCAGCAATGCTCACTGAATGTTAATCCACCCCCGGCGTTCGCGCGTCTCCACTTATTAATTTATCTTACAAACGGACAACGCGTCTCCATTTATAAGACTCCGCGCACCCTCGCGCCGCGCCGCGCCGCGCCGCGCCTCGGCGAGTGTGTGGGTGCGCCGCCGCCGAGACATTGACCCGGACGGCTAGCGAAGGTTGCTCGCGAAAGAAAGGGCATTTTTCAACGTCGCGGAAACAAATGGCCCGCGATACAGGTCCACCCACGTCCGAGGCGAAACTGGCGGACGAGGTCGGCGCTCGCTCGCAAGCTCAAAAAGCACGCCTCGCGGAAAGCGGGCTATCGATGCCTTTTTTCGCTAGGCGTCTCTCCCTCCCTCCGCCCTTCGCCGCGCTCACTCTCTCTTTTTCCGTCTCTCTCTTTCTGCCTCTCTCTCTCTCTCTCTCTCTCTCTCTCTCTTTCTCTCTCCGATCTACTGCGAGAGGCACTACGATGCCGGCTCGCCGGCTCGTTTCCCAGCGAGCGGCTCAAGATGCCCATTACCGGAATTGCTTCGCGCGGCGTTTCACGGGTCAACGTTCATTTGTTACTCGCAGCCATCATTACCGCGGTCGTCGACGGTCGGCGCGTTTGATATTCAACGAGATGTTTGCGATCCGCGCAAACGGAACGGTTGATATTAGCCCGGCCGTGTGGTAACAGCGTGGTACGTGGCGCGTCGTCGTGAGGGCTTCTTTTTCGGCCGAGCGTTCAAGATTTCACCCCACTGACCGTGTTTCTTCGTTTCCCTGTTTCTCGTCCGACCGTTTGCGCCATTTGTTTCGATACGCGACGAACAACAGCTGATCATAAGATGCTTTTTGAAGGGGAAGGTCGTCTTTGCGAGCGAGTCGATGGAAATAATGAGTGCTGAAGAGAGAGAAAGAGAGAGAGAGAGAGAGAGAGAGAGAGAGAGAGAGAGAAAGAGAGAGAGCCGCTCCAATTGCCGCTTTAGGCGCCTCTCGACAAATTGCGAATTCAGATTGGTCGTCAATTTGAAACTCTCCAACGTTTGTTTTTGCGACTCGATTCGCGCAATTTCAAGGAGCGCTCGCTGAATTTCTCGCTTGATCTTTGAACTTCGCGATCGTTCGTATTTAATTCCTCGCCCATCGTTTTCCTTTTGTTTCTTTGCGCCTGTCGTCGTTTGCGTCCCATTGAATCCCGAAGCGTCGCCGCTCTCGCGGAAGCAGAATTTGCGCGACGAGGATTCCGATTACGCGAAATAAATTACGCCTTCGATAATCAGTCGCGGCGCTTTTGCCGCTCGCGACTCCTCCACTCGCGCCTCTCTGCGCGATTTTTCCGACGATTTCAGCTGCCGCCGTCCCCTCTTCGTGTTTACTCGGATTCTCCATTCGCACTCATCTCGTTAATCCTTTAATCAGCAGCGCGACGCGACGCGAAGTGAAAGTATCGTCATCCGCGGGAATTAATTGAACGGACAGCCGCCCCTCGCCCCGTGCTCCCGCGCCGTTGCATTTAATTGTTATTAACGAGCTCGTCGACAAAACGACGCGCGTATCCGACGTGTAGAAGTACACTTCGAATACACATACGCCGTCGAGCAAGTGCATTTACTTTGCGGCGAACGCGCCGCGCGTGTAAACGCAGATGCGTTGCACGTCCGACATATAGATTGCGTCGCGCGAGAGAAGCGGAAGCGAGAAAGGGTCTCGAATGAGGTCGACTCAAAGTTAGCCCCCTCTCTCGGCAAAGGCGCTCGCGAGATTGCTCACTGTCGAAACTAACGAGGCGGAATTCTTTCGAGACGGTCAATTGAATTTTCGCTTCGACAAATGTTTGCCGATAAATATCGCTTCGATTTTCGGCAAAGAGCCCGCTTGACGCTCGACGACGCGCGTGTTTGTCAGCAAGTGTCCCATGTAAAATCCGTATTGAGAGAACATCCGAGGGAGTCTCCCTTTCTCTCCCTCTCTCTGTCTCCCTCTCCCTCTCTCTCTCTCTCTCTCTCTCTCTCTCTCTCTTCTCTGCCAGCTGTTGCAAACAGTTGCAATTATACGGCACTTACAGCACTCGCGCAAGGGCCACGTTTAATCAGTCATAACGAGCCATTTCTCGACGTCCCCACGTTTCTGTCCCTTTCTCGCCCTCTCTCTCTCTCTCTCTCTCTCTCTCTCTCTCTCTCTCTCTCTCTCTCCCTCTCTCTCTATCTCTCTCGGTTACTGAATCGCACGGCGACTTCGTTCTCGTTAAGAGGGTGGAACCGCCGCCGTCCTCACGGAAAATCGTAATTACACGGACTTAATTGCATCAACCGATTCTGCGTACACGCGACCGTTTATTGAGGGTGCAGCAAAGGGAACGACGGGACGACACTCGGGGACGAGACGACGAGCGAGCGAGCGCGTCGTTTTCGCGGCAGTTTGAAAATCCCCCCATAAAGTCGTCGTTTTGCGACGAACGAACGACATCGGTCGTCGGCGACGTGAATCAAGGAAATCGTCTTTCTTTCTCTCCCAAAGAGGATTTAACTTTTCAACTTTGTAGAGCCACAAAGAAGCCACGTCTGGGATAAGAACGGGATTCTTAATTGGTGTCTTAATGGGCTGACCAATTCCGAGGCGAATTTGGAAGTCTTGGGAAATTTTTAAGGATGTGCGAACTATTCGAATTTGAATCGAATCAGGCAAGACTCAGTACTCGGAAATTTCAGACTGCAGGGATTTAAATACATTTACGAGTCGGCGAGGTTCAGAATCAGTTCCTGATCGTGATTCCTTCCGTAATTCTTCAGAGGAATCGATTAACGCAAAATTAAATAATTAGGAAGGTGTAATGGAGGAATACGGAACGATTCGCAGAGGATCAGCCGGCGAATGTTTGACAAACGCGCGCGACAGAGACGACGAGAGAGACGAGGAGAAGGAGGAGGCTGAACAACCACCGTCGTTCACCCTCGCGATGGGTGGCAGAGCGGGCGCTTCTGGTGTAGCGCACGGTTTTTCACCCCCGCTCAACCCCCCGCTGCTGCACCGTCATCACCGGCGACGCTCTCCTGCAGCACTTTGATGTGATTGCCGTGGCGGTGCATGCGGGTTGCCTCGATTCACGTGTGCGCGCTGCTTTTGCTGCAGCAACGGATGCGGATGCAACGACGCCGCGGGGGCGGCGGAGGATGGCTGAAGAGGGCTACGAACGCCAACGACCTTTGTCGTGCGGTACTTGAGTGTTTCTAGTATCTTCCGCCGCAGCTAATCGTGCGTGGCTAATTTCCAGGAATCTCCCAAGTGCAACGCTCGCGAATTCGCAAACCGTTCTCCACCGCGGATACGGCGTCTCTGTCTTATCTCCCTGCTTTTCTTGTTTCTTTTTTCGACCTCGCACGACACCGCGAGCCCCCTCTGATTTTCTTAGAAATTCCTAAATTCTTGTCGCAAAAATTTATGACGTAAGCTGCAAGAGTGTAATGTTTTTCAAACATGCAAATTCGGATCCTAGCGAGCAAGTAGCAGCATCGATCGCATCGATGCTACAGTTTCTGCTCGACAATGTAATATACGTAGTATATGATAGTCGTATCGTTGAATGGGAAATTATATCTTTGATGCAACACACTGTTGATTGATGCTTACTGCGAATGGAATGAAACTTAATAATTTCTTCCCTCCCGCAATGTTTCCTCAAAGATCTGTCCGGAGCTTTCATCTTGCGATAAAATTGAACAAGATGAAATATCTTTTGATTACTCGCGCCTTTCGAGTATGAATTCAAAATGCTCCGAGTGTGTGGAATATTTTTCTATTTTTCGTTTTCAATTTTTATTCCAGCGAATTCGATATTTGGGGAAAGAATACTTGGGGAATTCCATCAGGTGGAATGTATATGGAAAAATCTTGAAAAATTCCTACGTGAAATCCGGGTGAGCGGGTATCACCGCCCTTTGTCATTTATTGCACGAAACCCCGAATCGTCAACGAAGCACGATGTTTTAACATCGAGCCTTGGTGATCGGATGGGGTGGCAAGTGGTATATCGACGTGACGAGACCGTTGACACGTTGTCTATTTAGGTTTCGAGTGTAACACTCTCGGTTCGTTAGCTGCGTTTAGCGCGGTCGATGAGTGGGTGAAACGAACGTCTCTCATCCCTACGCTTTCACATAATTTTAATCAAGCGTGTACAGATGCATAAAAAAGGGCAGAAAATTGAAATGTCACAAGGTTCGAGAACGTGAACGGCGATATTCATCGAGTTATCGCGATTTCAGCGGGAAATAGGTCGAACGAAATGGCAGAATTAAATCCGCGCGCTCTTTAACGTTTAAAAAATACGTTAAACGATAATGAACGTCCGGATGAGAATATAAAATGAGCGGATTGTTTCGGGGGATAATTGGGCGATGCTAATTAAACGTGACCTCATCATCGCGCGCATCAGTCTGACCGCGAATAAAAAAAGCAAAAGAAGAAGAACAGAACGAACGAGCTATCCCGCGCGAATTCCCTCCTTCCCTCCCTTCTCCCCTTTTCATTCTCTCTCTCTCTCTCTTCTCTGCTCGGAAAAGCAGAGATTCAAGTTACGAGCGTAATGTTTCAGATGTTCCAATCGAAGTGGGAAATCCAAACAGATCCCATTTGCTCTGCCAATGTTTCTTCGCAAAGATCCTTTTTATCTTCGCTCTTTAAGTCAGAAATGAATAAAACGTATGGTACAAAATAAAAAGTATGACATATACTTTGAATTTTTAAACTTTATGACCTGAAATCCATAAACTTTATGATCTGAAAAGAATAAATATAATACTTGGTGTTTCAAGTTGTTTTCCTCACTTTTCACCATATATTTAATTCAAACGCACGGAGACTCTCTCCTCGTTGGCTACCTTCCGACACGGGTCCAGAATTAAGAGAAGAGATTCAGATTCACGCGCGTGCTGTTTCGCCAAAGGGCGAAGCGAGAGAGGCGAGAGCAGCCGGCGCGCTCTCGAAGATCTCGCGGGGCGCGAAATTAAAAGCCAGATTGGCTTCGACAATGAAGGTAGACCAGCGATTTCCCGGCACGGTTAACCGGCCCGGTTTTATCGAGACCGCAGCGGGAGGCGCAATCTCGAATGGACAATTCTGAGCGTGCCTTCGATCTTAACGCGCTTTAATTTTCATTTCGATCGCTCGCTCGTGCGACTTCGCCCGGTACTTTTAATCGTCGTAACACGATCTCAAGTCCGCCTTCTCGCTATTGTATTAATTTGGGGCGTCGAGGAAGGAAAACGAGAAGGGGAGGGGAAGGATGGGTAGAAAGTGGATGAGTGGCCGGTGGGCAATTATACGACACGCGAAAAATCGTTGCCTTTGGATGTAATTAAAGTCGTATTACTGTCGCGCTTGTTAATGCCGACTCCGCGACGGCCGGTCGCTATTTAATCGACCGGCCGTCTAATAATCCGATGTCCGATACGCCGTTAATTGCGCATCGCTCTCTCTCTCTCTCTCTCTCTCTCTCTCTCTCTTTCTCCCTTGTCGAAGTTGCGAAACTCGCGGGAATTACATCCGGCGGTGGCGGCGACGGTCGTGTGAGAAAAAGTATTCAGTTAACTCGCGGTGGAGGTCGCCGTTTCGGAAACACCCTCCGTTTGTTCCCGACGTGACTGAGCGAGCGAGCGAGAATTCGCCTTCGATCGCAATTAGCGAATATACGCGCTCCCGAGTCTGAGCGCGCCACCGAGATGCGTAATGAGAGCGCGGGTAATTCGGCCGTAAATTAGCGCGCTCCAACTCGTTCCGGGCGTTTTAACGGTCGCGCGACTCGCACATTCGAGGCAAAACGACTGCTCAAACTTTCATTCCGCGGCTGTTTTCGGCGGGGAGACGGACGGCGCGAACGGCAAAAACGTTCCCCGGATAAATACACGCATGCGAGGCGTATCCGAGAGGCACTCGTCGAGAGATTTTTCCACGGGGGAGCGGTAATGAAAAACTTCGGCGCACGCGTCTCGCGACGGCGAACGCTCGATCGCGTTCTGTCGGACAACATTAGGGTAAACTTCTGAAAATCACGTCTGATCGCTATAAATCTAACGCCAAAAGTATTCGAATAACACGTTGTTTACGTTTAAACTAGTTTCGGTGAAAATTCATCTGAGAATATCTATTTGAGGTTACTTGAAGTATTTTCAGCAAAATTCGTGGGGCGAGGGTGGTTTTCGAGAGATCACCCCAACTTTCGACGACTGCTGACTGTCGTGTATAGAGTCGCGGATCGCTCAAATTATCGCTCGAGATATGTTTACCAAATATATTTGGTACTAAATAATATTCACCAAAAGGGTATAAAATATGGTTTTTACAAATTATTTTTAATTGGATAATTGAAACCGTCAAACCAACGAGTGGGTGGCGTTTGTGAAAACTCACACGTCGTCCAGATACGACCAACGTGGCGCTCAACAGATCTTAAGAAAGATGTTCAAAGATCTCAAAGAATCTCAGCAGACTTGAAGAGATCTTGAACCGACCGCGTAGAAATTTTTCAAGATTTTCCCCGCTGTGATATGGATCCCAATTAAATGTCGGGAAATTTTCTGTGTGGTCGGACGTTCCTTCGGGAAGCGAGTCCGACGTTTCTCGTTAGATATGTGCGAGGAGAAGCAACATCGACGCGACAAAACTACTCAGAAGTTACGCACGAGCGGGACGAGTCGCGGGAGAGGACGGGACGGAGAATTTTCCGAGAAAAGAAGAAAGAGAGAATGAGAGCTCTGTCACTTTTCATCCTCCTCGCTGGTCTCATCGTCGCGACGGCTTTCCCGGCGACGATCGTAAGACGACTTTCGTCCCTATCAAGCCCACCGAACCTAGCCCACTCGTCTTCGATTTAACTTATGAATATCGTGGAAATAATAATTACGCGTCCTGGCAGGGATCTCTCTCTCTCTCTCTCTCTCTCTCTCTCTCTCTCTCTCTCTCTCTCTCTCTCTTTAGGAGGATATTAAATTATCGTAATCGAGCGTGTGCACGCGAAGAGCGTCTGAAGAGACCGACGCGAGAGCTTTGAAGATCTTTGAAGGTAGATATGCTCTGCGAAATCCTTCGTCCGTCGACGAGATGGACGCACCACCGTTGGAGACACGGCAAGTACGAAATCGCGAAATGAGAGCCACACAGAAAATGTCGTGCTCCCTCCCCAGCGATTACCCAGACGATTACTGTTCTGGTTAGACTCAGAATACTCACAACTTGTAATTAAAAATATTAAAGAAAAAAAATACATTCTTAAAATTTCTTCTCAGACTTTATCCTATTAGATACAACAATGGGTATAAAAAATATTTCTTACAGAATTTCCTGAAAACATACCGATTTTACCTGCCTAAGGAAAGTCTCTACAGCGTTCCTGTTTCGAGTGTAGACCGAGAATCCGTGTTTGGGATAAGGATAAGATTGCCGATGGAAGTGGAATGAGATAAAGCGCCATCCTGAGACAAGTTTGGCCATTCCGACTGGAGTCCGTTCTGCTTTGGCGAGAACGCGAAGAAATTTCCACACGGCTCCCTATTTGAATTTTGCTGAGCAACGTCGGAGAAGTGCGACGGCTGCCGGTGAAGTTCTCGATACACTTCTCACAGGCAACGGGCGTCTTCGTCTCACGGGCGATCGACGAAGTTCGCGCGACGCGGCGCCGCGGCGGCGACAATCTCGCCCCCGAGTGGATGTAAAATACCGACTCACTTTCGTCGCAGGCGGCTGTTTGCCGAGCGTTTATAAGGCCCTTGGTAAGCCCTTTCGACCCACTCGCCCGCCTATCTCGTCAGCCTTTAAATATTCATGAACGACCCGGAAATTCGCGCGTCCGTGACGCGTGCTGCGGGCTTAATGCACCGTGTGGACGTTGCGTTCGCAGCGAGCGTTTGTTCCCTGCCTCTCGCTCGAGACGTCGCGATGCGTCTCACGCCGTTATTTTAAGCGGCCACTTGGAGCGTCACAGGATGACGACGACTCGACGACGGCGACGACGACGATTCGAGTCGCGCCTTAATGGCGAATTAAGACGCGAAAGCGGCAAGGAGCAAGAGCGCGCTCCTGGAGAAGCTTCCTTCGCGCCGCGGCGTGCCCGAGCTACGTTCGGACTCGGTCATTTCGAAAATTCGATTAGCAGTCACTTTAACACGCCGGGCGGAAGTCTCACGAGTAATTCTTACGGCAAAAATTCCTCCGCGGTGAGAGGACTTTCAAGCGGGAATTTTTCCGCGAAAATTACACCGACAATTTTCCAACCGAGAAACATGTCAACATGTCCGCCTTACAGTTTATTAGCCTTCCGTTTCAGGCATGTTTCTTACATTTGGGAGAATGAAGTCTTGTTGAAAAAATTTATCATGATTCTCTGAACTTTACTGAATCTTTGCTGAGAGACGAGATAAATCCTCATTCTGATATCTAACTTGTTCCTACTCAAGTGAAGCTTGTTTTCTGTCATAAATGGGTCATAAAAGAATAAAAATAAGCAAGCAGACGATGAAGTAATGAGGGTAAGACTGACAGGCGGAATAAGAATCAAACGAGAGTTTCGCGCGTTCAAGTTCTATCGCGATTCTGATTCCGAGACGAACGATCGACGCGATGGAGTCTTCAGTGGCGTTCGTGATTATTACACGGTGTTGCCGCGCGGATGGAGCCGCGCTGGTGGAACATTGTTACGAATGAAGTGTACGCACGGAAAACACACTTGTCGCCAGGAAATAACTTACCGGGAGCACCGGGAGCGATTACGCGAGTCGTAAAATAATCCGGGCGCGCTGTATGCGCTTCATTAGTGTACGCCATTCATTGGGAGAGGCGCCAAGGCGAGGCGTCGCGAACGAACGGACCGAACGTGAGCGAGGAACACTCGGCGGAAACCTGCTCAGGATTATTAATGCACGCCGGCAAAGCAAATGTATTCGTAATGGCCACGCTATCCTTAGATGGATCCTCGAGTTGTCGTCGTCGTCGTCGTCGTCGTCGTCGTCGTGCGGGTCGACGCGAGTGTTCGCCGGCTAAATTCTGCGTAAGAAGAGTCAATTTTGCCGCAACGCGCGAATTAGCCGATGTGGCTGAAACCGGAGTTGGGTATCGATCGATGGAAATTTTGATTGACTAAAACTGATGAAAATTTACATCGAGTAAATCGTGATTACACATAACCGTTTCAATTTATTACCCCGGCTGATTATACATTAATTGATAACTAATTTCACCGATCAGTTCAATTATTCACCATTACATGTATAACGATTGATTAATTTTAATCGTTGTTCCGCCGGTCACTTTAGCCGACTAAAATTTTCATCGGTTGATGCGCAGTACTGCACTCAAGTTTCCGTCTCTCATTTCTTCTCTTCGACCTCTACGTGAGTTAAATCGTTAAGAGCGATTTAAATTTGCCGCGCCGGCGTCGGCGTCGAACTCGAGTTTCATCCCCGAGGTGTGGAATAAAACTTATCAAGGAGACACTTCTTCATGCCATTTAACAGAAACCGCGAGAATTAGAATTCCGCTGATTTCAGGTCGGCGATATCGCTACAGACTTCAGCGGCGACGAGAAAATGAACGTTCGATAAAGTGGCGAGAACTTTACATCCACGTTAACTGCGACGAGCCGATCTCTTCGGCACATGCAATGATGCTTGCGTTTGGGGGTCCGGTAGAATTCGTTCGAAGATTTCCGGGATCACGACTTGCTCGGCTCGGGAGTTTTATCCGGCCGGATGGGAAAAGACGCCCCGCGCGATGCGATCGGAATATCCAGGGAACGATGAGTCGAGGAAGCGCTTTCTCGACTTTCCCGGCGCATTTCTTCTTCGTTTCTCGAGCGTAGCGCATGCGAAAAAAAGCGTAGCGACGATCAGCGCGACGACGTCTTCGGAGGAGGATAATAACGCGTCGGAGAAAATCGAACGACGTACACGCCGCGGCTTGAATCGTTGAGCGGCAATAACGAGTCTTCCAGGCGATTTGATATTCTGCGAAAGAGGTGACTTCGAGAAAAATTGTTTAATGCCCAGCGCGCGCGCCTCTCTTTTCTTCATCACCGATTAACGTTACGACTGCAGCACCCCGAGGAAGGCGAGAGATCCTAATAATTCCGGAAAGTTCTCACGTGCTCGCCGACTGAAGCGGATGAATCGCCTTCTAATTTTCGCGGAGCTAACAGAGAAAGGGAAAGTCGACGAAACAAAAAGTCGCCGGGAGATTCACCATTTCCTTTCGCTCTGATAAATTGTTCGTGCGCCGTTGTAATCGAAACTTCGACGCGTTCTCGAATCTTGCCCCGTGCTGGCGAGAGGTAATCATTAAATACTGTTATAAAGTTAGATGAAGTCAGATAATCCTACAATGAGGTTGCTGACTAAAAACTGATTACCAACGAGCGTTCGGGCAAATGTGATGTGTCAATTTGCAGTATATTCACGTGGTCACGGAGATGTTACAAATAATAAATTATATACGGTACATATGCGGCACGATACTAACATTAAAACTCGTGCGGAATGGATTAAAGGTGGGTATATGCCTCAACCCCATTGCCATTGACTGGCAAGTTGCATTTCGCAAGAATGCTCAGGGTTTCTGAGATCGTACTTTACGAATATGAGACTCAAATTTCTTTAATTCACAATGATGGATCCAACATGGCGATCATAATTCCATTTCATTAAAAAGAAAAAAAAAGAAAGTCTGTTATGAAAAAATCTGAGTAGTGAAAGTATACAACATTTTTATCCGAATTTATAAAGTAACCTAAATAATAGTTTAAAATAAGGTCGTGACTTCAAGAGTCCCAAAATACATTTCAGAGATTTTAGAAATATGCCTACGCCTAAAAATATCAAAACGCAGTATTGCGTTTCCGCTGGTCGAGGAGATGAGGGTTCGCCCCAAGGCTCAAATACATAGGACCAAGGAACCAAATGTTCAAATGCTCTAAGTATATATCAGAAGACGAAATTGTCGAAGGGAGGACGCGATCCTCCGGCAATTTATTATTAACAATTTTCAATCAGCGCGTCGAAACGACGGGCGAGTTTGCGCGTCACTCGAAGCTCAGTTACAATGGAAAATCCCTACATGGGAAATCCCGAACTCATTCAGGCTGCGTCGGTCTGGCCGCGGTTCAATTTTTCACGAGTAATGAGGGAATATCGGGCCGGTATGTTTCGCAAAAGTCGCTCGTCTGCTCGACCGTCCGTTGAATTTATGACGTTCTCGGTTACCGCGGACAATTTACCCTATCGTCCCTTCCCCCCCCTCTAGGGCTAGGCGGGTTTTTCGCGTTTCCCCCGGATCCCGGACGCGACGTTGATGCGGCCGGCAATATCTCGGATAATTGCGAGCGGGACGACGACGCTCGCCTTTCTGATCAACGTCCGCCGGATGTTTGTATCATGCCGCGCGCGGACACCGGACGCGCAATCGTTCAAATTAATGGCGCGCCCTTCGACCAATCTGTCCCGAATACAGAAATCCAATATCGTTACCGCGCGCGTGTACCCCCTCCGCCGCCCCCCGTTAACCCCACTGTCCCTCGAAAACGAGAATATCTTGGCGTGCAACCGCGCAGCGTTCGGCAACAAAGAGAACGCGACAGCGACTTTGTTCTGTCATACGTGTGCACGCTTTAGCGTGGATTGATTGTTATTTCTATCTCTCTCTCTCTCTCTTTCTTCTTATCAGGCGCAGAACCGTCCGAATAAATCCTTTTAATAAAAAGCGCATGTCAACATTGTGAATGCATTTCTTATCGAAGCGGGTGAAGAGAGAGGGAGAGAGGGAGGGAGGGAGAGGGGGGAGAGGGAAAGAGATAGGGGAGAGGGAGGGAGAATGAGGAGGAGGGAAGGGGGAGTCAGCTTCTATATTTAGGACCGTCTTGAATTCATCTTCAAATGCTTTTTAGCCAATAGAACGATGCATATAGCATCTGAAGATGAACTTAATATCGTCTGGAATAGAAATGTTAAACGTCGAAATTCATTAGTTATACGGTTACGCCTAACTATGCAGAAAATATGTCATGGAATTTCAAACTGTACGCGGGTAATACATCGTATGTTGGAGTCGGATATTATTAAACTTATATTACACTACAGGGATTATTTTTATGATTTATAATATTTATTCTAAACTTTAATATGAATAAGCTAAAATGGGGCGTGCGTAGCGCGTGCTTGTTCTGGTCGAAATAAAAAATGAGAGGGAAACGCAACAATAGAGAGAAAAAGTGCGCGGGCGATCGGGAGAAATTTATTCCATATTTCTGTTATCTTTCGCGCAACGGACACGAGTCGTTCAAGCGTGCAGGTCTTTGAACTTGGTAGAGGCGGCTTTTTTCTTCAAGATCACGATTAACGCTGCACACAGAGGAGAGAAGAGAGCGCGTCGCTCCGCGGATAAGCTTCCGCGTGCGTTCTGTGTGAACCGCGTGAAATCCTCCGAAAAGGTAAAACCCGTATAGAAATTTCTCAGGATTTTTCCAGATACAATTTAGATTCTAACTAGTATACCCAAATTTGTCCCAAAATAGATTATCCCATCACGATACCAATTAGAAATCCCATTCTTGTCCCAAAAATGGATTCTCTATCTAGAATCGGAACAGAAATAACGTGTAAATTCCAACCTGTTTTTACTAATGCAATAGGGATAATACAAATGTTTTTTTTGTCTTAAATTGTTCCGTATTCGGGCGTAATATAATACATTTTCGTTTTATACAATGTATAGAATATAGTTTTATATTTGAAGATAATTTGATTAATTCGTACATGTGTAAATTAGATGAGTTTGTCGGATATTTATATATATTCTTTACTTTTTTAACTTGAAAGTCTTCTATTAATATTTTTTCATAATTATTTCTCTCGCAAACAATTTGAGTTATTTAAAAAATTGAATATATATATATATATATCATATTATTAATTCGGTTACGTATATGCATTATTGTTGTATATATAAGAGATAAGTATTATATATTAATATTTGCAATAAAAAATTTATATACAGTTTTAAATATTCATTTATTCATTTATTTTATAAAAACTTCTCACAAAATATTGCTTCAAGTATTTATGCTTCAAATATTTACATTTTACAAGGATATGTGTGTATGCATATATATATGTAAAGTGTAAATATTTAAGGTATTGGACATCTCATTCTTATCATAGAATGTGAAATGAGAACCAGAAACATTTTTGGGAAAACGTTGGGAGTGACCAAACAGAATCTGTTTGTGTTTCCCATTTAGAATCGCATTTTTAAAACATTACACTTCTAACTAGAATCTGTATAGATTTCCCAGTTAGGACCCAAACATATTTTGGGAAAACGGCATAGAACCCAAATAGATTCTAAAACATTTTCTATACGGGAAGAAGAGCCCGTCGCGTGTCAGCAGAAGTACAAGTGAATTAACGTTTTGAAGGGCGTAGATTACTTTCACGAAGCAGTCTCGCGCTCACCGGTAATAAGTTTATCGAGTGAAACTCGTGCGCCAATTTCGGAAAAGCTCTCTCTCCCTCTCTCTCTCTCTCTCTTTCGTGCGCGCACGAGCCTGAGACACTTCACCGAACTATAAATGAAGATGGATCAATGCGCGCCGTGCGAGTTCACCCGACAATTGGCCGCTCGATTATATTGAAGTTGCATAGCGCGATCACGCTTCCGGACGACGGCATCTCGCAATGCGAACAGGAGCGAACGAGCGGCACAATGGCAGATCGCGTTGCAACCGCGTGAATATCGAACGAACTGTCGTCGCGTGAAAAAGCGCGGCAAATCCGGCGCAATTCCCGCGGGGAACATTTCTTGGGGTCTAATTGGGATCCAGTGCGATCTCCCGAAAAGTTCTGAATTCCGATTGAGAAATCTGCATAGATTCAAGCTGGAAGTGCAATGTATCAGACAAAGGCGTAGCATTTGAGCCGATTGCTCCTCTCAGCGTTTCCCCAGAGATTCTCCCCGCTTTTTACAATCGAGATGTTACAATTGGACAAAGGATATGAAACTAGACCTCCGTGCACCACCGGGTATTTAAATTTCTCAATTGTGAATACACGAAGACTGTGAATACTCCGCGTTATCCCCGTTTTCATTCATATATTTAGCATCGATTTCGGGAGATTTCGATCGGAGTCTCTAACTGGCGAGAACTCGAGTAATCTCCGCGCGTGTCTCGACGTCTTCTCGCGTGCGAGCGGAAGCGTCCGCTCAGCGAGCTCGTAAGCATCCATTGTCATCGCGATTGCACCCGACTCTCGCGAATTAGTCCGCGCGATCGAAGAGGCTTTCCCGCCGGTCGACGCAGCGGCCTCTAAACGGATCTATTAGCGGCTTGCAAGTTCCGGCACGGTGATTCTGGATCCTCCAACAGCGTGTCGTCGGATTAATTAACGCGGCAGCGTTAAGTCACCTTTGATGTAACACAATCTTGAATAATGTAACGCGATCTAAAGCGAGATACTTGGCGGCGTGACGCGATGAATCGGGATTGAGGAGATCAATCGCGTAGGGAAGAAAAGCGCAAATACACGTCACTCGTTAATGACTGGTCAACGCACAGAATTGATCCAAACAGGCAATTGTGGTGGATTTCGCACTGTTGATCGCAAATATAGCGATCAACTGATGGCCGACTTTGCCACGCTTAATTCGCTCCCGTCAGACCGCAATTCCTCGGTGTGTCGCGTTAGTGGATGTTTTTCTCCGATATTCCTATAAATTCTTAACGACAGATATGGTAAAAATATATTACTTTCAGTTGGATTCTTTTCATACGCCGCGCGTATCAGTAATTTATGGAAATTAAAACGTAGCCTACATTTGTCTACAGTTGGGAATTTTTTTTTCCATTGTCACGCTTCGTCTCAACACACAGACATAAATAAAGAGAATCGAAATTCAAGAAATATGCAAATTATCGTGAACAAGTTGCCGACCAGTGCAACAATTACGCGCGCCTACGTGGGACGCTGGAGCGATGCTTCACGTGGAAGTTGGCGAAGCGTTCTAGCACGCTTTTCCATGTTTTTCTCTCCGTATTTTCTACGATAATTATCAGCTTCATTCGCGCGAATAATCCTCCTCCCCCAGCAGAAACGTGAAAACAGCGTGCACACGCGCGACCGACAAAGTGACGCGGAGTTGTCACGCCGGGAAAGGCCGAGAGGGTGGAAAGGCCTTGGAGAGAAAAAAGAGAAAGAAAGAGAGAGAGAGAGAGAGAGAGAGAGAGAGAGAGAGGGGGGAGAGAGAGAGAGAGAGAGAGAGAGAGAGAGAGAGCGAGAAAGAGTTTTTCCTGTGGAGGAACCGTGCGCGTGACGCACGGATTTTCCAGGGGATAGTAATCTCCAAGCCGAAGATTAAACTAACCGGAAACAGGGACCGAAGGAAATATCGATACCGGCGTGAGTCGTGATGGAGGAGCTTGCGAGTGTTGTTTTCGCGATGGCACCTGTGTTCGCGGCGTAAACACGAATTCGTCAATCGTCGACGAAATCACCCTCGCGAGCGGGCGATTTCTCCGGTTCATCAGTCGCTCCACTGCGCTTTGTATTTCGCGAGAGGCTAGAACGAGGCTAGACGGGCTCCTCAAGAATGTCAGTAATATGCTAAAGATGATGGAAAACAATGGGTTATTTTTTTTAATTCATGCAGCGTTAAAAGTGGCTGGAATGTTCTTCTTAATAGTGCTTGGAGAAACACGACATTACTTGTTGCAACTCTCCGCAATATTTTGGATGATTCAAGTGAACGCGCAACGCAGCCGGTGATAAATTCGCCATTTTAATAAATAGATCCGATGAGAGCAAATAGGAAGGAAGAAAGAGCGCGCTGCGTAATATCGTTAACGACGTACGTATGTAGCGGCGCGATTTAATTTTCCGCGCTGCGAGAGTAATTATTCAACTGAATTCGACGATATTTTATCGAACGTGCTAACGTAATAAAATGGAAAATCCCGCCGGGGCGAGATTCTTCCTGCCGAGGGACGTTGTAAAATTATGCAATAGCCGAGTGCAAACGTTTGTCTTCTATGAAACATGACCAGCGCGCTTCGTGTAAAGTGCATCGCGCGCGTACGATTCACGTCTCAAAATAAATATGCAGCTCGGATTTATTACGGGCGTTCATAACCCGATATTAAATTAATTTCACGCACGATAAAATGTAACGCGTCGACATCGGAATTTTCGAACTGGCTGATTCGTTCCCGCCCGAGCGACTTTTCGATTTACCATTTACGATAGCGTGTCATCGAACGCGTCCGAAATACGCGTGTTTAATCGACAGATCTCTCGATCTTTCGCAATAGGATATTCTGAAACGCGCCTCCTCGCGTGAATCTTGGGATCCTACGATCTCCAGGAGTTATTGAAGCGATTGGACGAATGGAGTCCGCGAAAGTTTGGAGGGTTTCGATGTTTCGACGCCGAAGGTTAACGCAACTTGCGCGCTTTCTTGGGCCACGCGGATTTCTAGTTTTAATGAGTATGCGGATTTGTGGATTCTTCAAATCGGCGAGTTCGCCGAGATCGTTCGAGTAACTTAATTCTCAAAACTTTTCTACGCTCAAAAGCTCGTTCTCCTCCGATTTTTCGCCACTCGACAATCATCGTTCGCTCTTCCGACGGGTAAACCGGCACGAAACTTATCCCTGCCCGCATAAAATCGGGAATTAAAAAGTATGTGCGCGCGCGATCACTCGGGATTTCCAAGTGTCGATTTGCTTTATCGCGAATACGAATTGCTCACTGTGTAAGAAACTTTTAACGCCATCCAATTTGAGTTTGTTGAAAATTACGAGGGGTCCATGTCGATCATAACGGGTAGTTCGACCGCGGTGGAAGGAAAACGCGAAAATTTCGCGAGATCACGGAAAACTCGCTGAAAAATTATACTCGGCATTCAAATGATATTCCGTGCAAATATAATAAATGTAGTATATCACATTACACGCGCGAATGCAGGAGCATTAACAGATACCAGACACACCATCCAGAGAATTTATAATAAAAAGAATAACAATAAATAAGAATAACAATAAATAATTAAAACAATATCATAAAGACTAAAAATAATTTAACAAAAATAAATATAGAATTTTATGATCAGAGAGAGAGAGAGAGAGAGAGAGAGAGAGAGAGAGAGAGAGAGGAACATTTCCACTCTGTGCTTTAATTCATTATTCTTCCGTTTCGCACGCGCGCCATTTATATTTTAAGAACTAAATTCTATTATGAACAAATTCACTGCGACTCAGCAAGATAAATTTCAAGACAATTTATTCCTGTGTTGTCGAAAAAAGAAATGGCGAAATGGAAAAGAATTTATATGAAGACAAAGATATGTATGTACAATAGAATACTCTTTCCGTAAAAGGGAAGAAAATATTCAATTGGATCGTCTGATTTTTTCAATTTTTATTATCTCTGTCTCTCGCGTCTTTGCCGCTCGGATTGTTCAAATCGCAGAATCAACTCGCGGTGACGCGTCGTGATGCCCCAAAACTCGCAGAACTCGTGAGTTTCGGGCGCGAAGGTGTATTTTAATCCACGTGTCCGATGAATTTTTAATTCATGCCGTGCGAATTTGGAATTTATGTCGGCTGGCGGCTCAGCCCGGCGGGCGGATTTCATTTCAGATAAAGAAACTTTTCGTCGTCTCCGTCGGCCGGCCGTTTAACGAACTTAGCGAACGGTCTGGTAAAGTGGAATCTCCATGAGAGAATCGCCCCCGGGAAACGCCGGCAAAAGTTTCTCGCCCTTCTTCCCGATGAATCGAAACGTCGTTCGGCGAGCTCCCGGTTCGTTGTTCATTTATAGAACGTGCCGTAAAACCGACGACTCGCGACTTATATACCGGGACGTGCAAATAAAACGGGGAACGAACGCTCCCTCGTTCCCGCTTATCGAAACGTGCGAACGAGCGTGGGCGTGCGCATTCTTCGAGAATTCCGTGTGCGGATAACGCAAGCGATAATAATATTATATTTGGCCCTATTATTATTGTTTATTTATTCGCCGAGCTATTGCGCGAGCACACGAGACGATAAAGTTGCGAAAACTTTCGGGATTTATGATTTCATATTTCAAGTCGTGGGCGCGCACGCGCGGCCACCAGAAAAGACGATAAAATTAGAAATTACGCGCTTTGCTGCCAGCTCTTTCGCGAGGTAAATTACGAGAGACAAAAGCATTCCGTGCGCGCTTACACAAGCAGAAGTAAGGGAATTAATTACCGGCATTTCCGCGAAATAAAATGGAGGTTTTGTCGCGCAGACCAAGGAGCTGGAAGATGCATCAGCCGCATACTGATGCGCTATTAATGTTCCCAAAAGTAATTTTCGCAACAACGCGCTCGATCCCCGCGACACCCCGAAACAAACGACAGAGACAGAAATTCTCGAAAAACGAAGAAAATCAATCAAAATGATCAACAAAAGCGAGCGGCGGAGAGGAAGAAAGGGAGAGAGAAAAAGGGGAGGAAAAAACACGAAGGTTGAAAATAATGGCTTTACTCGGGTTGCAACTTCGTAAAATATCCGACGTCGCCCTGAAACGGCGCGGGCGGGGGTTTCCGTTGCGAAAGAAGCTTTGCCGTTACGACTCTTCATGTTTGTCGGAGACTCGGGTATGTCGATCGACGGTGGAGGACCGCAAGCACGAAAAGCGACTGAGGAAGCAACAGACGCGAAAGAAATGTTCGTTTTTCGTTCATACCTGAGTCTAAATGTTTACCCCTCGTCATCTCGAGATATGACGCTAGGCAAGCCATTGACTAGTGAAATTTTCCCCATGTCGAAGAACTCGGAAGAACACTCGCTGAAGAATCGTTGGATATTCAATTGTCTCTCAAATGTTCAAGATCAGCTAGTTAAAATTAACGAGGAAGATTAAAGTGCAAGTGGAAGTTGCATCGATGTAACCGGACATGAAGCAAATGACATTCCGTTTGTGGAACTTTAGAGCTCCCGCTCAAGGTAGGACGACAGTCTGTGCAGCGTCCTCCAAGTTGAACGGAATTCGAAGGAGGTTGATGTGAAAACAAAATAACGACTTCATCAGCGTGTGAAGTTGCCGAATGAATGATCCTCGTGTTTGCCGCAATACGAGTTATTATCTCATAATTAATAATTAATAATCCTCGGTTCTACGCGTTTGAATGCACTTCATACGAGGTCCGTTCGCCTTCCGAGAATTTCTGAACTATGCGATAAGTCGAGGCGAAAGGACGGTACACTTGTTTCACTCCAACTTATCGCGCTAGTTCACGAGTTCCTCGCACGCGAACCTACGGGATCTACAGCGTTTTAATTTTCTCTCAAAACCATAATCTGCGCAGGTGGCTCCTCGTGGAAAGAGGGCGAGGCAGAGAGAGAGAGAGAGAGAGAGAGAGAGAGAGAGAGAGAGAGAGAGAGAGGAGAGAGAGAGAGAGAGAGAGAGAGAGAGAGAGAGAGAGAGAGAGGAGAGAGAGAGAGAGAGAGAGAGAGAGAGAGAGAGAGAGAGAGAGAGAGAGAGAGAGAGAGAGAGAGAGAGAGAGCGTCGGTCTATACCCGACCAAGGGTAGTTTCCGGCTCCCTCCAACGAGTGGTAGAAGGAGGAGGAGGCGCAAGGAGCTCGCTCGCGACAGCTCGGCCGGTGGAGAGAATGAACAAAATAATTCACATGCCGCGGCGTTAAAAGCGCGCCGACGGAACCGGCGCCGCTGTGAAACGCTCATGTGATTTACACCGGGCCGTTCCCGAAGTTCGCGGCACGCCCCCGCCCCGGCTGCGCCGTTCATCTTCGATGTCTAACTACTTCCGCGGAAGCTGCGTACGTAACTAGCGTCGTCAATAATTGCGGCAGCCCGGTATAGCGGCGGTCGTCTACGGGGATCGATATTGCGCTGGCACACCGTTCGGAGCTTGTTAGCGCAACTTTCCTCGTCGCGAGGTGCACGCGTGCGTGCGCGCGTGAGGCGCCGAGGAAAATCTGAGATCTGCAAATTCGCAGTTTTCCGCTCGGCGGGAACGCTCCGCTAGCCGCCGAAAAGTCCCGCTTGATTAAAACGAGAAAACAGCCGTGTTATCTCTCCGCGACCCTCTCGCGGACTTCTCGAGGTGGACTGTTGTCCACCTCGAAAATGTCGTCGTAAAAAAAGAAGAACGGGAGAATGCTCTCCGCGAGAAGATCACACACCTCAATTCTAATCTTTTGTTAACGCGGAATTAATTCTCCTCGCGAACTTGCCGAGAGTCGAGATGTTAATTCTACATTAATCTTCCAAATTGAAAGATCCATCGGAGAATCTCTCTCGGGACGTAACGAATAGATAGCCCCGTTGTGGTCCCCAAACGCACCCACCGATGCCATTTTTCAGACGTACCAATTATTTAACATCTCACGTGTCTCTGCCTCAAATATCTTACCTCACACTTTCCCTCTACCAGTTAAAGCTCAAGTTCGGCGTTTCACAGACACGGAATAGTCTCGCGGGCGAGAAAGCAGTTTTCCCAAAGTTTTTCTCCAATTCGGAGCCGGAGTAGAGAGCGAATATTTCCCGCGAAACCGCGGTGCGACAGCACGAAACGGCTGCGGAAAGGAAGATACGCGCTTTCCCGCGCATCTCTCACGTTGTAAAGAACACGCGAGCGCGCGAGTTGTCGCAGCCGCGCTGCTTCGAGCTTGCGATGTCTGTAACGAATGGAGGAGAGCGGAGCTTCGCGTGCGACTAGAAGGTGCGTAATACTTCAACGTTCAGCTTGATGGAAATCGAGCGGGCCAAGACGGGTGTGTTTCGAACGAACGATGAGAGAGAGAGAGAGAGAGAGAGAGAGAGAGGGGGGGAGGGCGGAATGAACGAGGTGACGAACGCTCGAACGCAGTCGATACGGTCGTGGCTGGCTATCGGGGGTTGAATTGGCGAAAAACCGATTCGGAAGAGCGCAAATCCCTCCGGCTTTATTCGCTCGCGCGCGTCTCGACAAGACCGCTTCGTCGAGTTACGCGGACCGTAATCGCCGAGCGAGACGCTCCGTTGCGGCGCCACCGCATCGCCGGGGTTTCTATTTCGACTCAACTTACTCAATAAGACCTAGAAATTCTTTCAGGATACTCCGGATATTCCAATCTATATACGTAAATACCGCTGAAAGAGTTTAAATCGCGCGGTCGTATACATGTGATTACCGCGCGAGAGACGCGCGAATCGAGGATTTCCTGTCGGCCGCAGGCTCGTCGAAGCTCAATTTTTAACAATATGATCGATAACACGGCCCGCAGGAGTCGTCAGTCATTGGATATTATCGTGAGTAATTTTAAATTAGGAAAGACGGATAATGTTTGCGGTAAATATTCACATACCGCTAAATATTCTGTCGGAATATTCTCGCAACGCACGCGGTGAATTCTGAATTATTAACATCACGAGGCTATCCCTTCCTAATGATTCCTCTGACGAGTTGCGATAAACACTCTCTGAGCCAGAAATCGATCCTGCCGGCTTTTAACTGTATTTAAATCCCCGCAATTCGAAACCGTCGGAATAGCTCGGATTCGAACAGCGGGGGAACCGATTCGATTTGAATGACCGGATAGTTTGCACATCTCGGATAATCACGCGATTGCTACGAGCACGAGTACAGTCAGTTGAGGCGTTTCCCAACGAGAGAGACTCGCTCCTAATAATCCTCGCTCCTAATGTCCGCGCGAGCGAGCAACAAGAAGGACGGGAAGGAAAAAGGTCCCGTGACGGCGGGAGCGACCGGCAGCGCCGTCCCGGAAGTCTGTTTTCTTGGGATAAATTTCAGACGCGCGATGCGCCAGTTAAACGGGGCAACATGGCAATGCACTCAGGGTAATGCTCAATTTTTAAACCCGGCCGAAACTCCTCCGTTATTACCGCACGATTGAGACGCGCCACCAGCGCGACGTATAAATCATGCAAGTCGCGCGAGGCGGAATTTACGTTCGCGAGCGCGTCGCGCGGCCGGCGCGGCGGATCGATGTTTTTCGAGGTCTGAGGCCTCGGGAAAAGCCGAAACGCCTCTCTTGTTGCGTTCCAATCGGCCCACGCGGTTATGCGACTTTTTTCCGCGTCGCGGCATCCGCCTTTAGCCCTTAAAGGGAGAATTACATGTGGAGCAGGCCGTTTTCAAGGCTATTTTTACGAATTTTTTCAACAGAAACGGTAGGATCAACGAACTTGAAATTTTCCCAATGTATTCATTAATGTTCAAAGTATAAAATAAATTTGTTACTATCGATATGGAAAGTACACATAAAACTTTAAACGCGTTTATTTGAAAACTCATTTTCTTAAACTGTCGACACGATCACGCAAAAACTACTGAACCGAATAACTTGAAATTTTTACACAATATACAGTAGAAATGTAGTTCTCGCCCTTACCTCGAATAGTTATACTTTATTTTATTCATTTTTTTAAACATGATTACAAGTTGAAAAAACGAAAGTTTCATTTTCGATACTTCTTTTTTGCACAGTCATTATTTCTCCAAGCTTGGCTTGACTGCCCTCATTTTGATACGGGCTATAATGGTAACAGTATATTTTGAAAATCTTTGTCATTTTTTTGGTTTTAGAGTAGTGAGAGCACCGGAATTATGTCGACAATAAACATAGAACTCGCAAACGGATGACTGCAGTTTTATCTATAATTACAAATTGGACCGGTTCTTGTGTGATTCAATAAAATTTATTTTACACTTTGAACATTAATGAATACACTGTGTGAAAATTTCAAGTCCATTAATTTTACCGTTCCTGTTAAAAAAAACGTAAAAATAGCCTTGAAAACGGTTTTCCGCATGTAATTCCCCCTTAAAAGCTACCATCAAATATCACCCCAATCTAACTTTCCTCGTTATTGTTTACAGCAAAATATATGCAAGAATTGATCTGTTTTATCATAATGTCGCTACTGATAGTATGAATAAATATCTATAAAATTGGTATTGTCAAGATGGTTACGCTTTTTAAAACGATGAAGAATTCGCTTGGAATGAGATTTCACCCATGGTAACTTTTAAAGGTATACGCATGCCAATTATTCCGCCATTCCTGTGTTATCGTCCTCTCACAATTTTGGGAAGAGCGGATTTTGTAATCGAGGAACATACATCGGTGTTCCGCCTTCATGCGCCACTTGCATTCTCCGGGATCGAAGGAGCTGCTATTCTTAAAGAATCATCGAAAGAATGATGTTTCGATGTTTCTGGAATCGTTTCTACCAAGAAGTTATTTTTGCGAACTGAAGGTGACCGTTGAATGAGTCTGCACCACCTTTATAGCGGGACAAGCTAATTGCGTGTCGGTTAAACTAACGTTCGCTTTGCTCGTGTTATCGCGTTAATGCGATCGATCTTTCTTCTTCGCGTGCGGTGAAGGTGATCGAGGAAGAATCTCACGCGAGAAAGAGAGAGAGAGAGAGAGAGAGAGAGAGAGAGAGAGAGAGAAAGAGAGAAATAGCAGCGATATCCTTTCCAGCGCAACGAACATTCCTCGCCGCGAATTATCTTTTCCATCTCTCGCTTGTTAATAAGCATTTGAGCCGCAGCGTGAAACCGATTCCACGGCGGCCCAAACGCCGAACAACCCTCCCGACTCTCCGCGAACTCTCCCCTACCTTGACCTCGCGCGCCGGCGAGTTGGCCTCTCGCTGCTCCGGCCGCCACTTCTGGCTTCCCCCGTCGTCCGTCCGGTTCCTCACGAGACCGTTCAGACTGCGGTAGGACAACAGCCGACACATGTCGCTGGTGAGATCGGGCAGGCGATTTCTGCAATCGCCGCAGTGGAACTTTTGCTGCGGCATCGCGCGCACGCACAGCACACGCACACACACACACACCCGCGTATCTTGTCTCCTTCTCTCAGCTCGCGGCCGCTTCGTCCTCGGGCGAGCACCGAGCGACCTTTGTCATTTTCCCGGACGATCGGCCGGGGGATACGCCGCGGGATTGTCTCGGATCAAGCGGGATACTCGACGCCGCGCCGCCACGGACGATACATCGTCATGAATCCGCGCGGATCACCGTTGCGATTTCGATTCGTTGCAGGTCCGACCGCACTGCGCACGAGTTACTTCGTCGCGTCGTCGCGAGCGATGTGACGCGCGGTGCGCTTATATTTACGCGGAGAATCCTCGCGGCACAACGGCGCAACGTACGTGCGTGAATTCTTCAAGCGGTGCCCCAAATATACTGATCGAGTGCGAAGCAATCTCGGCGAGCTGAAGAATGGACCGAGCGATTCTGTGAAAAACGACTCTTCCGTTCCGTCGAGCAATCGTTGAAAAGCATCAGTCCACCATTCCCGTCGGTATATTATGCATCTACATGTCTGCGAGAACTGCCGCAAGGGTCGGTTATCATCGAGACTTATGCACTAGCCGATATTTCTCCGCGAAAGTATTCTCCGTCGCGCCATCGACGGCGAGTATGCAGCAAGACCGGTTCCAACTCGGGAGTCCTGAGAGGATAACGGGAGGTTCACGGTGCGGGCCGGCAGCGATTCCAAGATGCTCCGATAGCGGTTCTTTAGCGATCCGATAGTAGTTTAATGTAATTCGTTACCGGCTCGATGATGCTTATTAACGAAGCAGCATCATCAAGCACCACCCGACGATCGCGATGAACCATCGTCGACTCCGTCTCGCTCGTGGCGTCGAGAACTCCCGAGTTAAAATCGGTCTCAGGGTCGTTGCGGAAAAACGCGAGGCTCGATATCGGCCATCGCGCTTCAGAATCTGCGCATAATTGTCGCACAAACGGTCTCACGCTTGCCGAATGCTATTTCAATCGCGATCGGTCATGCATTCGTAACAGAGGCGCGACGATCGATGACCGGCGGATAAAATAACGCGACCGAGCATGGGGGAGGGTAGAATTCAGCGGGTGGAAAAAGAGTTCGATGACGTTAACGAGAATGTGCCTCCTCCCTTCGCAGGGGGCGGGGGTGAGACGCGGGGCGCGCAATTGGGACAATTGACATCAGAGAGAGAGAGAGAGAAAGAAAGAGAGCTCTGTTCTTCGACATCGTCTCGTGGAGATCGCCTTTGCGACCACTTTCCGCTTCGTCCGCGGTCCGGTATTTGCCCCGAGGGGGAGGGTCGCCGCTTTTTGCTCGCCCCTTCACCTTAAACATTTACGCTGAATGGAATCTCGAGAACCCTGGTCGGCGCGCAAACGCGACGCGCGATCGCTTTAATAAGCGCGAGCGAATTGTTTTGAATGAAAAGCCGAGAAGGCGAATCGTGGCTGCGTTCATAGAGCGATGATACTCGAGCGATTTTTAGAGTCACGCCTAGAGAGGTGTCTTTATTCGCGGATTAGCGCTGCTGATTTCGCTCGCGACAATACGATTCACGTCGATACTGCGAGTCTCCGAGACTGCGCACGCGCGCTGGAAACTGCGAAATTTACTCTAAAATGCTCACACCTGCCGACTCTCACGCATTTTGTGCGTGAATATGTTCGTGAACGATACACTCACGCTCTTTGACGCATTGCGTGTCAAGCCGACTCTACCGACGGTATTTCTTCCGCGGCCGCGCGAGTTTTCTCTTCATCGTTGCTTTTACCTTTGAACGTCATTTTATGGGGATTATTTCGTCACTTGCGACATCGAGTCTTGTGAAATAGATTTTTCTGGACGGATCATCGGGATCGAACTATATTAACTATATAACTATATAACTGTATAACTGTATGTTCGTTCACAACGTTCAATACGTTAGAGTTGGTACTTCGAGTAATTCCGCACGTCTCTGCTCGAAAAATATCCGGTTTTGCTTTAAGGGGTGAGAGGCGGAGGGTCTTATTTGATTTGTTCCTTCCTGCAAATATCGGCGCGAAATCGTGACGGTTTCGGAAACGCGGCGCAAGTATGTCCGTCGGAATGAGTTCATTTGTCTTCGCGTCGGTTGAAACCCGCGACGAGGCGACGGGCGAGAGTCGATCGACGGATGACCCGCGGAAAAAAATGATGAAAAATTCGCGTCGGTTTTTCCAGGAGGGTTCACCGTTCCCGTTCGTCCGTTCACTTGCTTGTTCTCGCTTGTCCGTCCGCGAGGAACGTCGTGAAAAATCGCGTGCGATGATCCACGGACGACTGAAGGGGGAGAAAGAGAGAGAGAGAGAGAGAGAGAGAGCTGCGGCCGCTAGTCCGGCACTGAGAAACGTTTAAAAATATCCGGGAACACGTGAACGAGGTCATTTCAGGAAGACAAGGCGAGGTCTTCGGAAGGTTGGAATTTACATAAACGAGGTCGAGAGGATGACTAACTCGCTCTCCGGTCGCGCGCGGGAGGTTTCCGATATTAAAGACGACGTCGGCGCTCATCGATGCTTCTTTTCTCTTTTCTCTCCCTCCCTTTCTCTCTCTCTCTCTCTCTCTCTCTTTCTCTCTCTCTCTCTCTCTCTCTCTCTCTCTTTCTTTCTGCTCTCGTTCCGATTTCGATACATTGTATTCGGATCCAGGACAAACGCGGATCTTACGTACAAGAGAGCTGCAGAGATATTGAACGAACGAACGGACGGACGGCTGATCTGATAACGAGACATCGAGATGTAACCTTTCCGTTCGGCGACATATAATTTTTCAGTATTACGTGGAGGGAATATTATGAGCTTCCCTTGTCATACAAATTCCCCTCGGTCTGATCATGCTTTCCGATAACGCAGAAATAAACCGTCGGCCGAGTTTATCTCGCTAAAGGAAAGAGTAATTTTTTTTAACAAGATAACAGATAAGCCAAAGCACGAGCTTTCCCCGGGTTATGAAATTTGAGAGCAATTTTTAAAAATTCTTTCCGTGCACGAATAATAAATTTTTCCCTTTGTCCGTCAGCTGTCAGCGAGTCAGAAGCTTGACGATTTCGCTGCGATTCTCCATGGTTCTCCATGGTGTTTTTTTCTTCCTTTTGCACACATACACGTACGCTGCGAGTAACATATTCTTCATTAGAGCGCAACGAGAAGAATAGCGATCCGGGCGGCGGTGTAATCCGTAGAAATGCTTCCGCGTAGATATTTTATTCCCTGTATATACGGCGCGCGATTATTTTTAGCCGGCCAGCCAGCCAGCGGCGAGCTGCTCGTTACACGTACGAGACTGAAATTGTTCCCAGTCGCAACGAGACGCGTCTAACTTTTTCAAATTGGATTCTGCGAGGCCAGTTACTTGCCTTTATTTCCCCAAATGCACCACGTTGCGCCGTATTAGCGCTTTACATTTCATTTTCCGCCGGCTCCCACGTCCACCGGAAATGGATTCAGCTTGTACGCACGCGGATTACGCGGCTCGTGAATTATTTTCTCGCCGCGGTGTTTGCCGAAGAATTATCGCCGGGACGCGATAAATCCCGCGAAATACCTCCGACTGTTCTCCCCTCCCTCCCCCCTCCGCTCCTTGTTCCTTCTCGCTTCTCGAATTTGCCTCACGCGCTGATTTAACGGCGGATAATTGCTTGTCGTTATGCGCGCGATACGACCGAAGCGCAATCTCGAATGGCTCGTTTTACAGGCGACGAAGGCACGAATAAAAATGCGATAAACATCAACGCGCAACGGGACGGGATGGAGCAAAGGGCCGCAAAATGCGGGTTCGAGGGCCTTTAAAAAAAATTATCGCCGCGCGGGACAGGCGCGCGATAGCGCGGTAAATTTACCGCGTCTTCGCTTATGGCGCGCGTAAAACGCGCCGGCTCGTCGGTGCGCGAATAAACGACTCGAAATGAAAAAGTCGCGCGGAATTAACGCGACCCTCGTGACTAACGGCTCCGTGTCGTGGAGTAAGCGAGCGATCAGTTCTCATCAAATTTTTCATATCGACCCGACGACCAGACGAGACGTTGATAGCGTTCGGGGACGCGAATAGCGACTCTTCCCTCTTATTCGAGCCATGTATGTGGAACTTGAATAAGATTTATCTTGTGACAGACAATATTCACCGAAACCGCAGACGTTTCTATAAAATTCTATAAAATTTGCAGTGTTTCGTAGAAATAAATTTTTGCAAACAAATAAAATGGGGCTCGGTGCTCGCTCCAGCACCTCGCGCGCTGCTTGGAATGTAAATCTGTCCTCGATAACGTTTTTTTCGTTGCTAACGACATATACGCGCACTCGCTCTTTCTCTTTCTCCGGCGAAAACTCCCCACGTTCGTCACGTCGTCGACGTTAACGCCGCGCGCGTAAAACGTCTCTCTATTCTCATACAAATTCCATTTCGCGACCGACCTCTAATCACTATATCTGGATCTCCGTGTCTTCGTTTCAAAGATGCGCGTCGCGCGACGAAACGCGACACGGAATTACGCGGCCTCGGCTCCTCCTCATCGACGGTGCGCCGTGCCGTTGGCGCAGGATATAAAGGATAATCCAATTTCGGAGGCTTTCTAGCCGTGATAGCGTCGGGAAAAGAAAAGGGTGAGCTCATAAAGTTCGGACCCACGGGAGCGCAATACACCGGCAGACAATAACGGAGAGGAGGAAGAAGGAGTGGAAGAAGAAGAAGAAGAAGAAGAAGAAGAAGAAGAAGAAGAAGAAGAAAGCGGAGGCAGAGGAGAAAGAGAGAGAGAGAGAGCGAAGATTTTACGGGAAATTACGGATGTAACGCGCGTAGCACGCTCTGTCTCGCTCGCTCTCCATTTCTCTCGCCTATCTTCCCTAACGATCCTAATTACTTCGCTTATATCGATACTCCCTAGATCATCGCCGAAGGATCGGCGAAGAAGCAACTTCCGTTTTCGACGAAGCTCGTTCGTCTATCTTTGCGCGCGGTTCGTATCGACTAGTGCAATGAATAAATCGGTTTTAACGAATTTGCCGACATTATACAGGGTGAGCCGTGTAAAACGCATGAATGTTTTAAAAAATATCGATGGCGGAACGAAATTTCACGAGAACGAGTTGTATTACTTTAATGTGTCACGCTTTTTTACGCACCTATCTATTTTCCCCACGAAAATACATCAGAGACAAATGTTTAAAAATATATTGTCCCATTAAAAAAAAAGAAATTCCAATATCTTTGATCATGCGGAGAAAAATTAACGTATCCGTAAAGGTGCGACGCTGATAGTTAAATTTTGCCTGACAATTATATATTCTTTTCGGCCGCCGATATCTTTAGAAATGTTCATCCGTCGCGCTTCTTTACGCGCCTTATCCTGCACATCTGTGTGTACACTCATCTGTGTATATTTAATACAGAACCGTATATTTTTTAATATACAGCGCAATATATATTTTTATATTTTTCTAAATATATCAAACCGTATGTTTTTTCAACGCATGACGAGATAACGCGAGCACTCCCACGCCAATGTATTGTTCAAATATAATTTGCATCTCTAAATCAGGACACGCGCGTGTGAATCTTCGTCGCGCGTTTGAAGCCGAGGAATCGCGGCTGCACCTCACCAGCCGGCAGATTCCGTTCGCTAAAGGACGAGACGCGTCAAGGGAACGAAATTCCGTGTGCGACGGACGCAATTAAAGACGTCGGTACAAGATAATCCGGGAAATTACAAATTCGTTCGGCCGTCTCTCCCCGTCCTTTGGGACAATCCTAATTAACTCGGCTACCGCGTCCAGAGGTTGGATACCTTCGTGCACCGGCTCACGAAAACGCGCTTGACGATCTAGTTAGTTCGACCCGGAAATTTGGTGCTGTCCTCAACGGGACCGACCGACGTAACGCAGCTGCCGAGGGTGCAATTTGAATAGGATGGCTTTCAAGTGCTTTCCGAGGCAGAAGCGTCAACTAAAAATCTGATGCACGCGCGACGTCTCGTAAATTGAAGTATTTGCGATGAGCGATTCACCGAAAAAGAGAAAAGGAGAGAGAAAGAGAGAGAGAGAGAGAGAGAGAGGGGGGGGGGGAGGGAGGAGGGAGAGATTACGTTAACTCCTCTTACAGAAGAGCCACCGGTCGAATTTTTTAATCCTTTGAGTTTCCCGGCGCATTTTTCAAGATACCGCATAGAATATCTCTAAAACTGAAAGTACCTCATTTTTTGGTAATAAAACTTTTTCAATTTTTTCTCCTGCCGACGCTACTTTCTAAATAAAACTGGACAAAAACCTGATAAAAAATTACACCAAATTTTCAGGATGAAAGAACCGGGACTCAAAGGGTCGACTAATTTCTCTTCATCATGTGAGAGATTTGCGAACGATTTACGGATTTTGTTCGCTACTGTTGATTCTCGGACATATTCACGGTTGATCCTCGATCCTCGCAGAATCCGGATCGTGCAGAGCGAGGCGAATCTTACTTTGGGAAGCGACAAGATCGCGAGGTTACTTGGAGGCGAGCGTACCGTCTCGACAATGATCGATTATAAATACCCACCGCCCACGGCTGGTTACGCTAAGAGAAAACGATCGCGCGATCCGAACAGCGACTGCCGCTAATGAGAACAAGAAACGTGGAAAGGGAGTCGTCGCGCGAACCGGGTAACGTCCGCGGTACTAATGAGTTCTTGTTTGGCGGCTACGATACGATACGAGGCGCGGCGAGGCGCCAACTCGATAATCACGATCTTGGTAATTACCGTGGCGCTCACGAAATTCCGCCGCAGTGATTAATATTGTAATCGTTGTTGATGTTATTAATTAGAGATCGCGGCTGTTACGGGGCGCGCGTGCGCCGCCGCTGTAATTGAATATATAATTGAAGCCGTGATTCGCCAGAGAGAGAGAGAGAGAGAGAGAGAGGGAGAGAGAGAGAGGCGTGCATAAATTATTCCGCTGAAAACAATTAGGGATACGCTTTCTCGAGAGCAGATGTATACACAGTTGTGTGTCTATTTGCCACTTGCTGCCGAGTGCTGAGCGACCCGTTCCTCGTCATTTCTCATTCGCGACGTTTCGTGAATAAAAGTTCGAACGCGCCCGCGAATACGACGTTCTTTTTTTCGTTTTTTGTGAAAACAGGGAAACGCGAAACGCGACGTTCCGTTTCGATTTATCATCATCTTTCCGTTCAGAGATTTCTCGTACTGCTCAGCGAGGAAAACTCTGATGCCTGCCTATTTCCGCGTTATTAGGAGAAGCACGAAAAGTAAAAAAATAATATATATATATATATATATATATGAGATGGAAATTATATAATACTCTCTCTATGCTTGCAAATGTTTGATCGCTGTTCTTATAAGCTCGAGTTAATCATCGATATGTAATTCAATGCTGCGTTAATAATCGTAACAGTAGCAGGTCGATATCTATAATAATGACTCGGTACAAAGCCACTCGCGAAAGCTCGTAGCGAGCGAGCGCGTGCGTAACATGCAAAAATCTTCAAAAATTCGCGAATTTAACAAAGCACGTTGCAACATCGCGTTCGCGCGCGCGCGCGCGGCGGGATTGGCATCGCGAATTTCCGGTTTCGCGGACGGAAGCTGGGATCTCTCTTGCCGTACGAAGCCCAACAACATCGCGACGAAACGCGGCGGCTTAATAGGGAATTAAAACAGATTATTATTCCGCTGATAAGATGAAAAAGTTTTCTAATTAACAGCGAAATTTCTTTCGCGGAATCGTCCAGCGGCCGCGGAACAATCCGCGAGTTCGGAATAATTTCTCTCGTTGGGAAAATAATCCCGTCGTAAGTGGCTTCGTTATCTCCCGCGGAGATCATTACGCTACTGAAATTACGCCGCGCAAAGTTAAATTATGAATTATTCGCCGAAGATTCTTCGATAGCCCACGCCGCACCCGGCCGCTCCCGAATTGCGACTTTGTTAGCGGGTCCCCGTTCTGCACGCCTCACAACGCGCCATCCGCGGCTCGTTTGCGATGCATTTGCACTCCGTTTGCTCTGTTAATAATTCACTTGTTCACTTTCAAATGGAGCAGAGAGATGTTGTAATGGAGATGCTCGGCCGGATAAATTCAATGTGCTTTGAACAAGACTGCGAAGATCCCGCGATAACCCGCGTTTACACCGCCGCGTTGAGTTTCTCAGGTCTGCACAGGTCATTACCCGAACCTGTCTTTCTTACTTTTCTTTTGGAAATGAGATGTCGCAGTCGCTGGAGCGGAGCACCGGTGCTTTGCGATTTGGCTAGAAAAATATTCGTACCAGATGCTCTCGAGCGTACTTTGGAATCTACGCAAATGATAGCTCGAGCTCTCTCAGTGTTCCATGAATTAAACATCGTGTTCGTACGAAGCATCGATATTTCGTAATTTGGCCGTGAAAGTATCCAAGTTTAAATTGACAAAACTCGCAGCAGAGGGGAAACGTACAATACTCGAGCTGCTCCAGATTCAACATTGACTTTGCCGTGACCATCGTCGGCGCAGATTAGATACGACAAGCGGAAACATACATGTGTGCTCACACACACACACACACACACACACACATACATATTCGCGCGAGAGAAGTCGAATCAAAGACAGCACCGTGAACAGAATAGAAGGACAGAGAAGAGGGAGAGGGAAAGAGAGAGAGAGAGAGAGAGAGAGAGAGAGAGAGAGAGAGAGAGAGAGAGAGAAAGAGAGACGCAGGACGAAACATAGCGCGCTTGGCTAAGAATTTCAAAGTCCGAGCTCGTACGTAACGCGACGTTTCCGCAATCCGCTTATTCCAACTCAGAAATTCTCGCCGACGCCCGCATCCGCGGAATATTACGGACGGAGTTCGCGTCCTCCGGGGCGCCGTCGCGACAACTTCTTTCGCGCGAATCGCGACAGGAAGAGCGTGTCGTTACACCGAGACATAATAACGTTATCGCGTACGCGACGAAATAATAAGTGCGCGCAAGATGCATCAAAACTGGCAGCGACTGCTGCGCGCCGGCGTCTCAATAAGAAGGAAAAACCTCTCTCTCTCTCTCTCTCTCTCTCTCTCTCTCTCTCTCTCTCTCTCTCTCTCCGTCTCTCTTCCTCCGGAGCTTCTCTCCTCTCAGTCCGCCCCTCCCGCGATCCTAGTTTATCGCGTCCGCGGTGCAATAATTTTCCCCGCGCGGGATTCAGGCAACAATGGGGCGCGAGCGCGAGGATAAATAACAGCCGAGAGCGAGGCCACCATGGGGAATTTCTGGAGATTCCTATTAAGATCGTCGCGCGATGATACATCGGCGCAATCCGTCGCGAACCCGTTCATCGTGAGAGACAGATGAAGCAGGAAAGCTGGCGTCTTTTTTTTTTTTAACAAACTGTGCTCAGTGAAACGGCCCCTGATTGACGGAAACGCCTGAATATGTCTTAATATATTTCTAAAATTCAGTAATTCTATATTTCTCAAATTGGGTATTCAAATTGGATTTTCGGGCTCGCTCTATTCGATGGTGAGCTTGAATATTCAAAATTCAAATGACGGATGTAAATATAATGTAATATAGCTGATACAAAGCTGAAGAGAAGTAAAGGTTTTGCGAAAACTTTGAAATGTTGTATCTTGGGGCTTTCGAGGTCGCTCTGGTGAATTTTAAGAATAAAAATCTGAAGTAACGAGTCGTCAAACCAATGTAGATGACCAGAACGAAATGTTATCCGCATATTGTTCAACTTATCATTATAAAACATGTGTATTCGTTATTTTGTTATTTTATAGATTTCAGATATTAGCCAGCTTACTTCTGACAAAATAAAATTATAATTTTATCGTCATATCGGGCCCATCGTTTTAAACTTGAACGACTTTGACTTCATATTCGTAAACAGCGATCTTTAAAATCGTCCGAGACATAACGCTTTAATGTCATCGTTTAACTTTTGGAAATTCGTTTAAGCACTTTTGCGAAATCGTACGCTTTCGGTGCATTTTCCACGCGGGGACCACTTTGCGATTTCGGATTCATCGTATTTACAGCGCGGCGCGTCAATCTCATCGACAGCGTGTCGACGAGAGATTCGTGAATCGTAATGAGTTATCGGTGGGCGGATAACGCGCCGATAATGAACACACACGTGCGCGCCGGTCGAAAAGCGAAATCAGCGAAAGTTTCACGTCGAGCGCATCAACATCGCGTCCCGCAACGCGACGTACAGATATCGCGGGAACAAACGACAGCCCGCCGAGCTCGGAGACAAACATTTCGCCAACTTTTCGCGAGCACTCGTGCGCCACAGCTGCCGTAGCCAAAAGTTATATGGGAAACTTTCCCACGGGATCCTAATATCCTACGAGACTCTATCGTTTAAGACGAATCTGGTGCAATCGTTTCGGCCAGGTGTACTCGACTCTTTCAACTTTCCGCTGATTTTCTGGCTCGACCTTTTCGGGAAGAGAGGACGAGAAGTAGCGGGAAGCTGCTTTCAGAAAAGCACTCGTCCGCGAAATATTTGTGTATCCGAGTATAGGATCTAACAATACGAAAGGGAGAAATCTACATGCTCCAGAGACTCTCCAATTTCCGAAACTCGAAAGTCCGCCAGCAGAGAGTGCGGCGGAGAGAACACACATAGGCTGCTTTTATTCAATTCTATATTTCTTCCCGAGGTATATTCTACCTTCGCCTTGCGAGCAGAAAGAACTTTACGGTAAAATTCGCTATGAAACTTTGTAACAACACACCGACAGTCTGCCTTAATTTATTATCCTCTCCTCCCTCTCCTTCCCTCCCTCTCTCTCCCTCTCTCTCTCTCTCTCTCTCTCTCTCTCTCTCTCTTTCTCTCCCTTTTGCCTTAAATTTTCTATTTATATTATTTATATTTATATCATATATGTATATGTTTTTTTTTTGAAGAATTGTATATGTGAAACCAATTGTCAAAAAATACTGTGTCCCTTTTATTCAGACAAACTCTGCTGACATATAAAAGTTTATATCCACGTTGCTAGAAAATATTGAGCGAATGCAAAAGTTTCGACGAGTTTCTCAAGAATGTCGCGACTGATGTAGTTATCTTATGGCCACGCAATCTATTAAATATGTAGGTTTATAATACACCAAAGATAACAGAAAACAGTGATGGTTACTCGGTAGAATGATGAACAAATCGTTTTCAACCAAATTATTTGGTCCATTTTTCTACCACGAGATCCATCAACACTTTTGCACTCACCCAGTATAGTATAAAATCGTGGAGAATTTATATAAAATAAAAAAATCTGTTTAACATTCTCTTCGTGTTTTGCCCTGCAAAATTCTCTCGGTAACATGCAATCGCGTGATATTTAGCCTCGGAGGCTCGAGTTTCCACATTTTGTTCATTAGCGTATACACGACATTCCACGTATATCGCGATACGCACACTAGCTGGCGGTTCTGCGATATTGACGACACCGGCAACCAGCTATTAACGACATCAACGACAGATTGATCGTATATATACACAGCGATGCTTCCGCGATATCAACACCCTCCCGAACGAATACTCAACAATACCGCGGTTAATTAATCCGCGGAATCAGCGGCGTGCGGGGTGCGCATTTAACCGGCGTATTTACGCTGTCGCTTCTCGCTAACGCCGATAAGGCCGTATAAATTCCGTTCGCTGTAATCGCGCCGATATTGGATCGGGGACAGGGTGTTAAGTAGCGAGCAGGATAATAAGTGCGCAGGCTGCGAAACACGGCGCGATGCCGATACCGATGTCGCGCCAAATACTCGCAGCGCTGTAAAATACGAGCCCTCCCGCAGCGCGAGCTCGCACGCGCAAGTCGATGATCGAATATCGATTCGATGAGGATTTTTCGGATATCTAAAGGTTTATCGATCAACAACGCATTTATCTATAATAACAAATATATGAATATATCGATTTGAGCGCATGACGCGAGCCGAGTAACGACCAAATCATCGACGAGTGCACAATATTTTAATAAATAATGATAACAATACCTTGGCGATAAAATTTCAGAAAAGTCAAACCGATATCGTTGGTTTCTGCACGATTTCATCTCGACTCCGATTTCTTATCGACTTGTCGACCGGGTCTGCGCGAAAAGCGATGGCGGCGGCCGTGCGCGCCAACTAGCGCGGAACTCATTAATGCGGGTCGCGACACGCGACCGGCGGATTAATCGGTCGCGATTATCTCTCACCCGATGCGCGTTGTCCCGATTGGTCTCGGTGCTAGCACAGACGTGGCGGATGCCACGTCCGCCTGGCGAATTCCGCCGTGCGATCGACGCGGTACGCGGCCTTTCGATAACGACGACTCGGTTATTTTTGCTAATGGCGACGTCAGCCGCGGCGAAGAACCGCGGTCGTTAGAGACCAACGCTCGCTCGCTCGAGGCTAAACGGCGGCGAGATGAAATCACGAAAGCGTGAACGAGTGGTAAAACGCGCTCTAACGGTTAACTATCATCTCGAGTCGACCTGACGACGGCCCAGGAGATACGCAGCTGATGCAACGCGGCCTAGCCAATTTTCCAGGACGCGCCGCGGCCGCGGTCGTTATAATCGCGGCCAGAACGGCCGAGTGTGTAACGATTTTTGCGTCGTCACGCGAGACACACAAGACGTATCCGGGACTCTCGTCACCGCCGATAAGGATACCATGGAAATCTGGATCACTGATAATAACGTTCGGCCGAGGTCATCGCGGAAATCGCGACGAGTTACGAAGAAACTTCGGTCCTCCGCTCGTACATTCCAATTTTCATCGGCGGGCAACTTCCGCGCTCCCGAACCGTTAAGTTCGCATTTTTAAAGGAAGAAAGTTACACGTTTATGAACTTCATGACTCAATGACACGTCGAGCGTGTCTTCATTTTTTTGTATATTTTTTACTTGGAAAGTATAGGAGACCAAAGTGCTTTATACTTGCTCGATTTTTACGTGAAACAAAAAACAACTAGAAGAAATCTTTGGGAAAATGTTAGGGGAAGCAATTAGGGATCTGTTTAGTTCCCCGATCGGATTCGCTCACTTCGAACACTATACCTCTATCTCTCTGGGATTTACGCACGTTTCCCAATGAGAGTCCATAATTTCTTTGCGAAATCGCATTGTATGTACGTATCTTAATTAGATCCCGACAAGTTTCCCATGTGGGTCATTCAAATCGCTCGCAAGCGGCGCAACCGCGCGTTGATCGCCAAGTTTCATGACATTATATCATTCGCAAGTTATATATTTAGATTGCTGGCGACGCACGATTGCACATTGACCGGTCGAGATCCCAAGGTAAGAAAAGTATATATAGGATATTTCCGAATAAACATTATTATACGTATTACGTGAACATCGAAATTATTTCTTTCAATCTCGAACTCCTTTACTAAATATTTCGGGCGGCATGTTTATCGGAATCTTGTTGCTCGTCTTGCCGAGGAGAATATAAATTATAGCCAGCCCATCCTTTCTGAAACTCCGTGTATTCTCCGATTGCCACCGTGCGTTTATCTTCGCCGAAATATCCCAACGATGATGCCGCTCGTTTTCGCGCGCTCGGTCGTATTTCCGACACACCTGAGCAAGTCGCGCTAATTAAATTCGCATTACGATTCATCCGCTATTACGCGTGCCGTGATGTTTAGTTCGAGTGGAAAGAGAAGAGAGGGAGAGGGAGAGGGAGAGTGAGAGAGAGAGAGAGTGAGTGAGTGAGTGAGAGAGAGAGAGAGAGAGAGAGAGAGAGAGAGAGAGAGAGTGAGAGAGAGAGAGAGAGAGAGAGAGAGAGAGAGAGAGAGAGAGAGAGAGAGAGAGGCGGAGATTCGAGCGCGGCGATAAAGCGACAGGCGAGACGCTTCGCGAGTTATGATCGCGATAACGATCGGCGAACGGCGCGCGACACACACAACGCGGAAAACTCAACGCGCCGCGGCACCTCGCGCTGACGTAAACCTCGAGGCATGTTGGACTCCGCGTGTCGAATAGTTCCGACCGTTCACTGCTGCTCGTTACGCATTCCGTTTCGAATGCCGCACTTCGATAAGCCGGCTAGAGCGCTCTCGTACGCTGGAACTCTCTCGATAATCGACCGAACCCGTTCGCGCCGTCGCTTTGTTCCGTCGAGACAAATCTCCGTTTCGAGATTTGCTTCGTTCGCGATTCTATCGGCCGAGTTTACCTCAGGGCGTCCTGTCGTAAGAACGTGCAATTTCGCGCGACGCCTTGCCCGCTCGCTTCACACTTCGAAACTACCTGTACCTGCCTACATTATTTTCTTAGCCCAGCATATATTAAATGCATATACATATGTATGCTATGTAACTATTTTCGATTTTCGACACTTTTGAAACGTTATCACCCGTACTTTCGTCCACTATGTTCTTCGACTCGCGCGGAAGGTTTTCGAGGTTTCTTCCCTAAAGATTTCTAATAACGGAGAGGGTAGACTTTATCTTGGCCATACTTCGAACGGAAATCTCTTTTGTGGTACCTCGTCGTTCTCAGATCTCTCTCGTTCGGGTCAGCGTCTAGGAAGAATCGGCGAATACGAACGCAGACGCATCATCACGGTCGCGCGCTTTACGGCGCTGGCGGTGGCGTTATGACGGGATCGCAATTTCAGGAATGGTCCACGTTGCGCCAGTCGTGCTCGCATGTCATTTGTTCGCGGCGGATCGAGTCGTAAAACGGATCGACTCGCGCCTCGATTTCGTGGGTCAACTTTAACGGCGAGATGCGCGTGACAACTTTTCGGTACGTCCTTTATAGCCACAGCAAGCGCCGCTGCCACTTGCCCGTCGAAGCAACTTGTCGCGAGAATCGTGTCGGGGTTTGGATCGACTGCGAGCTGGTTAATTTTGCAGTTAACCACCTCCCGAACTGCCGAGAAGTTCCCGCGGGATCCCCCGGAAAGCTTCGCGGCTGCCATGATCGATGCGACGGAAGCATCGGGACCGTTCGGTTGAAAACCGAATTGAAAACAAGATTAAATTCTTGCAAGTTAGTTCGCGGATTAATCATATTTTTAATAAAATTTCACAATTTTTCGCAAATATCCGATAAACGAATCGCCGCTCCGTTTCCTACGTGCGCCTTTAAGTTACGAGAAAAGAAACTCATTTTGCTTCGTACGTCCTTATTTATTATTTTTCAAAAAAGAATTTACGTCAAATGACTCGTCATTTTGCAAATTAAAATAATTTCGAATCATTTCACGACAGCGAAATGATTTTATTCAAGTCAAAGTAAGTTCCATTTAAAATTTGAAGTAATTGGATGTAATCTTGAAATAATAATCTCACTATTTGAATTTGTCAAATAATTTTATAATTATTTTACGATACCTCGCCCTGCCTAAAATATAAGGAATTCATCAGGAATTCGACTGTGTCGATGACGATTGTTTCGATGTGATATGCAGGGCGTAAGTCAGTCTCATCGAGTCAACACGCGGCTCTCGCATTCCTTGTATTTTGAAATACTCCCCGCGGCTTGGCGAGTACTCGCGAGTGAAAGGAACAGTGAGACTCTGCGCGCTGCGCAAAGTTTAATGGCATAATTAAACGCGCGGCCGACGTATGCCCGAAGGTGAGTTTCGACGCTGCGGTAAACACGCCAAGCAAGCAGACAAGAATTTCGCTTACGTTAATGTCCGTAAAAAATGTATCGCGAAGCGCGAGACTGCGAGAAGTACGCGGCTCTAAGTTCCACCTTTATTTTGCGCACGTTGCTAAAGCCAACCGGAAGAACTGGCGCGATTTCAGCGGAGTTCACGGCAAAGCGCTTCTAGCGCGGCAGAATTTTTCTATTCTCTCCAACTTCCCTTTTCATCGAGAAAGCCACTGAATCATTCTCTCGTCTCATCGGGCGTTTCACGATTAAATTAATCGGCCGCCTCGCGGCATTAAAGGTAAACGCAGAGGTGAACCGATAACAATTTCTCGCGTATAAAGAGAGAGAGAGAGGGCTTCTAATACTCCGCCGCTGTTAAATTCATAAAGTGAATTCATGAAGGAAAAATAAGGGGCCAGGCGGAGGGAGTGAGAGTGAGTGGGAGGTCGCGCGTAGCAGATTTTCGGATCGTAATGCGGTCTTATAACTCAACGGCGAACCATTATTAAAGCGGATGCAGCGAGAGGTGAGAACGAGACGGAGAGAGAGGGAGAGAGAGAGAGAGAGAGAGAGAGAGAGAGAGAGGGCCGCGGCGTGGGCGACGACGAGGGCACCAGCTGAATGCAGTCGCGCGGCAAAACGTTCTCGTATAATCAACGCGCGCACGACCCACCGACACGCGTTCGACCCGCTTAACGGCGCCTAACGAGAACTTGGACGCGAAATTATGTGCGAGTTCGCAACAGCGTCTCGGAAATTCTCCGTCGCGGTATTCTCGACCAAATGCGCTAAGAAAGAGAGGGGGGAGAGAGAGAGAGAGAGAGAGAGAAAGAGAGAGAGAGAGAGAAGAGGAAGAAAAGAGACAGCGACATTTATTATGCGCACAATTCCCTAAAGCGCAATGACGAAGCGAAAAATGTACAAACGGAAGTGAAGTATCATTCACATCTCTCGCGAGTCGCGATATGACGAACAAAAATGCCAATTGCGAAATTCATGATAAAAATAAGAAAAAAAAGTGCGCTTTGAAACTTTACGCTGTAAATTTCACAGAAAAGAGAGGAAAATGTGTGTGTGTGTGTGTGTGTGTGTGTGTGTGTGTGTGTGTGTGTATAAAATGAAATAAACGATTCTCCTATATATAAACATTTCGGAGAGAGAAAGAGAAGTTGCATTCGGAGATGCTCGCATTTCACGTCGGCAAACTTGTGGCCAAGTTCCCGAGGGCAGATTCGCGAGACTTGGCGCGAGTCTACGAAGGCAACGTGCAAGCAGCCAAGCACCCAGCCGAAGGCCCGGTTCGCCGTTATCGCCGCGAACTGCAGCTCGCCAGTCGTCGTACGCCCTCGCGCAATGACGTTATTAATGAGCTCGTTATCTCGCCCGAATAATAACTGCTACGACCAACGGCCCCGCGCGTAATAAGCGTCGCGATAATTGCCGGGACAAAGCGACGAGGCGAATTTTCAGTCGCCATTCAGAATTACGCGCCCCCCTCCCCCCGCCGCCGCGCGACGATGGCGGGGTTAATCTGCGCCGTCTGTCGCTGATAACGGAGCGAACCCGCTGCTTAAACGGCGTCCGTTGGCCGATAAGACCGAGGCCGAATGCGTCATACGTTTCGGCCACTCTGTGTTAATATAATGTCTCTCTCTCTCTCTCTCTCTCTCTCTCCCCCTCTCCCTAAATACGTAGATACCCATTTTCCTCGCGAATGATGATTCATTTATCCGCGAGCGAAATCTCCCCGTCTCTCTTTTCCTCCAGAGTATACAGGTGAAAGAATCGTTCACTTTGTTTCATTACGTCACTATGCAACTCTTTCTATTTGTTGTAAAATTTACGGCATAAAGTTTCATTGAAAATTTTCGCTTTTATCGCGTTTCCGGGATTATCGCTCTCACATTCGGCGAGATGCACCGCGTTGCTACACAAAGAAAAAGAATGCTGCTGAGGGAGTCGAGACGCAGCGACAGCTGTTCCTTCGTAACAGGGACAACTGATGTTGCTATCGGAGCTCAATTTATCAGCCGTTTCAACTCCGCCCGCTACAAGGAGAAATATTCGCCGCCAGATATAAATTGACGTGGTTGAATCCATCGTTTACTGCTGTGATCGCGAAGTTGGCGTATTTCATTCAGCTGGTGATCTCTCTGCAGCGACTTCTTCCTCCGCATATATAGGGTGCTAAATTTCAAACGTAACAGGTAAAAAATCTCGAAAACTATGAAAGATATTAAAAAAAAGCTAAGACACGTACTCCATGATTTCGAAGGTGAAAGAAAATGGCATTATCAGTTTTTTATTTGGAGGCCATTTTCAAGATCAGTTGAAGGTCAACTTAATTTTTTTAAATAGAAAGCCCAATTCTTTATTATATCGTCTTTTTCTGCCTTATATCTTCTTTTCTGCTTTTAATTTAATAATTTTGAAATTTCCAAAGGTCGATAAGTTAACAACAGTTAGGACACTATTCCTAGTAATATATTCTTGATAGTAAATGAAATAAAAAAGTCTAATACTATCTTTTCTTTCGACGAATAGTTAGCGAGATTATCGTAAGTTAAATGTTGAAAAAGTTACCAAGTTTTTCTTAAATATTTCAAAAAATATTAGGCAAATAAAAAAATGTTTCAGACAAAAGTTGTTCAAATTAATTGGTAGAAAAGGAAGATATAAAGATAAAAAATTGCGTTTTCTATTAAAAAAAAAAAAAAAAAAAAATTGACCTTCAACTGACCTTGAAAATGCCCTCCAAATAAAAACTGATAATGCCATTCTCTTTCCCCTTCGAAATCATGGAACACGTGTTTTAGTTTTTTTTATATCTTTCATAGTTTTCGAGACTTTTTACCTGTTACGTTTGAAATTTAGCACCCTGTATATATATACACATTAGAAAACGTGTCGCGAAAGACACTCTGGAAAGACTTCCGTTTACGACGCGGTGTCGACTCCATCGAACGAGGAGGTCACACGGCTAATTGATTCCGCACGCGTCGTTGGAGCTCGCACGATCACGCAGTCGGCTGGCCGAGCGCTCCTTTGGATACCGATCGCCTCGTTCCGATTCTTGGGCCCGGCAATTTCCGCGCGAATCCCCGGCGTGAAACGTTCGTTTGCTGAACGCGCTTGTTATTAACGCTCGAGTATCCTGTAAGTGCCGGTCGAACGGTAATCGCCCAAGTCCGGGAGAGCCCGACGAAAACCGAGAAAATTGAACTACCGGTGATCCGATAGTCCGATAAATCGGCGGGAGAGAGGTGGGGGGTGGGGTGGGGGGAGGCGGAGAGCGTACGCCCGGAGATTCGGAGCCTCGCGGAGCTCCGGGCTTTTCGGAGATCTTCGCTGGCGGACGAAATTAACGAGAGATACCTCGGGATGCGATCATCACGGCATGAACGCGGTATTTATTCGCGAACTCTGTGGAGCAGAGCACGCGATTGCGTGCTCCTTTCACACGGGATGCGGGACTGAAGGAGATTCCGAGAGAGCTGGCGAATTTTTCTGATGTTATGAGTGATGATTCGTGCGTTCTTCGGGTCAGAATATGCGATGACAAATGTACGTGCGAATTTTGCGCAACGTGTATAAATACGTGTTTTATTTTTCTGAAATACACGAATTAAATAACACGAAATAAGCTCAAGCGTGTGCGCGTTTTTTCTTCTTTACGAAATTAAACGTCCAAATGAATGTGACGTTACTTTTAATTAAATCGTACGTGAAAGCGGTCAAATTTGCATTCTAATGAATTACGTGCGACTTAAATACATTCTTAAAATTCTTTAAAATACATTCTTTCAATTGCTGTATTTTGTTGAGAAACAGAAAACGAAAAGTGTCTCGACATTTCAAGAAAGACAGATGAAAGGAAGGGCAAAATTTTAGTCACCCAGTTTTGGATCATGAAAACTCGTGGAAACGCCTGAAAGCGAAAGAATTCGAACCGGCGGTCGATTTATCTTATATGATGAGATAGCTTGGAGAGGGAAAAGGAGCGTTTCTCGTCTCTCACTGATAATTTATCAGTGTCGGGAGGTGCGTATCACTTTAATTTGCAAGAATTAGCCGTTGTCGTCGCGTAATGCGCCACCGTGGAAAATTAAACGGCGCCAGCAATTTTCCCTTTCGCGCGACCCGGCTGAAGAGTTTCCGCGTTTGTCCGCGACGGGCTTTACACGGGCGCGAAAATCTCGGCCAACGGCGCAAGTGGTTGGGAGCCATTCGCGTAACAAGGCCCGACGCACGTAGGCGCAAATTAAATAGCTGGGGCTGTGTATATGTGCGCGCATACGCGTGTAAACTCTCGGTTGTCCCGGCGAAATTTAAACGGGATTCGAAACGACTCTCACGTGAAAACTATGTCGCTCCGCTACAAGGTCCGCGAAAGCGATGGCGGTTTTAACACAAAGGACAACACGCGTAACACGTCGCTGGATACACCGTCGCACCTGGCGAAGAAAAAATGAGGGAATGAAGAAATCCGCGTCTCCGAGGAACGTGAAGCTCCGCTCGATGAATTTATCTGATATCGCAAACAAGCCAACTTGGAGAACTTACTCTGACAGATTATATGCAATGCAAAGAAAAATGCTACAATCGGTGTCTCTTGACTGACGTCGACTGCCGATAGGCAAACGTTACCTCGCGCAGCTGACGTGAGAAAAGAATTTTCCACGCAGCCGCGAGTCAACTTCAATTATATTTGACAAATTGGCGCCACGCTGGTTACACAAGGATGCCGAGACCCGACGAGACCCGAAGGCGGCGACGTGTTAATTCAAGCAACAAAGAGAAACGTCTTCGGGGCAGTTTTCTTACGGCGACTTGTCATAAGAGTGCCTCTCCCGTTCAGGCCGCTACGGTTATTCAAGCGGCGGCAAGTACACCGGTTACGGTTACCGCGCGTGCGAGGAGCGAAGTACCGTAGCAGCACAGAAATAATTTCATTTGTCGGCTGAGCCGATTAATTGCCGGCGAACACGAGCGGGAGGAACGGCTATTTGTCGCGCGCGCGCGCGCGCGCGCGCGTCTGCGCATCGGTCTCGATAACACGAGCGTCGCGTGCGAAAGACACCTGTAAATCGCCACGACGGAGTAACGCCGTTGTCAATTAGCGACGGGGAAGAACGCAATTTTAACGGGCGCTCGACTACGTAATTGGCGCAGATCGGCTCTAATTGCACAACAGAACATACAGCCCGTGACGATTGCGCGCTCGCGATATCGGTCTCGTCGAAGGAGCCGGCCGATCCGCAGGAAACGCGCGCGAACGTGCGGTGGCGGCGTCGGAAGTTTGTTTTTATAGGGGGGATGAAAAATAAAAACATCTCCCCGCCGGATCACGACCAGTCAGTAGACCGAGCAGCGATTTTTACTTCATCAGTTAATTAGTGTCGCGTGAGTGGAGCACAGAGATAAGTTTCTTAAACATGGCGTCGGAAATGTCACGTTCTTCCGCGCGACGGTATTCGTGGAAATTCGATCGATCAGCGTGCGCATGTCGCCAATCGATCATTCAATTATCAATCGCGTATTAAGTAAAAGCACGTGAATCCCGGCCGCCGAGAGTTCCCGCAGAGCGCGGGGCGTGGCAGTGCGCCGCCGAAATACATCCGGTTATTTTAACGCGTCGCCATCGCGGACGCGCGCTTCCGACGTAATTCGGCGTAATTGCTATTTATCGCTTGTGTCCCTCGAAACGCGGGGGAAACATGTAATTCCCAGCGTACAAGCGTTGTCTCTCTCTCTCTCTCTCCCTCGTTCTCGTTCGACCCACTGATTTTTTTTTAATCCACGGTGAACCGTCGTCGCTACTCGCGTCCGTTCACTACGCGCTTCCCGTAAATCGTGCGGCTTTCGGCCGCGAGCGGAACGGATCGTTACACCTGCAAGCTGAATCCACGTAAATTTCCTAATCAGAGATTATTGGCGCGGGGGAAAGGGGAATGCAAAATCAGATCACGGATCCCAATCGGAGCCTGAGAATATTTCTCCGCGCGATTAAACTCTCCTCGTTTCGCTCCTATAATTCCAGGATACGTCCCAGAATTCGCAGCCTCGGCGCCGACGCCTACGGTGGGTGACAGCTTCGCCGAGCGTAGCGGATACGGCTAGACCAGGTCGGGCTTCGCCTCGGGTTCGCGGCCGGTTCGCGGCCGCCGTCGGAGGTCGGGCGCCCGACGCGATCTACTCGCGAGCAAAAATGCGTCGCGCAGCTCGCGCGTTACACACGCCCGCGAATCAAGACACGATGACACATCGATGAATCAGCGGCGCGACAGCGGCCTGCCGCTCGACATTGTCCTGGCGAAATTTACGCGCCACCCGGCGGACGAAACGCACGCGGCCCGGCAATATCGACTGGACACACGTCGATCGCGCGACGCAGCGATACACGGACGGACGGACGGAGATGCACAACGGGCTTAGCCGGACGGAACGCTTCGCAAGATGCCAGCTGCCTTCGGCCTCGGGCCGAACGACGCGACGTCATTAACAGGCTTATCGAGGCACCGCTAATTTTCGAGTCCCGGATTGACGCAAACGGCGGAGACGGCGCGTTTCGGACACTCGTTCCAACCGCAGAGATTTCACTCGAGCCGCGAGTTCGACTCGGTTTCATCGGCAATCCCGACGAACGCACTCTCGGAATCTCGCTCTGCGCTGGTCTCAACGTGGGAGGGGGGGGGAGGGGGAAGGGGGACTCGTCGACGTGGGCTATCGCGAAGAGAAACGGGGAACAGATTTTTTCTCGTCGATCGAAATCGCTCGGATCGAAGCGGACGAAGGCGCTTTTACTCACATCTCCTTGTGACCCTGTGTCAAGGATTAGCGCTCGCGTATGCGGACGATAAGGCGTTAAAGTTTACCGAAACGATTAAGCGCTTTCAGCGGCTGATGAATCTACAACCCCCTGAAGTATCTTCAACGCGGAAAGGACAGTCTCCGGCGTAAAACCGCCGCTTGCCCGCAGCACACACCGATATCTTGTCTACGCCATCGATTAATCGCACAATGAAATTGTAATCGCACTCGACGATTCACGAATTTATTCACCAGACCTACTCACCGCGCTTACTCACAACACACACCGAACTTCTCTTTCGCCCGCTTTCGACGCACGCGGGGAGAATCACAGCGGACGAGAATCGACGCGAGACACAGAGGACAGAGAGGAAGAGGGACAGGGAGTGAGGAGGAGGGGAAGAGAGAGAGAGAGAGAGAGAGAGAGAGAGAGAGAGACGGAGGACGCGGAAAACGCGGGACGAACGACACTCGATCAGCTTTAGCGGGAGCGCTAAGGAGCGTTAAAGAGCGCGACGCGGCGCGGAGTCGCGGTCGCACTGCAGCGCGGCCGCGCGCGTTTTGTACGGCGCGAGCACACGCCGTGGGCGAAGCCGGAGCCGAAGCGGCGCGGTGTGGCACAGACTACCTACGCGCGCCTTCGAGCGCGCCTTCTCACTGACCTTCCTCAATGCTACGCCGCGTGACCGCGGTCGCCGGAGTGTGCCACGCCGCGTGCCACGCTCCGTCCCTCCGCCGCCGCTGCCGCGGCGCCGTTCTCTTTCTCTCTCTTTCTCTTTCTTTCTCTCTTTCTCTCTCTCTCTCTCTCTCGCGCGCGCTTTTGTGTCCTCGAGATTCCTCTTCCCCTCGATCTTGAATCTTTCTCTGATTTTCGTCGAGCTCTTTTTTCTCGTTTTCTTTTCCTTTTTTTTTTTCTTTTATCCGTCTTGTTCTTATTTCCGCATCCACCCCTCCCATTTGCGTCTGTCTGGCTTTTCCCCCTTTCACCCTCGCGACTCGGGGGCGAGGGAGTTCTTATCCGTTCAGAGTTGGCCGATGAGATTCGTATGATGTCTTACGATTTCCGCAGTCTGTTTTTCTGTTTGTTCTGTTCTTTGGCGCGCTCGAGGGGAATCTGTTCCACAGCGCGATAAATGCGATCCATCCATCCATCTATCTATCTATCTATCTGCTCATCTATCTACCTTCCGCCTATCCTGTCCGTCTATTCGATCTCTACGAGGTATAATTCGCTCCAAGCAACTCGGGTGTATTCAACAGTTCCGTCAAACGGTTCCGTAGCTCGAATCGGACACAAGAGCGAGCGGCTGAGGCGCGTTTCAGTCGAGGCCTGAGAGATGAAAGGCGGCCCATCAATCACACGCTTGTTATAAAATCCACTTTCAATTAACGATTATCTCGATTATTTTGCCGGATGTGCGCGAGGCGCATGCATCCGGCGGCGCAACTTCGCCGGCGGCGGAGAAGATGCCCAATTCACGCGGATGATCGGAGCGTCGAGGTTCGATGCACCCCGATGCGCCGAATCGAGGTTACGACGAATCGTTACGTCGCGCTTCCGCGGTCGTACGAAAAAGGATTTATGAGCCGCGCGCGATCGTTCAGCTTGGTGACCCGGCACGCTCGCTCAGTCTCAGCCGGCTCGGAAATTGCGCACGTACGCGCGTTTATCTCAGCAGTTTTCATGCGCGTCTAAACGCCGCGAGTGCACGTAGTTAGCGCGATTCGCGATCGCGTCCTTCGATCGCGGAAACGTCGGAAACACACGCGCGATCGTTCTCGGGGCACCGTGACGTGCGCGAGTAGGTAATCCCATGCGAGTTTTGATTCGACAATTTCGAACTTCGGGGCGATGCAGAGGAGCGATTCAAAGATTCTTCATAAGTTCAATCAGTAGCAAAGAGAGGGAGTGGCCAATGAATCGGAAGTATAACTTTGTCGGTGATGAACATTGATGTATTCGCTTGTTAGGCGAGTCCTTACGGAACATTCAAAGCCGATGTCTCTGCAGTTAGGTGTAACTTTTTATTTTCTTTCTCTGCGACTTTCCTCTCTTTCCGACTTTCTTTATGCCTCACCATCAAAGGAACAAAAGCGATATTATCCAACGAGTTACGCCTAACGAAATGAGCATAACGTTCGTAATATCTCGTCAAAAGCCCTGCGAGCTTGTCACGCACGTTTCAGCCCTTCGTTCAGTCCCGGCTTCGAAGTCAACAGACCGGAAAAGTGCAGTCGAACGATGCACACTCTATTTTATTACTGTATATTTCCTCTCCCATCTCTTCTATCCTTTTCTCTCTCTCTCTCTCTCTCTCTCTCTCTCTCTCTCTCTCTCTCTCGGTCTCTCTTTCTCTCGCGACTCGCGATCGAGTTCCGCATTTCCCAAGGATACTTCGTTGCATTTAATTACCGACGGACTATCAGCCGCTCGCGAGCGCGAGCGAGAGCCATGAAAAAAGGAACACCGTCACGCGTGTGCACCGGCAATAACGAGCAACATACGCGAGATATAATAACGGTTGCCCCCGAGAATACACGCGTAGACGCGACTGCGCGCATTCCGGCAGCGCGCACGTGCCGGCCCGCGGCCAAAATGAAAGACACTCCGCTATTTCGGTATGAACCGCGGCGAGTGAAAGACACGCGCGCAAGAGCTCGTGTCGCACCCCTCAAACATGACCCCCGGAGCGGGCGCGACGGGTAAATTTATCTTAACACGTACTGACGCGCGGCATTTACCTTCTTGCAGCTCCCCTTTGTGTCCCGACGAAAGGGCCCGCGGGAGGATCGCGGCGCGGCGCGACGCGGCGCGACGCAGGCCGACTTTTCGCGAGCGGTAACCCGAGACACATCGAGAGGAGGCCGGACGAGAGAGACTAAACGACCCGTGGCCTCTGCGTGTATGTGCTCAGCTGCCTCTCTCTCCTCGGCGTAGGCTTCTCGTAGGAGAAGCCGAGGACGCCCGCACCGACGACGCGTCTGCGGAAGCCTTCTACGTATTTCGAAGTAGCGTCGCGCGCCCACCGTCGCGGAACGTTAACGCTTGTTGCCGGGTGTGCACCTGTTACCGCGCAATTGCACCGCTAAAATTGCCCGACTAGAGCTTCACCCGGGCGGAACGGGGATCATCCGCCGATCGGTTATAACGAATAGGCTCGATCGCTCGAGTCTCGAGTCTCGAGTCTCGAGCCGGCGACGAGCCGCTAAAACGCGGACCGCGCGCGCTGGAAGGCGCGCGATGTTCGCCTTCGCTCGTCGCCTCCGCTCGTCAGGGTGTCGTCCCGCCGCGCCGGTTCTGTCATTGTTTGACGCCGCAGGTCGAAAATAGACGTGTCTGCCGTCGACTGACGCGTCGCGTCGCCAGGCGCCTCGGGAATTTCGCGCGTCGCGCATTTGGTCGAGTCGACATTTTGTTGACCATTTATATCCTGACGATGCCTGAAAGTACCGCTCTATATAAACGCTCATGTGTTTTTGAACTTTTCTGTTTTATCCTACATTCCTGTCGGTATATTTAAAAGTATCGCTTTAAAGAAACATTAAATTGTTATGTTAAATTTATTTTCCTATTCCTTATAATGTGCCAAGAGCTATTTAATTACACGAAAGTTTAACAAGGTCTTAGGTAAATTAATTCAGGATACAAAGGATTAAACCACGTTAACTGTGCAAATACCGTCGAGTTTGAAGAGTCGGCGGAGAATTTCGAGATATGTCGCATCTTGACGCGGCGAATAATTATTTGCTGTTTCCGGTACATTGAGTCCTGAAGGAGACTTGTCTCGGAATTATTTAATGTTTAATGATGAGCGAATATTAAATATTGTAATGAGGACTAAAGCGCAAGTGAGTACAAGAAACAACACTTTTATTGTCATAATCCCTTTTCTGTTAGAAATCTCGATAGAATTTTTACTTCTTAACCCAAATTCCTGCTAGAATGCCAGCACACACCTGGCATGAATATTTATTCCGGCAACTCGGAATGCCAGGTGTGCTGGCATAAAAAGATTTAAAGACAAAGAGCAATAAAATGATGAAATATATCACTTTAAAAAAACTATAGGATGTAAAATTTTATAAATTTTGTCAAAAAATTTATATACAGACAATAAATTTTTAAATTGATGGAAGAAAACTGACAAAGAGAAAGCTATAATGGCAAAAATAACGGTAAAGCATCTAACGACGCACTGTTTACAAATAAAAATTGAATTCTGATTCCGTGCAATAAGAAGAATAAAGCGACGAAGGAGGCGACATTTTTCGCCAAGTCGGGTCTCACATACGTGCTTCTCTCGATTTCAAACTCTTAAACGACTTTTTCAAAGCGGCCCACATCCTCGAGATGATAATAGATTCAACGACGATCGTCGAATGAGCTTTTTAAAATCGCCTTCGTTGGACTTTTGTTTGTCTTATCTTCAAGCTATCATCTCCCGATAGACGGACGCGTGACGCTTGAAAAAATGCGCGTCGCTGCGCGCAAATATCCTTTGGCATGGAAAATTCAGCGAGATTGTCCGATCATCATTGTTTGCGATGCGTTATTGTAGAATATCGACAAACCGATCGCTGCTTGCGCGACGACTCGTGCTTAGAATAGCACCGCGATGTGCGGCAATTAAGTGTTTCGCTTGGCGGGTCTCCAAGCAACAGTTGTCGTTTATCTTGAAGCGGTCCCGGCGATCATGTCGAAACGGGCGAATCAATTGCTCTGTTTAACGTCATTTATCCGATACGAGGTGTATTTATAAAGCAGTACGTAACGACGGCGCGATAAATCACGCGCGAGACAGAGATACAAAACAAAAGAGAGAAAGAAACAAAGAGAGAGAGAGAGAGAGAGAAAGAGAGAGAGAGAGAGAGAGAATATGTTCATCTATATCTCGGATATCTGGGCAAAGTATTTTAAAAAGAGAAGGTCCAAATAGTCAAGGGGTGAGTTACGGTACTTTGAGGTACACTCTGCTGCAACTTCTTCTGATACACTCTACTTTATCGCAGTACGCGCTGGAATGATGATGCAGCATTCGTCAAAGGACCTGCTGCGTCAATCTATTGTGAGACGGGCACAAAATACGCAAGCGAGAGCCGAACGCGATTAAAGTCGCACGCTCCCGCAGTTTCTTCTCGCTGAAAATTGCCGCACTCCGCTTTGCCTCAACTCGCATTCATCGCTGGGAATTTTAGGGAACATGTCCGAGCCGTGGCAAGTTTTTTCTCCACACCGCCGTCGGATATATCGAGACAGCCGCTCTCTGCGACACGACCCATCTTCAGTAAGAAATCGCGACTTGAAAAATCTCCCCCGGCGCACACCCCGATCGACAAAAACGGGTACACCCGCTTTCGGTGCAAACGGGTTAATTGATGGTACGTGTTCCGTCCGGATGCTCGAATCGTGCGAGCTCACCGCGGCTTCGCTGGGAAGATGAGGCGCTCTCGCTCGGGCGAGAAACGACGCGGTTGAACAATGCGCGCGCGCGCGCGCCTCGCCGCTTCGGCCAATTTAAGGCTCGAATTTTTACGAGCTCATGTTTTACGGGCTGTCAAACTCGCCGCCAACGACGCAAGGCAACGGGCGTGCTTCAAGGATTCGATCGCGTCTCGCAAATTTCGCCTCTACGTCTCGGAGCGTTACCGCGGGCGAGGGAGGACGAGTTGGGGCGCATCGCCGTCGGGCGGAAAGAACGCCGGACGCTCTCCAAGTTAAAACGGAACAAAGTTTTAATGGGAAACAGATACGGCAACTTTCGGCCCGGCACGAACCATTTTGCGCGGTTTCGCGCGAGTTCGGGACGGTAAATAAAAGGATGCGCCGTGCAAAAGGCAAAAATAGCATCGTTATTCTCTCTCTCTCTCTCTCTCTCTCTCTCTCTCTCTCTCTCTCTTCGGCCGCGCGCGATATTCTCCCTCCTTTACGCCGGCGGCGATAAATATTTCCGTGCGAACTTCGTCGTCGGTCCGCGACGATGACGACGACGACGACGACAACGTCGATGACAAAAGCGCGCGAGCTTGTTATTCCCGCGAAAATGGGACGGTGGGAATGTTGGCGAAATTAAAAAATGAGAGAGTCTGTCCTCTGCCCTCCGTCCTCCCCCCCGCCCGTCTCTACTCGATTCACTCTCGTGTTTCCTGCGCGTTGTCCGAGTCCCGTGGACATTCCCTGTGCATCAGCCGCGGCACGGAGCGATAAATTCGAATTTCTCATTGAACGGTGTTTTTCTCGTCGGGAAACCGGTCCGTCGTTCCCGCGTTTCCGCTCGCGGGAAGAGAGAGAGAGAGAGAGAGAGAGAGAGAGAGAGAGAGAGAGAGAGAGAGAGAGAGAGAGAGAGAGAGAGAGAGAGAGAGAGAGAGGAAACTAGATCGTCCAATGGCACGCGATTAACCTTTCGCGAGCGCCGCTATTTTCTTTCAGGAATTTACTGCTATTTCGGTAGAGACACGTCGCACACACAGACAGTGTTTCAAGTGTCTAATCCGGAGCGTGAAGCAAATGCAGAGCGAAAATTCTTCTGTCGAGCAAATACAGCTGCAATCAAAAGCGGGCAGCTCGAAAAACGCGGGGATCCATCAAAGTAATCTTTTTTTTTCAGCTGTACGTCACACTTCCGCGCTTGAGAATACGCCGGCTTCCAAACGTCTTACGACGTCGACTCTCACCCGATTTGATTCCAAGCCAAACACGGTGGTGCCAAAAACGCGGAAATCGGCGTAAACACGCACTTCTCGCCGCGGCCCGATCGATTGTCGACGCGGCTGGCGAAAGCCGCGGATCAATATGTGGATCTTTCGCACCACCGACCTTATTGCATACCGTAACGTAATATCGGACGCGCCCCTGCGCATCTCTCTCTCTCTCTCTCTCTCTCTCTCCCATGAGAAATATTACCTACCGATATTACATTCTTTATCCCGCTGGTTTAACGTAAATATTACGACGGACGCGCGCATCCACACACGAGAGAGAGAGAGAGAGAGAGAGAGAGAGAGAGAGAGAGAGAGAGAAAGAGAGAGAGAGAGTCCCAGGCCGCACACTGACGTGGAAATATACGCGATGTAAATCTCTCCCCGCTCGCGCGATCTCCCGCGCAGACACTTTTCTTTCTACTTATTTCTTTTTTGGGAGGAGGGGAGGGGAGGAGAGAGATTTCATCGGGATCTAGTCCGATTTTCCCTGAGAATTATGGACCCCGGTCGGCAGATCCGTATCGCACGTCGCGTCAATAAGCGAATCGCGGCTACGTGATATCGCGCACACGATCTTCCGAGCGGTACAGAGGGAAACCCTCGGGGTCGATTGCGACGAAGGACTATTGTATGTAACGCTAGTGATCATTTGAGACCCTTGGTTACCGTACACGCGCCAAGGCGAGATAGGATTACGTCCTTTGCAATAAAGCGAGGCGAATCCATTCGGCGAGATATATATATATATATATATATATATATATATATATCGAAGCCCCAAAACGACGTGCGACCGACGGAGGACGTCTCTGAGCGACGTGTTGATTTCCTTTCTCCTGCTTTTTCCACGCAATTTCTCTCCCAATTTAGCGCGTCAGCCGCGACCGTATATAGGAATATCCCGTTACTCATTTATGGGTGACGCGGGGGATTTTAATAATTAATTACTAATTATTTTAGTGATCAATTTATAGTTATAACGAGCGTCATTATAATTATGTGATCCACATTACTAATTGATTACTAATAGATAATTGATTATTATCAAGCGACGCATGTCGGCAATATTTTAATTTTTAGAGATAGATACCGTATGCACTACGTATAAGATATACCGTATCTTCGAGAATATGTTGGGCTTCAAAGAGTCGAGAGAGCGAGTGTTATGTAATATTTTCCAGAAGCCGTTCGCCTATATTCTCCGTCGCGCGCGCTAATCGGTGTCACCGGTGGAAATTGTGCGAATCGAGACTGGTTTCGTGTCACCGCCCGGTCGTGTGCTCTCTTTCGCGGGCGTAAGGCTGAAATTGTTACGACGGGCGAGACACAATAAGGCCGAGACCGGTTCCAGCTTGTGTCAGCTATGTCTTTATCCTCCATTAGATAGAAAGCTCGCTTGCGCAACACCCCGTGAAACGTTTCGTGCTACCATGTCGAAACACGCGGCCGATCTTTGCACGACGACGACGACGACGACGATATTCTCACTTATTCATCAGCGATATCGGGAGTGAAAAAAAAGTCGATCACGATCGGTTATCCGCGTCACGTGTTATGGTTTTTATCGAATTGCGCGCGATTATTTTTTCGCATGTTATCCAAATCCGCCAATAGACGCTGCAGTTTTCATTTTCATGTAAATAAAAATCAAGAGAGGGAGCGAGAGAGAGAGAGAGAGAGAGAGAGAGAGAGAGAGAGAGAGAGGGAGGTCTGCATTTGCCCTTTTCATTGTCCTCTCTTAATTTCCGCTGTTATTAAAATAAAATGCTGTTTTCCCGATTGAAGTGCACCGCGACCGCGCGCCGGCCGCGGTTTATTATTTCCGCGGCCCGCTCCGGCTATCTCCACACGTTCATGAAAGTGTTTTAATTTCCTGTTAAAAATAACAAAAGATAAAAAGCGAGGATCTCGTTTCTGGAGAGTTGTTGAGAGCACGAGTTTTGGTATGAAATTATCGACAAAACACCGCCGTCGCGGCCTCGGTCGAGCGGCTTTTTGCGTTCCACTTCTATTAACTCCAAATGATCGCGAGGCCAACACGTGCCAACGCGTACGCGTGCAGCCCTCTCGAAGCACTCTCGAAGGCAAGTCATTCGATTTCGCACCCTAAATTCACAAGCAAGCACACGTCCCGCGCCCATTGATTCCTCTAAGATCAAGGGCGCGCGCGCTCACATGGATAACTTCGCGGGGTCTACTAATTGGGATCCTGCTCGATCTCTCAAAGAGTTACGGGCTCTGATTGGGACTTGATCAAGTACCATTTGATCTGCCGAACGTCCCCCCTTTTTTACTTTCCCATCTCATATTAGAATTTAGTAAAACATACGAAACACAGAGTATGTGCGCTTTCTAATTACAAAACGCCTGTTTAAAACGCCTGAAAATGCGAAAAAAATACTACTAAAGATATTAGAAATATTAAAAAATCCCCGTCCTTTATTCCACGAGATTTAATGACGGTACGAGAGAAAGTAATTCCACAAAAGTGTACTCCGAGATTTTACCTATTTCTCGCTCGCTTCTCACCCGAGAATTTCGACCGGAATGTACGTCGCTTTCGAGGCAAACTTGAGACATTTCTGTACGAACGCTGTTCGATCGGACGCTTCGCTCGTCCTCTCGGGCGATCCCGTCTCGTCGTCCAGCGTGTGTACGCGAGAAACTTGTTTTCCCCGCTCCGCTCGCTCGTCGTTGACGTCAGCAGGAGACCCAATTTTCGAGTCGTAACGGACCGCCCAGCGCGGGGGTGGCTTTACGAGCGGATGTAACTCGCGTCGCGTCGCGTCGCGTCGCGTCGCGTCGCGTCGCGTCGCGTCGCGCGGATAGCAAATGAGAAATATCCCAGCTCGAGCTCTCGCGCCGCGACCTAGTATGTGGCGAATGTGTTCCGCGCGGGGAGCTTAACTTTCCTGCGCGAGACGTTCGTGAAACGCCTCGCCTCGTCTCGTCTTCTTCCACGTCGTAACTCGCTCCAAATAAGATTCCGCCGGACGAGCGTCTTCCCGGCGGTGAGTTCCGTCCCCGGGAACGTAACGACGGACCGTCTCTCTGATGAGTCTCGTTCGTACGAGCCTGATTCGCGCGACCGGGAACCGCTGTTTCCCGTCGACGACGACCGGATTCCGGACGAATTTTCGGCTGTGCGAAACGGAGAGAACGGGAGAGTCGAGGAACGCGAGAAGGTGGGCTAATTTGGGGCTCCGTGAACGTAAAACGGGCTTTCCCGAGGAAGCTCGCGCGCGCGCGCGTTAGATTACGAATAATACCGACGGTCTTATAATGTCGACGATTCTTTCTCCGGGTTTCTTACCGCGGGCATCGTCGCGCGCGCGACGATGTGAATAATGAGGCGCGAGAGACGAGGATCAACGGACGATACTCAGGTACTCGGTGCAACTTTTTACAAATACCTGTACCTGGGAGAGTTGCACCGATTACTGCATTCGCACGTCGCACGTCGCATTCTTTGAGTGTCCGCGAGCATCGCTCGAAACGAATAAAAATTTGCTCGACATGAGGAGTCGCTCGAATTCGAGTGGCTCGGCTCTACTTTCCGCGGGAGATTTCACTCTGAAAATTTGCAGAATTTAGAGAGCACAGTGGCGAGTTAACGGATAGAAGGATGCATTATTCGTTAGTCACCGGTGAACGTTCGCCGGCTCTGATTCCGCGAAAAGCCGCAATGGTCTCTTGTGTGTGTGTGTGTATGTGTGTGTGTGTGTGTATGTGTGTCGGGAGTTTTTCCGGGCTACAGTGTAAGCCCCGGTTCCTTATAAATAATCATTAACCGTGGCGCCGTCGCGCGCGCTTCGCGTTACGACGAAGAAGGGGCGGGCAGAAATGGAAACGCCCGCGTATTACGCGATGCATAATGCGTGAAAACGTGAAAGTTCGTTCGAGGCGGAGAGCGGGCATTGAAATAATAACGGCTTCGTTCCTTGCACTCTCCTGGAACGGACATTTAGCGAGAGAGAGAGAGAGAGAGAGAGAGAGAAAGAGAGAACGCACAGAAGAGAAGGAGAAACGTGCTCTCCTCGTGGGGAAGAAAGAAAAAAAGAAACCCTTGCTATTAAACGCACATTATTATTCCACGCGCGTAGAAGGAGCGCGCGATCGTATTGATTATTTATTGTGCTATTGTTGTTATTATTATGATCGTTATTATCGTTATCTACACAGCCGGGGTTGCCCGGTGATGTTATAATGCTTGGCCGAGAGATCGAGGCGCACCGAAACAGGTGAGCGCGATTAAATTGCGTGAGAGCGTTTATTTTGACGCCGCAATATTGTTATCGTAATGAGAGGGAATCGTTATTATTATTACGTACCGCGGCGTACGAGTGTGTGCGTCCGCAAAGCTGCCGCTGGTGGGGAATAGTCAGAAATTGTCCACGACAGGCTTTGCGTTCCTCATTGATAACGGGAACAAAGCGGTGATACAGTCGCGCGGGGGCTTATGACGCATTCGGGGAAATAAAACAACCCGCGCCGCGCGCGCCGCGAAACGAGTAAAGGGGTGAAGAGCCCACGGCTCTACGGGGTTTAGCGTACGCCAAAATTCCGTCCGTTTAATAACGCGCCGCTAAACTTTCTGCGTCAAACGGCTGCGCGAGATAACCGCGGAGATGCGGTTGTGCGGAACATTTTTTATATCATTGTTCATTTCATCGTTCCAACAAATCCGCCGAGACACTTCACACGCGCGTCTATTACGGGTGTCCTATTATTATCAATTATCAACCGCGATATTAATAACCGACTACCACTATTACCGTACGTTATTATCGCACGACGCACTCGCGCGTCGAGCGATTATTTTTAATCTCGGAATAACGAGAAATGTAACGATATCGCGCGCTAACGGCTCGCTCCTTTATGCGCGCGTGTGACCCGGTTAATAATCTTTGGCGCGCAACACGCTTCTCGGTACGTCGCGGACAGTCCGCGGGACAGTCGCACCTCCGTTCGCCATGTTTTCACCGAGCGCGCGATTAACGTCCAGCCCCAAAAGTATTATTACGCGCGATGAATCAATTATCTCGCGTAAACAGGCAGCGAACGTACGGCCGGAAGTTACTCACGTAATAATCCGTAATTATTAACGCGACTTCCGATCGCGCGATTACCGTTGTTCATTAGCCGTTCTCCGGCCCGAACTCGATGCGAGCGTAGCGATGTCATCGACGCGGAGCGGGGCGCCGATGACAATGGAAATGACTCGGACTCTCCCGCGCGCGCGCGCGACAGGACGAAAACAAAAAAAAAACAAACAAAACGAGAAACGAAACGGGGCGCTCGCAATTAAGCCGAGATCGATTTCGAGCAAGCCATGTGCTCAATTGATCAATGCACGCACGCACGCACGTATCCGTCCTTTATCAGACCTGACCGAGCGACTCGCGCGCGCGCGCGTGCGTTATCGGCCACTGCCAATCAACGTTTTCATCCACATTGTCAGCCGTCGTACTTTGATCCGCCTAGAATCGCGAGATATCGCGGGAGTCCCCGAGGGCATCTGACAGCCTGCGATCGTACTTGCCCGATAATCCGCCAATTTATTCGCCGACTGGCTCGTCGAGGCCGCTGCATTAAATTCGCGACCGCATTCGCTGCCGGCCGGCCGATCAGCTGATGAAAAACGGCGACGGGATCAGGAAGATGGCGAATTTTTAAAACTTTGTATTTGTTCGGGCTTTGTATTTTGGATATTTAGCGACGTTTTAACGGAGGGTAAATGTAAACATGTATTCGGAAAGAGTTTGGTTTAAAAAGCTGCTCTCCCAGAACAAGATTAAGATAATAACCTCACTGTATATAATTATTTCGAGTAATCATTTACTCTGAAATTATCACGCGGTATTATTTCGAAAGATCAAGCAATCGAGATATTCCAAGGGAGAAGTGAACGTAATCATTTCTTCAGCTGGGAGTCAGCTGTGTCACGTAAAGTTACAAAGCTGTTTTATTAAACGATATAGACACGCGTAGGGCCCATCGGGATATTCTTGTTTCCAGAGATGTTATATTGAGGGCATGCCGGGGCTCGAAAGATCTTAAATCAGCCGGCGCATCGTTCTGCACTTTATTTCGTCGTGCGTTTATTCGTCGAGGAAGGAAAGAGCAGGCGAAGCCGTTACTTCTCGGGGAAATCATAACGGCGACACGACGGAACGCCCAGCTCTCGCTGGGTGGGCCTTGTCGAAATTCTCATTCGATTCGCGATTCGCACGCGAGAGCGCGTCGGAGTAACGAGGTATACTTCAAACGCGCCGCGCAGCACTTCGTCTGCGGACTGTGTTAACGAGGTATTCATTAATTCAGGAGAAGAGAGGTCGGCGGCGCGCGCCGGCAACGCGCGTTATCGTCGTTATCGATGGCAGGATATTGTCGGCGGCAGTGCGCGATCGGTGCTTAACACAACAGGTGGTTCGGTGCGCGACGACTGATCGAAGGAACTGGTAATTATAATGTAACGTACGACTCGCCTTATCTCGTGCGTGTCCTAAGTGCTAAATCAAGGGCCCCACACATCAGCCGCGAAAGTTGCGTCGCATCGCGAGCGTGCATGCGTCTGAACAGCGGGCGAATATAATGTGATTCCGGGAATCAGCCCCGCGCCTCATTGCTATAAATCTAACGTCAAAAGTAGTCAAATAACATGATGAATCGCTTGCAGCATCATATTACTCTCCCAGATTTATCTATATATTGTGATTACATATGTTGATATATTAACGAATGAATATATGTACATTCGCTCTGACCGAAGCTGACTCAACTTAAATCGTTGCAACGTTGCGGCTGCTTTATCTTTTACTTCAAAACATTTACGTAAAAAATTAGGCGCATTGGGTAAGCAAATATATGAGTTGGTTAAATTTTTTTGCCGTTAAACTTGCTCGTCAGCGAAAAATTTGTTTGATATCATTTGAAATATTTTCAAAATTTATGGGCGACAAGGCGAGGGTGGTTCGCGTCTGAAGAAGCGAGCGTTGAATACACGGGAGAAATTAGGTGGTAAGAATTACTATAGATTCCTGTAATTTTAAATTTTGCATAACTTTGTAACTTTGAATGTACCTGAGAGTGAATTTAACGTTTCGTCTCATGTATGCTATTTATACTTTAGGAATTGCGATCAATTACTAAAAGATTTCTGCGTTTCCTCGTGAACACTTAAGCTGAGTTTATTTTCGACCTATCAAAAAATATGGTAAAATCAAAAAGGAATTGTATGAAAAATAGCTATTATTCTTTCCGTGTTCACTCGAATATAAAGGGGAATTATGATTTCATGCAAAATATCTGTGTTATTTAATTATGTATGACGAATGAAATAAATATTTTTTAGACCTGAGACAAAACGAATGCGAACGCGCGACTGACGCTTTGCAGATTGTCAAACGCCGACGCACGTCACGTTGACAATAAGGTATTATTCTCTTTTTTATTCATTTTGACAACCCCCCGACGTGAAGGAATAAAGCGCGTCATTCAGTTGGACGCAAACGTTGAAGCATTTTATTAATTGAATTTTGAGAAAGGAACGAGAAGCGTCCCACATTTCTAGTCGAAAAATTATAATTATTAATATCAAGGCTTTCTCAATATTAAGTTTTGCATGAAATCATAATTCCCCTTTATATTCGAGTGAACACGGAAAGAATAATAGCTATTTTTTATACAATTCCTTTTTGATTTTACCATATTTTTTGATGGGTCGAAAATAAACTCAGCTTAGGTGCTCACGAGGAAACGCAGAAATATTCAGAAGATGCGAAAACAACGTAAAGGCAAAATTATTTAAGTGCCATCCCGTCGAGAAGCAATTACATCTACTGGTTATTACAAGAAATTTGTGAAATTTCGCGTACAAAAAGCTGGCTTTAAACCGCCATTGAAATAACGCTTTGACCGAATGTTTCGCGGAATTGGGTACAATTTCGACAGAAAAGGACGAGAGCTGAGCTTGATGTTCCTCATTGAGAAAGTTAATGCCTGAGAGAGAACAATCGACATTTTCATGCAGGCATTCGGCCAAAGCTAGCATTTAGTTCGAGTCAATTCCATCGAAAACTCGTCGTACAAAGTTATTCAGTGAATCAACTCGGTGTTGTAAAAACAAATACACCCTACATTTATACATTCAGCGCGGCTCTCCAGGCTTGAAAATTTCTCCGCGAGACGAGACCATTTCCACAACGACATGGAACTCGTGCGAACGCGCGATCGCGATCGTGGAATCTGTGTGGGAATGTTCGATTGAAAGCAAACGGCAGGAAAAACGCGCTCCGACGCGGCCGCGAGCGTGAAACAAGCCGCGCGCACTCGCGGAAAAACGGATTTCCCGCGGGAGCATTATCATTTTAGCCGGCGGGGATTGCGGCGATTATCGATTCGACCCGCCTCCTCGTCAAGTAATCAAGAGTCGGGACCTGGCTAGCCGCGCTTCTTCCTACCCACGGGAGACCTCCCCCCCCCCCCGGTCTTCCTCCGCCGCGCCTTCCGGGCCTGTCCGGTCTTCCGGCGGACAGAAACGCCGCTGACGAAAGTCAATTCTCACCGGCGAACCGCTTCTTCCGTCGATTCCCCAATGGACGTTCTTACGAATGTCCGCTCCACGAAGGGGCGGCAGCAGGTCGACGTGGCGCGGTGAATTTCAACGCGGTCGCGCCGCGAGTAGCTCACTTATCACACGGGGAAACGGATATTTTATAAGGCAAAAGGGAAATAGAAACACGGCTGGCGAAGCTGCGAAGGAGGGAGGGAAGTAACGAAAGTCGAGTCAGCGCGAAAAAACACCCGAGTGTCTCCCTCCTCCTTGATTCAGGTACCGCGAGGAACGAATAAGCGATAGAAAAATTCGACTCGCCCGAGTAACGAGCGAGTAAGCCCTTCATTTTGCGCAATTTCGCTGGAAATGTCATAAGCAGACGTCACTGACAGCGCAGGCAATGTCAGCGCGGTTCTCGCGCGTTAATCCGCTTCCGTATTTTTGTAAACGCCGGCGTGAGTAACGGCTGCTGAAACAGAGAAGAAAAAAGGAACCGGGGCAGTGGGGAAGCGAAAGGCGAAGAAGAAAGAGAAGAATGAAACGCGCCGTACTCGGAGTGTCGGATTGAATTCGCACGAGTAATGCTTTCTCTCTCTCTCTCTCTCTCTCTCTCTCTCTCTCTGGACGCTCGCGTGATCCGTAATTTTAATTAAAATCACGCGTTTTCACGTCGATAATCCTTCCGTGCGCGCGCGTCTCGGAATTACGTTTGCAGGATTAACCACCCTTGTGAAATTACCGCTCAAAGGTGGGATAGCTATCTCGCCCTCGGCGCCTGTGGAAAATTGGCATTCTCGTTTCGCATTTCGCCTACATATTGCGCTCGTATAACCGGTTAACAACCCTCCTTGCGACACAACGCGGCATTAGCATCGATTAACGAACGGCGCTCAAAGTGCCTCGGCCGTCTTGAGCTACGCACACGCGTGCGCCCTTTTAACGGCGCCGATGTCGCTTTTAAAGCCTCGTATTTTCATGAAAATGTGCTCGAGCGCGCGCATCAGAGTTATCTTTCGAGAGATAAATGCGTTACGGATTCTTGACCTTTTTTTTCAAGAGAGAGAGAGAGGGAGGGAGAAAGAGAGATACTTCGCAGCGCGTGCATTTAAGCGAAATGCGCCGCCTCCATGTCGCAAATTCGTTCTTTACGAGCAACACGCGTGCGAAATTAAAATCGCGAATGTGCGCGGCTTAATTGCGCAGGAAACGCGCGGCGCTTTGACAAACGCCGTTATGTCTCATTTTTACCGGACTAAATCAAATCGGACGAAGAGTGATGAAAATTGCCGTGGAATTTTACAACCGAGGAATGCGCGTAATGCTTTAACTTATTGTCCTCCCGTTTAATATCCGCAATTTGTACTAAAAAGAATCTTCACGAGAGTGAGAAAGAGAGAAAGAAAGAGAGACAGCTGATATTCTCGCTTCTTTGTACTTATGTATATATACGCGATATATCGCGCCTTTTGTTCCGCGAAAATATCCCTTTCTTCGTCTTGGTCGCTTTTAGTCTGGAAAAGTTGCGCGAGATTCACTGCTCACTCGGCCCGATAAAGAGCAGACCCGGGCGAAGAGCAGCCCGTCGTCGCTGACTGAACGCTACGTCGAGAGGTATCCCCCGTGTGCGCTTAACAGCTCCATCAGGAAGCGCCAAGTTCCGTGGTAATAAGAAAAGAGAGTCGTTTGTCCTCATTCGAGGGAAGCGGATTCGCGCGGCTCTTTAAGAAAGAATCGCGCGAGAGAGCGACAACGGGTGTATACAAACAGCCGCGGCTCGCGCTCCATTATGCAACGTAATGTCAGCAGATGCTGCATAATGCAGTGACGGAAGGAAACAGGACGGAGGAGCGGAAAGGGAGGCGATTATTAATTCACGCTTTAACGTCGCTTTCCGCTACGGAATAGTAAAACAACGCGAAGAAGCGGCCGGGGAAATGCTGCCTGCGTGGAAAGGGACGAAAGTGGTGGAGAGAACTCCGCGTCGTCGTCGTCGTCGTCGTCCTCCTCCTCGTCGAGGACATCGTGTGGATGGTAGGACGTGCGCTTCCGCCGTTGCAAAAGCCAAAAGTGGGACGCGATTTCAGTGATAAATGGATTTTAATCAAACGCGCGCGCGCGCGCGCGCGCGTGCGCGATGTGCATTAACGGGCGAGCTTAATTAGGTCGGGCCCGTTCATTCGCGCGCGATCGAGCGGTTTCGTCGCGAAAATCGTCTCCCATTCTATCTCTCTCTCTCTCTCTCTCTCTCTCTCTCTCTCTCTCTCTCTCTCTCTCTCTCTCTCTCCATTTCTGTCCCCGCCTCTCACCTTCGGGGGCGCATCGATCCGGCCGGGAGATTCATCGGATATCGAATCGCCCGGCGGCATGACGAATCGCCGTCTCGTCGCGGTCGCGAACGGGAACGAGTTCGCGCGTGTGCGTTCGTTCCCAGCCGCCGTTGAAAGTTTTCCGCTGAGAGAACGCGACGAAAGAACGATTTATTGTCATCTCGATATCGGCACGGCGGAATTCCGCGAGCGAGCTTCCTTTGCCGGGCGAGGCCGTTTGCGCAAAGTCGACGTAGCCGCCGCGGCTTAAGCCTTTCGACGAGGCAATTTATCCGCCGACGACGAACGGCGAACGTCACCTCGCCAACGACAAGTCGCTCTCTCTCTCTCTCTCTCTCTCTTCCCCTTTCGATTGTATCGCGCTATTGAGCGTTGTAACGTGCGCAAACGTTCATGTACCGTTGTAGCCGCATATCGGCTCACGTTTCCTTCTCGGCTTTTCCTTCTCTTAACACCGATTCTTTAAACCGGGCTTCGCTGCTCACGCGGGAAAGCGTAAGCGCGCGAATAGCCGCGCGAATTTTCAGGGTTCTTTCTCGACGCGCCTCGACGAGTAAATAAACCTTTGAAAAAGCGGAAAGGACTTTTTTCAGCGGGGGAGACTCGACGCACCCTTATGCTTTGCGAAACATGCTTGGTTCGCCGTTCGCCGTTCACCGCAGCAGCTCGGAAAATCCCCGAAAGCCCGCGACGCGCGCCACAGATTTATATCGCACGGAATAAATAGGAGAGATTAAAATTATGTAACGGGGGCATTCCCGGGGGAGGGGGAGGGGGAGGGAGTCTCGCGGAATTATCTCTAGGGCTGGATCCTCACATCCTTCACCGAGGGTGTATTCGGCCACCGCGTGCGTTCGCAGTTTTATCGCGAACGGTATTTAGGACGACGATAAGTCACGTCGCTAAGGACCCTTCTTTCGTCGCGCGCGGCGAACTCGCGTGTAAATTCCCGAGTTACATCGCGCGCATTCGTCTCCGACGAGTACCCTGTAGGGCTCGCTATTGGAAATTGCCGGCGAAATAATTCACGACAACGCGAACGCTCTCCGGGCAATCCGGCGAATCGCGAAATAATCATCTCCGCCGGTTGCGCGCAATAGATCTCGGCGGCTTTGTTACGGTAACATCCCCGATATTCTGTCGGCTGACGCAGTCTGATCGATTCCTTTGTGAGACAACTCTTTCTAGGAGCGACCGGCAAGGACAAGGAAACATCTGATTCTCATCTTCGCGCCATCGCGTTGCTTGCAAAGTCCTCGGGACGAACAATGCTTCGCCGTAATTTGTTCCAGGAGAATAAGATCTTTCTTACAACAGGTTAAGACAGGTTCAACAAAGCGATTGACAACAGTTCGAAATAATTCCGTCGTGACATAGCTGATTACGAGAAAAAGAAACATGGAACATTTCTCCTTATTATCTTTATATTTCTTCCTGAAAAAGGCGACAAGCTTTCGAACTATGTTCTTCTTCTCAACTCAGGGACACGTGCATGCCCACGAAATGACGATTCCTCGTGATCATCAATTCCTCGTGAAGAGAATTGCACGTTTCCTGCCGGCGCGTTACCGTTTTCTTCTACTCGGAAAAACGAGCGCGCGCGTGCGATTTTAATAGCGCTCTCCGCCGGATGAGGATCAGATCGCACGAAGGATGAGACGAGACAAGATGAGATCGCGGCCGCGCTCGACTCAAGCCGCACGTATATTCGTCATTAAGACGTCGAAGCAGCGGGCGTAATTACGACGGCGGGTCCTCGCCGGCGGTTATCCCGCCAGCATGCCGCCCATTAATCGGCGGATAATTGCGCGCGGACCTCATCAAAGTCGTCGTCTCGTCGTCTCGTCGTCTCGACGCGCGGTCGGGCGGTCTCTTCTCGCGACTTTCGTCGCCGCGCCGGCACGAAAATCGATTTATGCCGTTTCATCGACGTGCACCTCCACGCTCTCTCGGCTGCATTTGACACATGTATATCGCCGATTAAAGGATCATCCCTCTGCCGTCGTCGCCGACTCAAATACGGCGGAGTTTAATTGGATCGTCCTGCCTGCACTTGAGAGAGAGAGAGAGAGGGGGGGGTGGCAACACGCGAGAGATGCGCATGCAAGTTGCGCGACGAAAACGAGCGTCCCCGTCGTCCGTCGTATCGCAAATTATATCGAGAGAGAGAGAGAGAGAGAGAGAGAGAGAGAGAGAGAGAGAGAGAGAGACATTTCTCCTCAGCTTTGAACGCGATGACAAGGTCAAAGAGGGATGCGGATAAAATGATTAAGGGACGGGACTTGGGGCGAATATCGAATGGAGACTGCAACGACGACGCCGTGGATTACGACCTCGTCGCGAGATTATGTTTTGTTATTTCTTTCCGATACTTCCCGAGATCCACGGCATTGATATAAGCGTAAGATGTAAATTATTAAAAAAGTTGTAACGCTTACGGCGGCTGCCGCTGAGGGCGGGCTAGGGAGATCACAGGAGGGGCAGAGAAATTGACTTCAAACTTCCGGGTCGCCGTATGACGAGCGACTTAATCGCTCGCGCGTTACCGACGCCGTAAATTTAAATTAACTTAAAACTTGGCTGTTCTTCCGCCAATTTGCCTCTGTGCTGCCGACTGAAGTATCCTCCACCCCTTCCCCCACTCCGCGTAACTGTTATATAAAAAGGAACTTCCCCGAACATTTCACGCGGCTCGTCGCGGCCGTCGACCGTGTTAATTACGCGTCGAGAGGCGTCGCAGGAAGACGTGAGGAAGGGAGAAGAGAGAGAGAGAGAGAGAGAGAGAGAGAGAGAGAGAGAGAGAGAGAGAGAGAGAGAGAGAGAGAGAGAGAGAAAAGAGGGTAAAGGCGTCTAAGTGAAAGAAGTTAGCGGTCGGTTAAGTGTCGGTCGGGGCATCGCGCGCGTGCTGACTCCCGTTGAGTTTAATTGGATCGTCCTTGCTCGCTTGCCAAGAATTACACGTGAAAATCGGCCGGCTGAGCCTCGCGGCTGGGCTAAATATAGAGCAGTCGTCAGCTTCGCTTTGCACTCACTCCCTCGCAGGATGCAAAGCATTCTAGGATGACGCGTGGAGAGGGGCGACTAATTAAGCGAAGTGACTCAAAGAGCGCTGAGAACGGTTGTCTCTCCAAGAGGCGCGTTAACAAAACCGAATAGCAGGCAGCGAGAGTGCGCAACGCGTGGAGAGCTCGCGGATTCCTTCGCGCATCTCTCTCGCGCTGCCGCCGTTTGTCCGTTTGTCTTATAACGGGCGTTCGCCCGTTGATTTCCTCTGGCGGATTAATTTGCCCGTGAAGAAGCGAAAAAGACGCGAAGAAACACCCCTCCGGGGAAATAGCCGACGCGCCTTGCGGAACGCGTACATCCCCTGGACGACGCGGCGCAACGTAGACGTCACGTGGTGATTCGACGAAGCGAGTCCCCTCCGAGTGTGTTTGAGACCGCGCGCGCGCGCCTCCGACGTTGCGGAAACTTTCAATCTCCGAACGAAAAGTCAGCCGTGGCGAGTACCGTTAGCCAAATTAAGATCAATTACGCGCTCCGGCCGCTGCTTTCTGGAGCGCGGAAATTAATGATGCATCTCTCGTCCCTGCCGACGCTCGAAATTGCTCCGCTCGGCGCGGCGAGGAGGAGAACGAGTAGTTCGTTCGTTACAGTCGTCGTAGTAGCGATGCGACTTGCGGCCGGTACAAGTGTCCCTTCATTCGACGAGAGATCGAGTCGCGCTCGCGCGCGCCTGCCGCACCGAGGATGAGGATGAAAAAAAGATGAAGCCGACGATATATCCGACTCTAATATCCGGAAATGGAACGGGCGCTTTTATATCGCGTCGTTGTCGTACCGCGTCGCTGGCGCGCCGGAGATTTCACGACAGATCGTTGCCGCGAGCGATGCACGTACATACGTACGCGAAGCGTATAACAAACATCGCGCCGGCGACGAGAGCCGTTCTTTCGCTCTCATCGCGTTGCCGCGCCGCGCCGCGCCGCGCCGCGGCGCGGCGGAGCGGGCGTGCGAGATCTTCACAAACTCGTCGCTCGTCGACAGCCGCCCTCGCGCCGCGATAGAAACAACCTACTTCCACACACTGAGAAATCAACCACATAAATATATCCTCCTGTCATTTTCACGTCACTGCCTGTTCCGCCGATGTTTCCCGCGCCGAAGCAGCTAACGTCGCGTCGGTCCTTCGAATTTCTTCGCGACGAGACGTTACGTTATATTGATGATGTATTTTTACATCTATCGTGTATCACACCACATTCTTTTATATTTTTATTATATGATATATTTGTATTCACGATTGTTATTGCTTTAGTTACTGGAGTGTCACGGCACCGAATTTATAATCATATCGATTTGCCCTTCCTTCCCTCCTTCCTTCCTTCCTTCCTTCCTTGGAATCGCTGCTAGGAATTTCTGCAGATTCACCGATCGCACGTTATCAAGAAAAATATCAAGACGCACAAAATGGTTGTTGAATGTTGAATTTTCGAGCTGACGTATCCCGAGGTGTCGCGAGGCGAGAACGTGTGTTTCACGCGCGAGACGATGCGAGACAAATGGAGATAAATAAAAAGCGTTACTCGCCGTGCAATTAAATAAACGACCGATTTCAAATCCTTCGTTAAACCTCAAGGATTTGCATAGATTGCGTAGATTCACCTTGCGACTCTGCCCGATCCTGGCTTTAATCCGGGTATGTTACAGTCCGGAATTATACCGACGTGATATTACGCGTGCCTACTCTCATCAACGGCACGGCACGGCACGGATACGTAAACGCGTATCAGAAAACGTGCCGAATGGACGAGGGAGCGCGAGCGAGCACTCCGACGTACGTACGAGCGTGCGCGCGCCACGCTAATGCATTCGCGCGAATATGCACGCATATGCGGCTGTACATGAATCCTGTGCGTCTAATGCGTCTAATGCACGCGTAGATTGGGAGAAATTCGGTTTTCAGCGAGTGATACATAATGAAGCTACGTTTGTCCGATCACCGTATTAAACATACACAACATTCATGCCGGCAAAGCCGCTGCCGCGCGATACGATTCTATATTTATGAACGCGAGCAATCGTAGCACAACGATCGGAGACACTCACACAGCGGAGGATCGCAGCCTCCGAGCAGAAGCGGGCCGGGGAGCAACTTCATTTACGAATGATATTCCGATTCCATTAACGCGGCAGGATCTCGCGGAGATACGACTTTCGCCGGATTTTCCGAGTGCCTCGTTTGAAATTAAAATTCGAGGAAGCGGACAAACGCGCGCGGAATAATGGGAATAAATACGGATTATTCTTCGTAGAAATCGGGACGGGCGATTCAGTCGATAATGTAAGTGCTTCATCGAACCTTTCAGATTTATCTGCGCGGGTGATACGCGCGTTCGACAACGCGGTCCGCTGCCGCCGTGTGTCGCCGTGTGTTCTCCCACGCGAGCTCGTACACAAACTGATATACAACGAATATCGGCGATAAGACGCCTGAAATATACCTGCGTCCACGAAGAGTCCGTCTTAAAATGTTTACAGCCCGACCCGGTGGATCTCGACATGCAGCGCGCGTCCGAGTTTTGCGCGAGCGACGCCCGCTGTTTTAATAGTTTCTGCCAACTTTCTGCTCTGCCGCGCGAGTGGATGCAATGCTTTCGCGTTCTGTTTGTATTCGACGGAAACGTGAATTTTATTTTATTTATACCACGCTGGAAGGAGAGACCGCAGCGACGCGGGAAACCCTTTGCTCCCGCGCTCGAAATGGAAACGGCAGCGTATGTAACGTCGTGCGATAATTAAGAAATAAGTAAACATAAATATTCGGTAAAGTGAAAATAAAATAAATATTAAATATATAATCATGTAACGTAGCCGCGTGTGATAACTAATAAAAGCAAGTCAATGAAGCGATAATGATGATAATAATAATAATAACAAAATTACGTCCCTTTCGGGCGAAACGTCTTCAAGTTTGGTAATCCCGAAAACTCTCGAGCATCATTATTTTAGGATATCGCAATCTCTCCTAACTTTCTTCCGTTTGTTCGCGGAGAACACGATATCATTGTCGACGTCGCACGCACGATCCGCTTTCGCCCTAATTTTTCTCCCGTGCGCCTCCCGTGCTGCCCCTCTCTCTCTCTCTCTCTCTCTCTCTCTCTCTCGCGACTCTTGCGCCAAGATGTATATTCAATTACCGCGGAGAATCGCCGCGAGGAAGGTCGGTAATCCGCCTTAAAATGTACACAGACCGTGCGCGCTACCGCGACGCGGCGATAAATTCAGTTTACGGTCCCGAGAGTTCGCGTCAAAGCCTTCGCCGCGGCAAAAAGAAAACCGGAGCGCGACGAGACTCCTTTCGCTCTCTCTCTCTCTCTCGTCCCCCCGTCTGGCCCCTTCTCTTCCTCATCGCAGACTTCGCTGCAAGGTAATCCAAAGACCGCGACGTGATAAGTCAGTGGGTTAAGTCCCTTTCCGCGAAGTGGAAGCGCAAGGAAAGGGTTAAGAGCCGCCGCCGCTGCCGCCACCCTTCGCTTCAGTCGAGAACGTTCGCACTCGAGCGGCCGCGGCCATTACGATAATCAACGGTTGGAGAGCGTACCGAGGACGGCAGTTTGTAATTTCGCCTCTTTTCTACCGCGGTGCATTTTCAGGAACGACCGACCGACGACGCAGGACAAAGCGTTACAGTCACCCTCGCGGAGAGGAGAAGAACCGCGAGGAGCTATTAAATCCGCGACGACCCGCGCGAGCGTCCCGTAACGCGATTATAGCGATAATAACTGTAATACGCGAGTTTAATGAGCGAACTGTAGTACATCGGTTCCGAGAATGTTCTTAACTTTCGGCTCCGCTCGAGCGAAACTTCGCATCTTCATGAACGTCGTACGTGCTCGGAAACAGGGAGAGAAAAAAATGCACACCGATCGAAGTATAATGCGTGTCGCGTAAAATGAAGTGATAGAAAAATTCTTTGCTCAGTTAGCTACAGAGAAAACTTGCTGGAATTTGATCAGGAAAGGACCCCGAGATCTAGCGGAACATTTGAGAGAATAAGACCTGACTAGGAAAAGACCCGGTCCGAGAGATTTCCTGAGAAATTATGGATGTCCCCCGGCGGGGAAATTAAAAGTAATCAGAAGTAAGTGAGTAACGTTTCAGACACGAGATTCAAACAGACCTCGTTAACTTCCATGCGGCTATCAGAAACCGAGGTCGTCGACGTTTGATGATGCACGCTCATCAATATATACATTCGACGCGGCGCGGTTCATCACTCGGGGAGATCGTTCCCCCCCACAGCCCACCCAAAATTTCTCGAGTAACTTGAGCACAAGATTTTGCTCGTCTACGAGCAAACACGGAAAGTGAGGAATGATCGCTCCCATATGTTCGTAGCGCTCATCTCTCTTCCGAGAGATCGACGATAGCATATCGCGATGCCATGCCGTGACAGCGACAGACAGTGCTTAGAGATTGAGATTTTTCTCGGGTCAGTACAAGTGTAGACACGCTCTTCGCATCTCGCTACTTGGAGGCTTAATTTGCATTTGCCAATCAATCGAGTGCCGAGAAATCGAACATGGGACAGCCATGTAAGGGCCACTACTAAGAGCTACTACCCGCATATATCCTACGACACGACACCGACACGACATCGAGACTCACCAGGAACTCGCCGCTGCCGAGGCTCTGCTGCGACCCGTCCGGCGTGACCGCGAGGTCCGCGACGATCGACGTGGAGAAGCTCCTCCTGGCCTGATGGTGGCACTTGTGCGGGCCGAGATTCCGCTGCGTGGCGTAGCCGGACACGCCGCTCTCGTTCAGCTTGGACGTCCAGATCTCCTGTTCGCGCTGCGGCGATTGGCTGATGGTGCGGTGCTTGGTGAACCTCGAGATCCGCTCGGTCTTCACCCAGTCGTGGTTCGGCCGGGGCTGCCGTGTGATCGTCTGCAGCGACTTCATGGCGTTGAAGCGCGAGAAACCATCCTCCATCGCGGCCGCCCATAGGTGGTCCGGCAGATCCCTGGAGCCGCATTGCGTCTCCACGGATTGCCGGTCCGAAGACGAGCCGAGACCGGAGGTGGTCGGAGTGGTCGGATAGAACCTGCGGTACGTGTCCTTGGAGTCCTCGATGTCGGTTGAGTAGAAGTCGCCGTCGCGCGACTCCAGCGAGCGATTGTTCTCGTGCAGGTTCAGCGACGAGCCGATGCCGGTCGAGGTGGTCGAGGTGCGGCAGAAGCGCCGCTCGTTCGCCGACGTCCATATCTCGTCCGTGATCGAGGAATCGATCGCCGAGGTCGTGGGCGTTCTAGTGGGAGAGCGGACGTGCGAGCTTCTCTGTAGCCGTGGCGTTTTTCCCGCCGAGACGTTATGAGACGGCGCGCGAGAGGATGAGAGAGTTCCCGCGTTTCGATTTTATGGTAGCGCTCTCGATCTCGCGCTAATCGTTTTAGTCTTCTGAGGGGGGAATGCTGGGGAGGAATGCGCGCGCGGGGGAGAACAAGCGAGAGAGGGAGACCATGTGTGTGTGTGTGTGTGAGCATACTGGTATGTTCGCTACGAAAGTCGGAGGAACTAAACGGCGATCGTTTCTAGGGGCGGAAGAATTTCGAGTCCCGAGGCCCTCATTAAATCTCTAATTAAGCTTCCGTCGGAAAAGGTACAAAGAAAAGCGAATACAAATTAATCGGCACAAAGCCGGAGTCGAAGAGCCGACAGCGATCCGCGTTCATTTCAGGACTCTCGATGCAACGACAAAGGCGAGACAAATTGAAGCGCAATTTCCTTTGATACTCGCGACACGGTAAGTCGAGCGAGACGACCGAACCGCGACCGAAGCCGGAAAATAAAAAGCAACCTTCTCCGCGAGCCCGGGAAGTTTCTGTCGGATCGAAAATTATCAGAGCCTTCGGTGACACACCGATTCGAAAGCCAAGAGGCAAAGCCAAGAAGTTGACTCATAATCAAAGATATCGTGCGACTCGAAGTGGATGGGATATGAGGCTGATGAATCCTACAGGACGCAAGGATGTGCCAACGCTCGTATGCGGGTAAGAACTCGTCAAAGTAAACGAGAAAATCTATCTCGTCTCGCGAACGACCATGCAATTGTCGAACGTTTCTCAAACGAACACTTCTTCTTCCACACACAAAAATAAGATAAAAATCCACAAGATAAAATACATATACGATAACAAATAAGACGATAAACAACAAGATATAAAAATATAAGGGACGCGATCGAAATCGCAAAGGTCCGAAATGAGAGATCCGTATGAGACAAAGAGAGATAATAAATCAAGGTGGAACGCCCCCTGTGTGTGCTGCGGACACACGGGGGCGTTCCAGCAGCAACTCTCCGGAAAAATTCCCCTCGCGTGCAAGACTTCGGCCCGCTGACAATTCGCGAGTTTCAACTTGCCAGCAGTGCCAGCGCTGGCACATCCCGCGCGCACCAGACACTTCTTGCGTGTGTATACCTATGAGTGAGATTCCTCTCCCTCCAGAGGTCCTCAGGGTTCGCGGACGCGTGACTGCTGGCGGAGGAGGTCGCGAGGGTGGTGTGTTGGTTCGCGTACGAACATCTCTGCGGGAACCCCATCCCCTCGTCGAGCCCAGCCGCCCAGAGCGATTCGAGGGGCAGGTCGTGGGCGCTAACGGGGGTGCCGGTGCCCTTACTGCCCCCCGCGCCCACCCCGTGTTTCCCCCCACCGTTCGCGGAGGGGAACACTCTCTCGGCACCCTGAAGGACGCAGCACATGCTCGTGCTACCTCCCCCACCTCCGACGCCACCACCCTCCTCCGCCTCCGACCCCCTGGAACCAGAGCTTTGCAGGCAACCTATTGTGACCGAGCTTTTGACCTGGCGCCAGGCCTCGACCCCTTGTTCAGGGGGCTGACGAGCCTTCCTTCTTTCTCGGCTCCGCTCCTCCGCTCCTTCCCGACAGGCCCGGCAGGCCCCGAGCCCTTCAAGGCCGACCCTTCATCCCTCCCCGCCTGCTCTTTGCCTCTTCGTGCCCCCCCCCCCACCCTCCCACGTGTCCCCTACGCGATGTCGAGGATTTATGTTGGACGTTCGCTTATGGCGAACGCCGGAGGACGGGGGAGACGCGCGCTCCCTTCGTCGCGATGTTCCAGCGCTGCGCCGCTCTGCGGACAAGGGATGGTGGACGGACGATTCGGCGAGGGCGGATCTCCGACGGTTCTGGCAACGGTGCTCTGAAAGCCGTCGGTTTCACCGCTGTAGCGCATCGCGCGCACCGAGGGGGATCTGCATGGTTATTGCGGACTTTTCTCACCAAGGACCAAGGAAACGATGACGCTTCGCGATGGGACGCGGGAAGGGATATCGCCTTATGCAACGGTTGTATGTCGCGTGTATGCAAACTTGGTTGGCGCGAGTGCCGTGGAATTTCGAACATGCGAATACATTGCGGTACTCGATATCTACACAATGGCGACTGACGTCGATACGCTAAGTTATTCAGACTGATACGCCAGACAGACTAGCCGCTCGAGGCACAGCGAAGCGGATTGTCGTCACGACGCGAAGCGATCGATGGTGCGCAAAGTTGAGCACTTTTTTTCCTACGTTTCTCAAGCGAGAATATATCAGAATTGTGCGAAATTCATGACAGCGTGAATTAATCGTGGAGTCTACACGATATCATCACACGCGGATGACGCGGATCTCCCGCGCGATATTGCGGGGCGGGTCATACCCTGAGATGCCAATATTACACTCGACGTGTATGAAACGAGTAAAAATTCTCATCATTCCCCTCATGTTTCTATTTCGGCCTTCTACACGATGAATATGAGCGCTGTGTGGCAGGCACTGATGAGAGCTGCCTGCCGTCTTTACATGTCGCGCGCGAGAAACGCGAGTAAAGTTGCTGTCAAATTCGCGCACGTACATCTGCCAAACCGCGCGAGCGCGAGCGCGCGGAAGCGGAAATGCGCCGAGACGACGAGACGACGCAGCGACTTCAAAATTCGATGCCACGTCCATTTCGCCTATCGCGTCGCGCGTGAGTTTCTCTTTTTGCCCCTCTTTCCTTTCTCCTTTTTTTTCATTCATTCATTCGTCAGGGCGCGCGTCCTGCACGGCCGCGGTGGCGCGACGTTAATGAAGACTAACGAGGACGCGAAAGCCGGGAATGTAGTCCGGTCGATCCGCCGCGCGCGCCGGGCCGAATACGCGCGGATCGATCGCGGGCGAGAGACGAGACCGTTGCTGATGCCGACGGTGGCCCTGGCCATTATACCGTACGAGCAAATTGAAAGCCGCGTAATTCGTTATTTACCGACGCGGCTTTGTAATTGACCCGGTGCGCTCGATGATTTATCGCGATCGTCGGGACCCTTTTCGCCGGGGCCGATCTGTCCGCCCGTGTCGGCTGTCCCCGACGGAGATTTACGAGCGATACCGTCGAAACGTCGACGGAAACATATGGTGCTGGCGATCCGGCCGGACGGTGGGCTGCGTTTGACGAGAGTCTGGCTGCGTCTTGTTACGGGAGTTCGCACGGACTTGTCAAAACGATTCGCGCGGCGCGTTTAATCGGCTGAGCTCTCTCTCTCTCTCTCTCTCTCTCTCTCTCTCTCTCTCTCTCTCTCTCTCTCTCTCTCTCTCTCTCTCGGGGATTTATCTCGCTCCCGGATCTCTGCCTTCCGCGACGAAGAGAGAGAGAGAGAGAGAGAGGGGGGAGGGGGCGAGGGTCAATGCCCGGGATTTATAATTTCACATCGAGCGCTCGGTTGTATCGGAAACATTGGCTACGGTGGAAAAGACATCTTTTTGCGGACTTTAAAGTGGGAAGTCTATAAAGCATGACCGGGTATCTGTCAAAACGTTGCCGAAGGAAGAAAATTTTATCAGGTGACGTTGCTTTAATATACAGTTATATCTTCTTGATATATTTTTTCGCTTTATGTGAGTGCACATGGAGTTGGATATTTGCCTCGATTTCGCGCATCGCAATCGCGCATATTCCAAAATGTATAGTTCGTGGTTATATATAATTAAAAAAAAGTCAGACAATAAAAATAAATATATATAGCCAAAAGACGTGAGCTAAAACAGTTTGATTTGCGCGATAAAATCGTTTCCCGCCGCCGATATTTTCCAAAATATATCCATCTATCACATATATTAGGTGTGTGAATTAATTCGGTCCATCTGGCGGTCAATTGCTGTACTATGTAATTTTCCTAACCTCTAATGTCTGCAAAAGACTTTATTTTTTAGTTTTGATATCTGGCAATAATTTTCAGTGGATAAACGTTTGGGTTTGTAACAATAACATCGTGTTTATCTGATTCGAAAATGTCGAAATTCGAGCCAAAAAAAGCATAATTTCCGGGAAGTTCTCATTTTCTGTTTTCATTTGAAGAAAACAGCCGCTGAAGCTCATCGAATGCTCGTAGAAGCTTATGGTGAAAGTGCTCCCATCGATAAATCATGCAGAAAATGATTTCGACGTTTCAAAAGTGATGATTTCAGTGTCGATAACAAACCTCGTTCAGGTCAGCCGAAGAAGTTCGAGGACGAGGAATTTCAGGCGCTAATCGATGAAGATCCATGTCAATCGCAACATAAGCTCGCGCAATCGTTGAATGTTGATCGACCAACAATTTCTGTGCGTTTGGTAGCCATGGGAAAGATTTACAAAGAAGGGAGATGGGTGCCATACGAACTGAAAGAAAGAGACATCAAGAGGCGAAAAGCCACGTCTGAAATCTTGATTGCCAGGCAAAAAAGAAAAGGTTTCTTGCATCGTATCATAACTGGAGACGAAAAATGAATATATTTCGATAATCCCAAACGAAGGAAATCCATTAGCGACCCAGGAAAACTATCCACATCGATACCAAAGCGGAATATTCACGGCAAGAAAGTAATGCTCTGTATATGGTGGGACCAGAAGGGTGTAGTAGTCATGAACCATTAAAACAGAGCCAAACCATCACTGCCGAACTCTACCAACAACAATATATGCAAAGAGACACGACAAAGTGATCTTTCAGCACGATAACGCTCGGCCACATGTTGGAAAGATTGTGAAGGTCACCTTGGAAGCATTTGGCTGGGACGTTTCACCTCACACGCCGTATTCACCAGACATTGCTCCATCCGATTATCACTTGTTCAGATCGATGGCACACGGGCTTTCGGACCAGCACTTCAACAACAATTATGAAGAAATAAAGAAATGGCTCAATGAATGGATCGCTTCGAAGGACGAGTCGTTTTTCCGTCACGGAATACAACAACTGCCAGACAGATGGGAAAGAAATAATAGCAAGCGATGGCAAATACTTTGATTAGCGTACTTTTTCATGTTTTTCCATACTAAAGTCTTTTTTTGGAAGAAAAAACGGACCGAATTAATTCACGCACCTAATATATAATATAATCATTCATCCCTTAACGTTATCTTTCATGATTTCCTACTCTTTTTTTCAGAATACGGATTGATCCTGTAATTGGAGCGATCGCGATGACCCGCGCTTTTCGCCGCGCGCAAACTCGGCCCGACGTTTGCCCACCCTTTAACGTAACATCGTCAACGATAAATAAGCCAATCACATTGCGACTTCCCCTCAGGAATATCGCAACAACGGCGGCGTGATATTTGCACGGTTAAATTAGTATCTTGTTTACCCTTTAAACGCAGTCTGCCCTCGCTCTCCGAATTAAACACGTTGCTTTCTGCCGATATCGTGCAGTCCGTCCGTCGCGAACGCGCCAGACGCGGAAATAATAATTGGCGAATTCACACGTAGTCGCGTGTATCACGCGGTCGCACGTTTACTGCATACGGCCACGAGTTAATTTGCGCCCGGACGCGAAGGATAAAATGACAGCGAATAGAAAGAAAGGAAATGTTGAACCTCCATCGCGAGCGGGCGAGGGGGAGAGAGAGGGGGAGAGGGGGAGAGAGGGAGAGGGAGAGAAGGAGAGAGGGAGAGAGAGAGAGAGAGAGAGAGAGGGGGGGAGAGAGATCGTCGCATGTTTGAAAACTCTCGATCGGACATAAAGCGTAATTTCGGCTCGCTTCGCCGACGACAAAATCCACGATGAGACTACGGTAAAATTTTCACGATGAAATCCGCGAACGAATACGACGAGATTTCCGGCGAGTTTACGATGAAATTTGTCCCGGCTCCGAGCCGGCGCGGCGCGACCTATTTTATTTAATCTTTCCATTCACACATACGCGACGTGGGTGTGCAAAAGCCGGGGTGCGTGTGTGCGCGTGCATGCACGCGAGGGTCGCACGCGATACAACTCTTTACCGCGCGCGAGGCGCTCTTCTTGAAGGGATTTGCGTGGGAAAGCAGGTCGAAGTACGCGAAACTTCGCCTCGACGAGAACGGGAACGAGAAGTAAGAGTCGCGGCTTCGACGGGAGTCTTCGCGGTGAATTTCCTGCCGCATCTCCGTCAAGATCAGCTACTCGTCCCGCGATTTTGATATGCGTGAAAATATATCAGACCCGAACGACGAACGACAGCTCGCAGGATGACGACCTCGCGCGATGGTATTTTTTTTCTCAAATCTCGAATCTCTTTCAAAAGGAGTGGAAAAAAGCTCTCTCTTGAAATTTACTGTCCCCAAAAAGGCGACCAAAAGGGTTACTTTCGTCCCAATCCGAAATCTTAAACTGGCTCATGTAAAGCATTACGTTCAAGCGTTTTCGTACACGCAAGATTGTAAGCACGCATTGTTAAAACATATTATTCGCCGAGAATGTAAAAAACAGTTTCGCAGGAGCGCACAAATATGCATCTCTCTTTGCTTCGCCACTTGCGCGCGTAAGCGAACGTCCGTCTCAGCGCGGTGGCTGTGGAAACAAATATGCGTCTTTATAGTTTCGCGCACAGTCGGCGGCGCGGATATTTCGACGTTTTCATAAAAATACTTTCAAATTCCGTCTGCGCGGCCGGCCGTGGTCTCCGGAATTAATAAGAGGAGAAACAGCGGAGGAAAATTCAAGTGCCGCGCGTCGCGCGCGCGGCAGGAACAAGGAATATAAGGGCCACTAAATATTTATCGAATCGCGCACAGCGACGCGGGACGATCCTGTATCGACGCGATACGCGGCGCGCTTGCAAAAAGGTGGATGCATAAATAAGCGGCAGCGGCAGCCCTAAGAAGCCGATAGAGTGCGCGCGACGGGGATGAAAACGGATCCGCGGGGATCCGGATGTCCGAGGATCCGCCGCAGAAAGGACCATCGACTTGTGAATATCCGTATCGAGAGCGTTCCGCAAGATTGAGAAGTCTAATTAACGTGGAAGCTGCGAGTTGCGCAGGCTGTGGCTGGAAGATGTTAACTTCGGGATGTGCACCGGGTGAGCGCAAAGTCTTTGATGGATCTCGTGACAGAAAGATCGACCGAGTGATCGAAAACGATTTACGTTCATTCTACCGAATAATTGCTATTGTTCTTTCCTATCCAACGATATACACATATTGTACATGTACAAATTTACAAGCGCTTTCATGAACTTGAATCAGTCTTTTGAACGGCGTTTTCGTCTAATTATAATGGATTATATACGAAGGATCATAATTATATTGTAATTATGTCGAAAGATTTTTAAACGGAACAAAAAAACACGCGTGAGCCGTATGACCCGAAGCGCTGTAATTTTCGCTTTACCGAAGATCGGTACAACTCTTTGGTCTTCGGTATATCGGCGGCGGCCAAGTAGCGGCGCGCGCACTCTTGTCCCTTCCGCGAAAAACGAGCATCGCGATCCGTAATTACGATTCATAATAATAACGGACAGCGCGCGTGTGCTTGCTCGCGGGCCGAGTAAACATGGAATTTAATATTGCAGAACCGCGGTGCGCATGCAACATTACCGATATGAAATTTTCTCGCAGCGCCGCGGAATTTTCGCGCGTATGTAAATGACCGCGGCGCTCGTGCACGGAAATTCCGTTACGGAATTTTGCGCGCGATCGGCTTACACCGCGCGATCTAGGCCGTTTGGGGGTTGAAAAAGGAATTAACCCGCCTGTGCGTAAAAAAAAAGACATCAAAGCAGCCGGCGCGATACTGTCGTTAAATGTCCGCGAATTGCATTACCGCGTTAATGGTATCTCACCAAGCGCGTTATCGCGTCATTAATATTAACCGATACTTTGAAAGAGAATGAGAGAGAGAGAGAGAGAGAGAGAGAGAGGAGGAGCGTAATTTGTCATGATTAATAAAAATAAAATGACACCGAGCGCACATGTAAATAATATCGGAGGTATCTATAGGTACTCATGTGTTTCGCAAAATGAAACGCATTTCAAAGGCCAAGTTTTCACTTGTGTAATAAGTGATATAATAAATTGGATATTTTATCTACACGCACGAATAGAGTGCACTAAGAAGAGGTTGCTTGTATGCCGCGTAGCTCAAATAGAAACTGATAAGAACAGGTGTCTCTTGCAAGTACTTGACCACTTATGAATAATATCGTAAAGATGAGGTGGCTCTCGTTGCATTTTTAGAAACGCAACTTACGAGAAGGAGCGTTTCTTGCATTTCTGCGACTCTGAACTGACTCTCGGATTCCTTACTTCGCGTTTTCCGCACGACCCGGGCGACATTCGCGACAGTGGAACGTGTGGCACGTTCTATCAGACGTTCTTAAAGACGATTCTCCGATAAAGAATACGACATGAATATAGAACTAGTATCCATAAAACATATCATGAAGTACGGTAGTGCCGGTGAAGATAGAAAAATTACCTCCGGGCGATGCAGAGAACGAGCGCACGAAAGGGACAAAGAGAGAGTAAGAGGAGAGAGAGAGAGGGAGAGAGGGAGAGAGGGAGAGAGGGAGAGAGAGAGAGAGAGAGAGAGAGAGAGAGAGAGAGAGAGAGAGAGAGAGAGAGAGAGAGAGAGAGAGAGAGAGGCGGAGAGCGAGAAAAAACGTCAAATTTACAAAGGCGGTCGGAGAGGTAGTCGTAGCACGCTGTGGCAAAGAATACTGTGGTAAAGTATGGCCGTCATTAAATATTTATAAAATGGTTGCGAGTTATAAGCAAAACGGAGCATGTATATATATATATATATATATACATATATATATCGGGTGACTCACCCCGCGTGTACCTCGTAGCGCGCGCGTAAAATCATGATTTCCATTTAATGTCTCCATGAATACGCCCCTCCCCCATCTTTCTCTCTTCCCCGTGCGAGCTCGGGGCGGAAAAGTGAGACGCGGAGAAAGGAGGAGACGCACTCGCAAATCCGCCGCGCTTTTACATGCACTCTCGAGCGCGCCGGCCTCGAGCTACAACCGCGCGTATAGATCACACACGATGCCGGCGTTGCATTATTTCGACGCCGTAAACCGACGTCTAGACTCGAAACGGCGGGTGTACGGAGGACGCTCGTAAAAGCCGGACGATCCGCGAGGGAAAAAGACGGCACTTAACGAAAGCGGAAACGCGTGGCGGAGCTGCGCCGCGATTTCGCGTAATTCCCGTCCCGCGGGCCGAGCGAATGCGCGCACACCGCGGAAATAATGCCCCCCTCCCTCCTCCTCTCCCGCGACGAGACCGTCGACCGTTCGATTTTTGCCTCGCCGGCGTTGTTATTGTTCAATCGTCGCCGAGGGGATTTAAACGTCGGATTAAACGCAGAAATGCGCCAAGAAGAGCAAAGATTCTGTCGCGCCAAACGGAGATAAGAAATTCAAATTTACGGCAAAATGATACGGATTATGATGAAGAGTAAACTTCCGACCATTCGTGTCTAATTATTACAAATCTAATCTACTAATCAAAAATATTCGAATAACATGGCGTATCGTTCGTCGTACATCACACTACGTTCCCCTGATTATATCTTACAAATAAACAAATGAAAATATTTGTACTGGCCTAAGTTAATCCAACTTAACTCACTGTGGTTAATGTGTGGTTGCTTTTAATCTGAAACATTTACGCAAGAAAATTAAGTGACCAGGGTACTGGATAAACAAATATATATATATATATATATCATAAATGGGGGAAAATAATGTAACGCGTTATCAGCGATATAAAACGTTACTCAAACTTTTTTGGCGTTAAACTTGTCTGTCGGTGGTGAAAATCCACTCGAGGGCATTCGTTTGAGGTCATTCAAAGTATTTTCAGCAAAATTCGTGACAATAGAGCGGGCGGTTTCGGAATTCACCGCAAACATGTTTCGACACTCGTTTCGCGAGCGCGCTTTGTCGTTGCACTCGAGGAAGCTGAAGAAAAACCGAGCTTCGGGATATATGCGAGTTTAGATATAGCCGTACGCTTTTTTGCGCAACCGGATCGTACTGACCTGGCATTGTGATCGACGTAATGCGCGATAACAACAATGAAATCGGTCTCGCTAAAAACGGCTGCTCTCGAGGACGGGAGCCATGAAGAAAGTGGAACGACATAAAACTCAATAAATTATTCACGGTTGATGATGGGGCTGGGCGTTGGAAAAACCAGCAGAATCGGGCCAAAGGCGGAAAACGCGCGGGACACGCGCGATGGCCAAGCCCGGCATAAGTATTGTCGACGAAATTAACGAGACGCGGAGCCTGCGATCGGCACGTTTCATCCTCGCGCACTCGACGTCAGCGGCGCGCTCCGCGTTTTCGATTTTGGCGAGTTCGCTTGTCGATTCTTTCCTCCCCCCCCCCTCCCTCCGCCACTCTCGCGTGCGCTCTCCACCCCGTCCCGTTGTCTGCCAGCTTTTTTTTTATTTCTCGCGCCAGTCATTAATTGCCAACAAAACGTGATCGATGTATTTGTGCCGCAGACAGGCTGGCTTACCCGCGCATAAAAAAGAAAAACGTCACTCGCGATCGGTTTATGATCGACGGGAACGGGAGGGCTCGCCGGCCGGATATCGAGGATTCTTATTTATTGTTCAGTCCTGACAGCTTAATAATACGCGTTTCATTCGCGCGTCGCCGACGCCCGTGCGCACGCGCGCGCGCGCGCAACGGGCTTCGAGCTGTGCGAAATAATTATACATCTTGTCGATTATATACGACTCGAATTTGTAATTAGTTGATTGCAATGCACGATTCAGCGCATCGAAATTATCACGGGCGCCAAGTTATTCAACGATGTTAATTGTATCTCATTATCTTGCAATGCAGCGCACAAGTGCACGAAGGGTGAAGAGAGGAAGAAGAGAGAGAGAGAGAGAGAGAGAGACGGAGGGGGGAGAGGAGCAATGGTAATGTGTAAATAAATTCGATACATCTAAAAGCTGAAATGCATGTATAAAACGCACAATGGAACGGCGTAATTACATTACGGAAATTAAATCCGATTGCTTTTAAGACTCTACACCGCTCTTAATCAACATAATTGCTCCCGCCTCTTCCGTCCTGGATTGCCGCTGATGCGCAGATGCGCACCGTTTCACCGTGTGTGTAAAGCGCAAAGTAAATATCACAACACACTGTAATGCAATGCACACGCGATATGTACATGAAATGCGATGTCGAATAATTGATAAACATCGGGAAGGCGTGCGCAACAAAACCGCATCGACCCACGAGTCTCTTATCGTTGCTCACGGTCGAGATCCTCCCATTTTTATTCGACGAATGCGAATCATTATTCCACGTTTAACGAAAAAGATCCCTTCTCTCGCCCGGGAAGGCGAGTGGAAATTGAAATTTATTAACTCGATCTCCCTCATCCTTCCGTACGCGATACCCATCGGGACGAGATCGGTAATAGAATCACGACGAGACATCGATTGAAACGAGAGGGGAGGACGCGAGACGGCGTAATAAAGGTAATTTCCATGGAATTTCGTGGAATGGCCCGCATAGAGGAGAATCGTGCGGTAATTTAGATCCCGCGACTCCATGCTTCCCATGCATAATATTCCGAGAGGAGGAAAAATGTGTGATGTCCCGAGGATTCCTGCGGCTCGTGGTGACGAGAGCGAGCCCATCGCCCCCTCCCTCTCTCACCCTTTCTCTCTCTCTCTCTCTCTCTCTCTCTCTCTCTCTCTCTCTCTCTCTCTCTCTCTCTCTTCCTCACTCACTTTTTCTTTCCGTCCCCTTCCAAATATTTCACTCTTTTTTATCCGAGTCGCTCAACTTACATATTTTCAAATAAAAAGTATAATACCGTGTGTCCGATTCGTAATGAAATTACGATTTCGATACGCCACTAAGAAGATTGCGTTGTTGTTTCTTTAATAGGATTAATCTTAATCCTCGTGTCCGTGTTTCTCGAAAAGCCGCTGTGAAACTGTCACACGCTCTTTAAACGTCCTTTCTACGTCCTGCAAACTTCATGCTGACGCGCGTGCGACGCGCTTTACGTTCTAAAATATTCGTGGCTATTTATTTTTCACGTTTTAAATGCCTCGCCGTGCACGTTTCGAGGACTGTAAATTTTTCAACGAACTTGCTCGGAGCGACCGAAAAATTCGGGAAATTTTTCGAAAAGCCGCCGTCGCCGTCGTCGCGAAGATATCCGCGCCACCCTCGACTGTTACCGGACCTCGTCTTAGCGACACGACGACGAGGAGGACGAGGAGGACATTTGTTTTCGCCGACTGTTAGAGCCGACGGAAAAGTTGTCGTGGTCGCCGACGGCGCGAAAAATACGGCTGAATATCCCGCTCACGTACCTCCTGTCCCACGAGCCGCTCGTCGAGCCACCTTTTTATGGCTTGTCAAGTGCAAATCCCCGATGCCTCACGACCGCGACGCGATGAATGGGAATAGTGTTTAACGCCAAGACGGGAAATTCCGTCTCGCCGCGACACTCGCGTCATTCTTGCGCCATGTCGCGCTCATTTTGCGAGTATCGCGGAGCAAGATATTCATGTCTGATGCGACTACGCCTTCGCTACCGCTACCGCTTTTGCGCGCGCAACGATCGGTCTTGTCTATTCATGAGCATTTTACTCGGTCCCCCGAGAGCGATTCCGGACAGCGGTGCTCCACGTTCGCGCAAATCGGGAGCGATGCTCCCGGTCTTCGCCCCGGTCTGCTGTGCGCGGGGAAAGAAAGCCGCTCGGTGTAAGTGAATTTCCATCGTTCGCAAGGCGGACGGAAATTCGGTCGCAGGAGAACGACAGGATTCCCTCAATGAGAACTTCTACCACTCAGTCGATTGTTCTCTCAGTCAGCTCGAGCGGTTTTTTTCCCTTCTTTCCGCCGAAGCAGCCGAATATCCAGACAAATGTTTTCAGTCGCGATAACAAAATCGTATCAAAATCGGTCTTCCCGTCATCGGATATTTGCCATCGGTCCCCATTCACGGTCGTATGAACTGACATCTTTTCCCGCCGCATAGACGCGGCTTTGATCTCTCATTGTAGGACGAGCCAAACGCAATTTGACCGAATATCAGTGTTTACATACAACGTACCTTTTTCAAAAGCCAGCTGCAAATTACTCGTAGATTGAAAAAGATCGCTATTATCGAATAAACACCAGTTTAGCCTATTCCCTTTTCAATATCGCTCAATATTCAGGGAGAATTTGACAGTTAACACTGTTCCCTGTCTAGCGCGCGTGCGCGCCGGAAAACGCGCGCGAATAATTTAAAAATCGAAGCGCTCGCTAAAGCGCTTTTAACCCAATGAATTAGATTTATCTTGGCATCGCGCTCGATATTGTTGGCGCAGCGGTACTCGTGGATCCGCATCGATCAACCGGTCGCGTCGACAGTGAATAATGAAAACGCGCTGGGAAAAAATGCGGCGATAAAAGCGAGTAAGCCGGCGTCGTTGTTTTCCGGTCAGGTTATTCGAGAGAGAGAGAGAGAGAGAGAGAGAGAGAGAGAGTGAGAGAGAGAGAGAGAGAGAGACAGGGAGAGAAAGATCCTGTGTAAGTACGCGTCGGTGTGCGCGCGCGAGCGCGAGCGCGTTTGTATGTGTGTGGTCACGCGCGTTTGCTGTAACACGCTCTTTAATTTGGCCGACGTTTAGCCCGCCGTTGGGAAAACAGTTGTTTCAATTTATTCGACGCAGCGCGGCGCAGAGCGCGGCGCAGAGCCCTACGACGCTCGTCCGCATTGCGGCGCGGCAGGTGCGAAATGGAAGCAATTGAATCCCTTTAAATCGCTTTAATTGCACGTATCCGTCGTTACCCGCGTGCTCCGAAATAATAGCGGCGCGCGCGCGCGCGCGCGCGCGATATCTCGGAAATATACAACACAGGCCGGAATTGCGAGCCGCGCGCGCAGTCGTTAAATTTTCCGCGGCGCAAAAGGCGCGACGATTACGTCGAATTACGCAAATCCGCATAACTGCGAGTCATTGCACCCCGGGGTCGTCGACTAAACGTTGGCCCCGCCGAGGCAGCGCCGCAGGCTCCTCGCGCTGATACCGTAAAACACGAGCGCCTGGCGCACTATCTGATACGTCATTTATTTGTGCGATAAATCGTCAAGCAAAAGAGAGAGAAAGGGTCTGGAAGGAAGAAAGAGGAAGAGAAGAAGTAACCCCGAGGCAGTGCCTCTGTTTTTTACCGCGGGTATTTAACGTTACTTTAATCAAGAGACATCAAGAGACAGGTCAATAGAGAGAGGCTTTCGAAAGTTTGTGACTCGAAAAGTGATTCAGCAGGAACAATCGCGAAAAGTTCGACGGTATATTAGAAACAATCGAGACTATTCCGCGTACGGCCGTTCGAATGATAATGAGACCCTCGGAGGAGCCATCGAGAAGATGGCCGGCGAAGAGGGCGAACGAGGAGGAAGGTAGTCTCGCGCACTCGGCGTAACCGTCGCTTATCTGCACGGCGATAAATGACACGCGGGGGCGGCGATCTCGTTACCAGTTTTCCGGCCACCCTGGCCGGGGTATCCGGTGGAGTGGCCTGTGCTTTACGAGTCGCATCAGGAGCTCCGATAACGACGCTTTGGCCTGCGCCAAAGGCAAGGCGAATAGCCATAACTTTCGGCTCGCTGCTCGCGTCGCGCAGAGAGCACCCGCTCGTTTCCGTAAAGGCGCGGGCCATGCCGAGCTTGAGCTTGAGCTTGAGCTTGAGCTCGGTCTCTGTCTCCTCTCCTCTCCTCTCCTCTCCTCGCTGCAGCCTTTCCTCCCGCCCCGCCGCGCGTCCATCTACGTAATTGAAAAGGAATTGCCCGCAGCCGGTTAATTTAGCCGGTTTTCCGCCCGCGAGTTTCCTTCCGCGGCTACGCCCGTCGTGGCACGCGTTGTGTTTTATTGTTCTCCCGTGATTCTCCCTCGTTACACACCGCGTCGCTACTACCGGTCGGTTACAGCCGTCGCTCGCATGTAATCCGCACCCGTCGGCCAGCTGCGACTTGCTCGCAGCGCCGCTGGTTGAGCTTTCCAGTTCCCGGCGCGTGTTTCGCTGCCGATATCACCGGTGACTTATTGCTCGTTTGTTTTATTAACGTAATATATTTTTGCGCTCGCGCATGTTGTATTGGAATTTTGAGCGTGAGATTCGTTATCTCTCGCCGGAGATTCGGGAGATTCGATCGACGGCTCGCGCGCACGTTCGTGAGCGATATAGTATTTGCGCGGCGAATTACAGCGTAAATACGTATTAATGTTAGGCCGTTATGCCGCGGACCGAGCGTCTAATTCGACAAGCATTCAGCTGATCCGGGACTGACACTTTCGAGCGGCGACGCTCGTTACCGCGCGAAAAGAGGCAGAAAGGAGGAATACGAGTACGACGCCCCCGGCCCCGAGATCCCGTCCCCCAGTTTTGACAGGAATTAGACGTCCGCGCCCACGTTCGCTCACGCGACGCTCGTTACATTTCGCTCGGGCGAATGTAAGGAATAACGCCGTCGCGTCGCGTCGCGCCGCGCCGCGCCGCGCCGCGCGGTCGAAATAAAGTAAAGTTGTTCGTATTTCGTGAGCAAGATAATGCCGACGCGATTCCTCCTCAGGAGGAGCAAGTTACCGTCCCCCTCCAGGCCCCGCTAGCCGCGCCGGCAACTGTTATCGCTGCAATTCCCAAGCTGCAGTTACCATCAATTGCGATAGTCAGCACTCTCTCTCTCTCTCTCTCTCTCTCTCGATACTGGCGGAAGCACGATGTGGTGGATGAGGAGGAGGAAGAGGAACAGGAGGAGATGCAGCACGCCGGGAGCGCTCAACGCGAACGGTATTCTCTCACGACCGCGGAATCTCGTTATTAACGAATGGCCTCTAATTGACAGCGAACTAATAACAAACGGTTCGACGAGAGCGTGATTCGGATGCTTTCCTTCGTTTAAGAGTTAATTTCTTTCAATTCGACGTTGCCGGATGAAAGTTTGAGGAGAGCGCCTCCTCATTACATTCGGAGCGGAAGAACCGACACAAGTCGCGCGCGGAAAGGGAAGAACACGCGGTTCGAATTACCGCCGCGAGACTGCAGAGGATTAATATCTCAATTACATAAATAATAATTTTCCGTCGCAATTTCCTCCACCCCCCTCCCTTTCTCTCTCTCCCTCTCGCCGCTTTGTACAGCAAACGAAAGAAATTAGCATAGCTGTACACCGAGTCGCTGTCGATTGTAATTGCTAATTAGAATAGTAATTTACATCTGCAGCTTCGCGGAAATGTAAATTTAGCTCTAAAATAAAAGAGAAAGACAGAGAGAGAGAAAGAGAAAGGGGAGAAAAAAACGATGACTACGCGAGGGATGGAATGCGAATCGAGCAACGAGACCGACGTACGGAGATATCACTTTCCACGTGCGCCGGAATGTTATTCTGGCAAATGCGCGTGTTTTTGAATGCAATCAAGTCGTTCGCACACGATTCACGTTGGGTAAATATGATCCAAAGCTCGTTTGCGCACGGCGGAGTTGCAGTTTGCACAGAGCACGTCGAGAGGGAATTTTTTTCCAATAATATCGATGGCCGCACCGTCGACGGCATTATCGCGCTTAGCTGAAAATCTTTTTTATTTAATCTACCTCTCTCCCTCCCTCCCTCCCTCCCTCCCTCTCTCTCTCTCTCTCTCTCTCTCTCTCTCTCTCTCTCTCTCTCTCTCTCTCTGTCTCTCCTTTTCTGTCTCTTCTCTCGTCGGATAGTTTCTCCAGTGACGTTGAATTTTGCGAATGCGTAGTTCCACGTAAACATTACGTGAAAAAAATACCCAGCAGATGACCGATCGTTGTTACAGCAAAAATTTAATAAAGTGTAAAATCCCTCCTATCCGGCGCGTTTTTCTAATATACTGGATGAACAAACCGATCCTGTTTTGCGTACTGCCGCCGCGCCAAAACCGCAAATCCAGGTTGAGAAGCAACGCGACGGGGAGAAACCGAGTGAAGAAGATGCCGCGAGGAGAGAGAGAGAGAGAGAGAGAGAGAGAGAGAGAGAGAGAGAGAGAGAGAGAGAGAGAGAGAGAGAGAGAGAGAGAGAGAAAGGTGAATTTATAAACCTTCCTACTTCCGGGAGGATCCGACGGACGTGACCACGTTGAGCAAGCTGCTGCTCCATTAGGATTAGACCGGTAAAAGGAAGACGACGACGGGAACACTAACGCCAGCGAGGATTTAGACACATGCCGCAGGAGGACTCTCTTGCCCTCCCCCTCCCGCCCCTCGCAGCTTGCTCTCTTTTTTCCCTTCGCATTCTTGCCGTTCTATGAACATTTTAACGGAGCCGGCGGCGCAGCGATAAACCGAGGAAAAGGAATATATTAGGTCAATCGGAAAGTTCCGTCCGTTTTCTTGCGAAACGTATGGCTTTATTTATAAGAAACAAAATGAAAAAGTACGTCAATCAAAGTATTGTCCATCGTTAGCGATGACTTTTTCTCATCTTTCGGTCAGCAAGCGAATTCCGCGGCGAAAGAACGACTCATCTATCCAGTCAGAGACTCATTTTTCGACGTTTTCATTAGAATTGAAGCATTCGTCAGCAAGTGCGTGTGCTATCGACCGAAACAAGTGGAGTAGTCGGAAGGGGCACAGTCTGGTGAATAAGCCGCATGGGGTAACACTTCCCAGCGAAGTGCTTCCAACGTTTCCTTGACAGATTTTGTGACGTGAGGCCGAGCGTTGTCATGAAGCAAGATCACTTTATGCTGTCTCGTCTTATATTCTCGTCGTTTTTCGTGCAATGCTCGGCTCAAATGGATCATTTGTTCTCTGTGGAGATCCCCTGTGACTGTTTGACCACTTTTCAACAGCTCATGGTACAGCACACCCTTCTGATCTCACCAAATACAGAGCAAGAGCATTGCCTTCTTTCCGTGGATATTCCGCTTTGGCGTCGATGTTGAGGGTTGGCCGGGATCGCAAATAGTTTTTCGACGTTTGGGATTGTCAAAATAAATCCATTCTTCATCCCCAGTGATGATACGATGTGAAAACCCCTTTCTTTGTTGCCTAGCGAGCAGAATTTCGCAGGTGATTTTTCGCCTTTCAATGTCTCTTGGCTTCAGTTCATACGAGACCCATTTCCCTTCCTTGTAAACCTTTCCTAAGGCTTTCAAATTTCCTTATCGGAAATGACAGATTGAGCGCAATTTAATGCTTCTGCAAATTGCTTTTGCGTTTGACACGGGTCTTCGTCCACCAGTGCCTACAATTCTTCGTCTTCGAGTACTCTTGGTCGTCCAGAACGCTCTTTGTCCTCTTTGTATCAAAATCACCAATTTTGAAGCGTCGAAACCATTCTCTGCATGTTTTGTCGGAAGGAGCATCATCACCATAAACTTCTACAAGCATTCGATGAGCTTCAGCTGCAGTTCTCTTCCAATTGAAGCAAAAGATGGACACTTCGCGCAAATGACGCTTATTTGGCTCAAATTTCGACATTTTCGATGCAGTGAAAAACAACGTTATTGATGCAAACGTAAAACTTTTATGTACTGAATGTTATTGACAGATGTCAGAACGAACTATTAAGCTTCGTTTAGACATGATTAGGTTAACGACAGTTCTAGCTATAGCTATTTATCGCTAAACGGACGGAACTTTTCGATTTACCTAATACTTCGGCACGGCGAATTGCTCCTGCAATCCTTCGAACCGCTGACAAGTATCTCTCTCATCGATTAGCCTACAATATGCGAACGGTATCAGCGTGACTCGAGATCGAGCGCGCATGTGTAATTGTGTTACGCTGTCGTGCAAAATGAACTGTTCCCGTGAGCTCGAGGGCTCCTAGACGTGTCAAGAGACATTCAGAAGCGCGAGATAACGAAGCATTTATTCAGCGTTCGCTTCGTACGCGGAGGGAATTTTACGGGGAATATTATGACTACGGCGAAAATATCATAACGCGGAGTTTGCTGCTGCTGTTTACATGTTTTAGGAACTCGAGTTTGTTCGATCGAGAACTTTATCGCGCTCTTCAGCTCACAATCTCAGATAAACTCTTCTGGCGGTCTATCGTTGCGCCACTCGGAAACGTGGTAAAATTGAGAGGGATTTATAACGACGGAAAGCTATAATATTCTCGTACTGCTGTGAACACGCGCACTTATATGTTGCGTCTCTCTGACGTGATGGAGACAGATGGTAATCTTTTAAACACAAACGAATGAACGTGCAGATTAAAAGGAGTACTATAATAGGGTAAAGAAGATGCACGGCGCACGCATTACGCGATTGCCCGAAAATAAAAATGGTACGAGTGCAGGTTGGAGAACCGCGAGTTCATTTAAAATCCTAATTGGCCCGGCCGCGAAATTAGTAATCGTTAGCGGCTAATGGACGAGAGGGGATTACAAATTACCAGCTAGTAGTCCGGGAATTATCGTCGGCATGCCAAATATCCCTGCGATTTTTCACCCGTCGGAATAATCAGAATAACCGTAGTGATAAATAATGAATTTCATGTTCTCTCGTGTGTTCCTCACATTATCATATTGTGAGTATAAATTAACTCAACCATGGTTTTACAAAATTAATCAGTCCTCGCCGCGAGCTATGCTCCCTCCCATCTCTCTCTCTCTCTCTCTCTCTCTCTCTCTCTCTCTGTCTCTCTTGCGGGATTATTGAAATACGTTTTAGGGTAATTAACAATTCCCTTCCTTTTTCCGTTTTACATGCTCGAAGGACCTTGGCGCGCTCACATGCGTTGGAAATTTCAGAAAATCGTGAGGTAGCGTTTGATGTCGCCGATAGCAAATATTAAAGACGCAAAATATCCAGGAGTAATCGAGATAATTCTGACTTTGCGCTGCTCGAGGCAGAGAAGCGCGCATAGACTCCGAGTTAAACGTAATGTTGGCGAAGTCCGAGAAGAATAAAGAATCCAACTTCCGTGGAAAAAGCTCTTTCGCGGTATAAGTCGAAGATATTCCCCGCTGCTAACGTGTACCTACTGCGAGCGCGCTGATCGATCACACATGCACACACATGCTGCTCCCGCGGTATAAAAGTGATACGACGCAAAAATAGCGTATCAAACGCATTTTATAGACTTTCAATGGCCGTCAGCAGCGAGGGGCTACAAGTGGAGGTGCATTTGCGTTACATTCTATTCTCCTAATTGCGGCTCGCGTCAATATTATGCGAGCCAGACGCACAAATTCAATGCGGCCCAATCAAGCTCGCCTCATGTAGATTTTCGCGGATATTCGCGCAAAATTTTCATACACCGACTTTGTGCGCGTTTTCGTTCGTTCGACGAACGTTTCGTTCGCTCGCGAACGAAAAGCCAAAACTATCTCCATTACTTTAGCATATTTTGCATCTTTCATACTTGTTAGCAGCGACATCAAACGCCGCGCCTCCTCTTGACTTTCTGTTAAATTTCTCTAATTTAATCAGAACGTTTCGAATGAAATTTTCATCGAGACGATCAGACGGATTTGCGATAACCTCAAGCGTATAAATACCCCATATCTAATTACCGAGCGGATTATCCCGCAAGAAGAGACGACGCGAGCGCATAAAGCCGCGTTGATCCTCGGGATCCCCGATTATCGGCCTTCGTAAGTAACACTCGAGCGCTTTCATGGCTGTTCCCTCGGGATATTAACCGGGGAACGGTAATACGTGACATTATTGCCCCACGGAGATTCGAAACGGCATTAAGCGAAGCCGCAACCAGCCGGCGCGATGCGACGCGGCGCGACGCGGCGCGACGCTACACGGCAAGGCGAGATGTTGCGAGCGGCTCCGTTATAATGTCGATAACCGATACTAACGAGTTGTCCATGCGGCCCCTGCGCTCTCGGCGCGTTGTAAACGGTTCCTCATGACAGTCGACATTGAATAATGACAGTTGTTGTTCGAACGCAGGAAATCAAGCGGCGGCGGCGGCGGCGGCGGCGACGGCGACGGCGACGGTTGCCGCGTGTGCTGCATCGCGTCGTAACGTCAATGTTACTTTAATTTGACGAAAAAACAGGCGCTCGCTCGCGCGCGCGCTGAGAGAACGCTACGTTGGGATAACGTCGTAAATATCGCTGGCACTCGAGTTCCGAAATGCTAAATTGAAAAACGATCACTCGGCGTACCGGGCAACTTTGGCGCGCGCAGGCGGCAACCGTTTCCGGAACAAATTTTGCCTCCGAGCGCCGTTTCCGAGCATTAATGATAACGTCGGTGGGAAATCGTGCCGCGGCAATTTTAATTTCCCCACGGTAGACCCACATACGGCATTGTCCGCGTAAATCTACCTGAAGACTATTTTTTTTTGTTACATAAACGCGTCGGGAGAAAAATATCGCCTTTATTACGCCATTTGATGTTTGCCCAGCCGTTAGATTACATAGCCTGGTTCCAGTGTGTCGTTTTTCTGAAAAGAGCCAGCGACGACGCGAGGGTTACACACGCAAGGGGTGAGGGGCTAGGCAGGGTTATGGATGAAATCAAAAATTGCGTTTGAAGGGATGCGGCTTTGCCGGAAAGCCATTGTTTGATCTGTAAATAGCTTTTATTGATTCGCGCGACTTTCCCTAGAGTTTACTTTGTCGCGCGTGCGAGCGCGCGCGCGCAAATAGCTCCATAAAGCGGGAATGGAAATTGCAACGTGGAAGAATGCTGTAACGCGGTATCGAGTGACTGGACGAGAAAGTAGATCATACTGTAATAGTACCGCTGTAACAATGTCACGCTTTTAAAAGCTGCGACCCTCGAAAGCTTTTGTGTGTATGAACGCGCGATTCGTGGGATAATATCCGACGTCCCGATATGATCCGAACTCTTCGGAGTTTAAGTTAACGCCGTATCGTTGCAGGGATCTAAGTCACGGAGTGCGTCGATTAATCCTCGTGGGGCCTTGCCCCACGGAGGGGGACGCAAGTGCGCGCGTTGGCGCACCGCGTGCGCCGCGTCATGCGCTCGTTCAAATAGTAACTATGAATTTTCCTAGACAGATATATATCTGTTCTCGCGTTCTCGTTCGTCGAACGTGCAACACTGCAACGTGCAACATTCGTGTTGCACGTTGACCGCCGCAGTGACATTAAGGAACTTTGTTCCCGACAAAATCACCGAGGGTTGTTATGTATTACAACTAATTATAACTAAACCTATTATTCAGCAAAGCTCGTGAGAAGAAAAAGCCGCGCGAATTAATTCGTAGTAAAGAGGAGAAGATATTTCCTCGATATTTCTGTCCTTCTCGCACTTGGCAGACAATGCGCGTTAAACCGCGAATCTCGTGGACGGGACGGGACGTTCAAGTGATTGGTCGCACTTGTGTTCCGCACTTGTCGGTTGGGGGAAAGAAGCACTATCTTACCGAAAACTACTTTATCGCCGTAAATCTCGTTTCATTGAATATTTCATCGAGCCGCTCGTACTTTTTGTGCGGGGGAAAAATGGCGCACTGGACGTTTTCCCGGAAGCCCCCTCGATTAGGGGAGCTGTAAATCTTCGCGCCCTCGCGCCGCGCGAAACGGCAGATGTTCGCCGACGCGGAGTCGCAAAAGATCGCGGTATTGGCGCGCGCGCACCATTTCGCCGCTCTATGGATTTCGAATGAGGAAACGAACTGTTTTCCCATCTGAGTCAGGATGTAGAAATCTCGTTTCCGGTCCGTTTTCCACGAACCCCAGGGGGATAGCGGAGTGAGAACTCGAGCGAGGAGGGTCCTGTCTGTATCGGTCGATGGAAACTCGAGCGTCGCGCTTCCACATACTCCCCCTCCCTTCCCCCGTTTACCTCTTCCCCCCCCCTCCCATCTAGCCGTCACCCTTGAAATCCGCGCCACTCTTTGTGCGATTCTCTATTCCCGGATGTATCGGGGGACGTAGTTGATTCGCGATAGAATCGAACGAGCGTATCGTGGCTCGCGAACTCACCGAGAGCGCGTTCGCTATTCTTCGCTATATCAAGGATAAAGACTCCGCCGCCGCCGGGTCACCTCCAGTGGTATCATTGGCAATCCCATTTTTTTTTTTCAAAGCGGATCAATCATATCTAGCAAACGGTCAGTCGATAACGCCAGATAAATTCAGCGAAAAAAAAAGCGAAAAAGGAAAAGAAAACAGAACCGTGAGAAACGAAATAAAATTAAAGCGCCCGAGAGATTGCAGTTCATTGCAGTTGTTGGAGTTATTAATTAAACGATAAATTGCCGTGAACGATTTGATAAACATACAAAACTTTATCGGAAAACATTTCAACGATATTTAATTCTATATCGCCGCAAAAAAGCGAGCATCGGACCAGCGCGCAGCGGGGCGGGAGGGCGGTCGAATAACCGGCCGCGACGCGTGCGATATGATCGAAGCGGGTGAATTAGGCCGGGCCTGTAATGCCATTCCGACAGAGAACTGTACAGGGCTCTTCGTTAACAACTGCAGTGTGTATCACATCTCGCGTGCGTCCGCGTCGTTAGCGAGTTCCATCTGTAATCGCCACGACTGTTTCGCCCGGTATCCGCGAACACGCGTGCGAGCGCTCGCGCGGCATAGTACCGCAGCGTTTGCATTCCAAAACTGCAAATTGAAAAGCATTAACATGCCGGCGAGAGCGCTTTTTCGCGGGAATCTCGCGCGAGACACGGCGGGCCGCGCGGAAATTCGTGGGGCGTCGGCGCGAAAACGGCGCGCGCCAACTTTTCCGGGAGTTAACGAACCGCGAAAAACGCAGAATTACTGGGGGAGATAACGAACGCGTCGAGGGCGGGGGGGGGGGAGGTGGTGGCATGTATCGAGCAAACAATCTCCCGGAACTGGAATAATGAAAACGCACGGTGTGATAGTTTTCCGATCGGCGATAAAATGTCGAGACGAAACGACGTCGGTCACCCTGCCGCTCTCAGCGACGTATACGAATATCTGGACGGGATGTCAACCGTCAATTAAAGTAAGGCGGTTGTGCCAATTCCCGGAACGTCCCGTTCTCCGCGGATATTCACATGTCGATAATCCCGATTTGTCGCGCGCGAATAATAACGAGGTGTACACACTTCGCGCGTCCGTCGCCGATGTCTGTCCGCAAGCGCGACCCGTCAAGCGTTCGCGTTTACGTCTCTATGTGCGGAACGATGGAACCGTTAAATTACTCGCGCAGACACGCACACGGGATATACCGTACACGGGGAAACACGTGTACAGATGCGCGCGTACGACACACACGGAGACAGCGGTAGATGATATAATGACGCGGATATATCGGATAGATGCTCCGTTCGCCGTCCAATCTTCAGAGAAGCGAGGAGCGTTTACCCGACGAACTCGCTGAGTAATGGCGGGAACGTACTCGAGTTAGATTAGATGGAGTATACCCTGAGAGCGAGCGGGGTTTCATCTCCTTAGTGAATCATTTGTCGCGAGTGGAAACTCGCGTCGAACACCGCCACCGCCGCGCGCCGACCCGACTCGCTTTTGCGCGCTAATTCTAATCGCTCGGTCCTCGAGGAACGCACCTTGTGCAACTCTCTCTCTCTCTCTCTCTCTCTCTCCCCCCTCCCCTATCTCTCCCTGTCTCTCCCTGTCTCTTTATTATCTTTTTGTTAAAGGGATTATATAAATTTTGTATTTTGTTGATGCAGAGTAAAGTTAAATAAATATTCGTATGGTAATACCCGCTAAGCTATCGCTGCGCTTATTGGACGTTTCCACCTGAAACGTCGAGTTTTTTTCAGACACACCATCGGATATATTTTATTTTATGTAAATTTAGCGCTAAAGTAACATTATTATTACTATGAAACGCGTTGAAGAGCGTGATATATGACTGAGCGGGCGGGTTGTTCCATTGAAAGCGAAGTGGCTTCTCGCGCTTCGCCCGACTCTCGTGAGAATCGCGTCAAAGGATGTCGCCTTTTTCCGCGCCGACATTTCCCGCTTTCCCGACCGTTGTCGGGACAATTTCCCGTTTTGGAGTTGCGAATGCGTCGTCGCCAACGATCCTGCGATACATGCAAGAGGTCTCTCTTGCATATATCACCACCGGTCGCGGTGGTTCACGTAGATAAACGAAGATCGCCGATGCATTTGCAAAAATGTAAATACGACTTGACTGTTCGCGCGTCCCCGAACATATCCGGTCGGATCATCCGCGCACGGTGAAACTGTAAATTTCGAGCTCGACGCATGAAGTCGCGCGAGTCCGGCGTGTTCTATGGAACACGCGTAGCGAAAAAGGGAAAATGCCGAAGGTAATACCCCCGGAAGATATCCGGAGCTAGGGCTCGCCATTGCTCGCGGTCTCGGGCGATCGTTCGGAAAGCTACTCGTATTTTTATGGGGTCGCCGCAAGGGCAATCGCAGCTTAGTATAATCCAGATCTCCGTGCCCGCGCGCGCTCTTTCTCTGTTATATATATACATAGCACACGGCACGTAGCACACAGCCAGACGTAGGGAGGAGAGGGTGGATAACTGTTGCTTTAACATTTTCACCAGCATGGGGTATCTCGTAAATTCGTTGCACCGCGTCTCGCCGCGAGAGCACCGGAAAAGCCGTTCTCTATTATTCGACGACTGACGATTTCGCCTGTGCGTATCTATCATGTGTGCGCATGTACGAAACCTCTAATGGAGGAACAGGATGTTTTTATCAAGGCGATAATATCGACGGTTTGAAGTAATTGCAAGACAGTCGGTGGGGTAAAATCACTGCTCCGAAAAACTTGTAGTTAAAGTTTTGTACCGTAATAAATATTATATATTTTGTTCAGTTTTTTTAAGGGAGTGATTTTCTTTCTCATAGTCACGGATTTCGCGCTGATTATAGACGATATTCCGCGCAACGCTTGCTTTTATATCAACGAGAGAAGTCGTGCGCCGAAAAATTACAAGGTGTTCACAAAGAGAAGAAAGCGCGAAAAATTAAACTCGATTTTCCCTCCTTTGGAAATTCTATCGGAAAATTTTCTCTCGTTCTCCCTTTATTTTACATTCTCTCTCGTGTGTCCCATTAACCGCGCAAGGATTTCCGATTTTCAGATTTTCCCCAACTTTCATTAGAATCTTAAAGCCCATCGAGGGGTGCGCCGATGATGCTTTTCTCTTACCGCTTCCCCTTCGACGCGCATAGCAGCGATTTGAGAAAATCCGATCGGAAATATACCGCGATGTAGCAAAATCAATGCCGATATGCCCAGATAATTCTCCGAGAGCCATCTGCGCGCACACTTACAGCTTCGACTGTGTGCGCCTGCTCATTATCCGACTCATTGTAACCGGACTTCTTTTGATCCGTCTATCGCTCTACACATTGCGGCCTACAAATTAAACGGCGACATGGGAAACGAGTGCAGCAGAGGCCGGCCGTCGTGCTCTTTATCCGCCGCGCCTGATTCTCTTTGCCATGAATGGAAGCTTTATTGCGAGCCGCTGCAATCGCGCCCAATGGCGGCATCGACGAAGGCAAATTAAATGCTCGCCGAGCGTGGGCCGGCTTTTCCGAGAGTTTTCCGGCTGAGAATAATTCTCCGCGATTTTGTCGGCCCATGAGCCGGCGAACAGATGATATCCAAACGAGATGATCGATCGATCGATCGCGATTAATAGCCGATTCAGTAAGCGCGAAGAGGAGCAGGAGGAGAAGAACGAGCAAGACGGAAGGTCACTCGCAGGACGTTACGATCTTATATATCTCGAGTTCGGTTCCGGTCCGGCCGATTGTCGAGGTGCGATTCTTATCGCGGCTCACGTGGAAGATATCATGGGATCTTATTAGAACTCGGACAAATTTCTTTAAATTTTCGCTAAAAATTATGGACTCTGCCTGACTAATTTTTCAGGCAGGATAAAATCAGGATACATTTTTTCACGTGAAATTTGCGCGCTATTTTGCGGATTACCGATTGAGGCTCTAATTATGCTTTGTTTCTCTCTCTCTCTCTCTCTCTCCCCCTCTCTCTCTCTCTCTCTCTCTCTGTCATTCACTGTCTGTCTATTTGTGATATTACTCTGCTATGTACTAGAGCAACCTCTCTTTCGTGAAGAAAGGATATTATTATTAAAATTGCAACGTTCGCGCGATTCTAAGCGTTCTACGAACGCTTCATCTTCGCGGATTACGGTTGCCAGTTCGACTGGAAGCGAGAGATTCGAAAGAATCGCGACCAGAGCGGCATAATCGCAATTTCCGGGCGCAATGTTCGAAAGCAGTACTCGCGCGATGCGAGATGTAGTAGCGACCATAAATTCGCTGCGATAACGATCCTCGAAATCACTCCATCGTCGTCGTGTCAACGGCGGGCCGCCCGAGGATGTCTCGAGGGAGGACGAGGACACCCATTAACGGGATACCCCGAAATTCCATCGAAAACTTCGGTGCCGCTAACTCGCCCGATTATGAACGAGCTCCGTGTGTCTCTCCCGTCGGACAAGAGAAGCGAGAGGAGACTTCCCCGTGAACAGCCTCGAACTGTCCGCTGCAGGATAACGGACAGATTATATCCCTTTGAGATTACCAAATGTTTTGTCTCGGGAATTTAGCGTCATTCCAGTAGGATTCACAAAAGAACTGAAAAATCTTACTATGAGAGATTGGAAAGAACTGAATGATGAAAATTTCGTTGCTTTCTTTCTTCCCTCCAATAAACTATCGTCATCGCAAATCGCTCCAACGACAACGTAAAGAAGAAAGAAAAATAGAAATCCATAGAAACATTTTTATCTTATGCCATGAGGATATCCGCCGGGGCTCAAAGGGTTTGCGCGATCAACGCGTAGAACGTGCGCGCAGCGAGAAACTGAGATCTCGGATTACTCATGCGTTGTCTCTGGACTACGAGCCCCGAACGATTCGCAAACGCGATCCCTGATGTAACTAACTGGCCTGCGCCAACTTTTGCAATGCAAATGCGCGGCGGGTCGGGATTTCCGGCGGCCGGCCAGTCGGCTGGCAAAATGACGCGCCGTTGCACGGAGAGGAGGATCCTGCTCGTTCGCTCGCCACGAATACGCCATGTAATTCCAATTATCCTCGCGCCACAGCGTCTTCCTTCGAGTACCGCCTCGAGACCGTTGATCGGCAGATTTTTCCGCTCTATTAAACTGACACATTCGTCCGCTTCGGTGCGCGCGATCTCGCGGGGATCGGTAATTACGTCGTATTTGAGACGCGCCGACTGCCAGAAGAAATCGTCGCGCGATTCGCGACACGCACTTCGCCATCCGTCGAGACGCATTTACGTGCGTCGCGATGCTTCCCTCCGCATCGTGTCGGTGGGGAGAAACCGGGAATTGCCGAGCGTGCGAAAATTCCAGAGGAACGCGCGCGCGATATATTGGCGATACGTGCCGAATAAAGCGCCAGCTAAATAAATTACAACCTCGCGGCATGTTTCGGCGGATGAAAAAAGAGAGAGAGAGAGAGAGAGAGAGAGAGAGAGAGGAAAAAAAGAATGGAGATTGCGCAATTAATTTTTCATTCGGTCCGTTCAATTGTGGAAAATTTTAATATAAACGGCATGTCGTCCGTTATGAACGTCGGTTTCGTCAACAAATAAACGACCGTGCCACGCATTGCTTAAATTGCGCTGGGAAATTGGCGAAAATTCTAAAATTGCAGCGACGCGTTGTAATGGTGGCTTCTGGAGATACGCGGTGTATTTTCTTTTTTCGCGCTGCGCACAAAGGACTGCAAACAAAGTTTTATACTTGCAAACTAAGACTATACGTGGGAGAATTGCGGGCGCGATACGCATTCTTTACGATCATACGAGAGCGACGACAGGTCTCTTTTCTTTTCTTCTTTTTGTCTTTTCCTCTTCTCTTTTCTTTCTCAACAATCACGCGCCTGAACGCGACGCGACGAAACGACGTAGTACGCGCGCTTCGCAGACATCGGCGCGCGTTTTCACGCGCGACGTGAATATTCCGACTGACGTTTCGCGACACAGTCGCCAGTCGTGAGAGACGTGCAAATTTGCGCAAACGAATTTAAGGGATTTTCTCGACGGGAGATTAACAAATATTAAAGCAGCCACGCACGCTTGGGCGCCAAGAACAAGGAGGAGACTTCGTCTCGAATTAAACCCGACGATAAGCCCGCCATGGCACGAGGCACGAGGTGCGTGTGCGCATGCCACCGTTAATTTCACTTCTTTCTTCGCGCGGTTGGCGCCACCGACCAACCACGACGACAAGGACGCGCGCGCGGCGGCACTAGAGGAGACGACGATCCCCGGGAGTCGGGAAAATTAATTTACCATTCGTCGCGAGCGTTTCTCAAGGCGGAAGTTACGCGGCAGAAAATCCGCGCGCGGCGCTCTCTAATTTTAATTAGCCCGCCATAGGCGCCGCCGGGCCAGCCTTTGCGGAAGGAGCGTGCGCTTCGAAGCTTGGAACTTTCATTCAACTCTCGGCAGAAATTATATACCCGTAGAAATAACGGCGAGTCCCTCTGTTTCGCTACCGATTACGTCGAGTTTACGTGGTGTATTACTCGGGGAAAATAAAATCACCTTCTATCCGGCAGTGCCATTTTCCGCGCGCAACGACAACGAAAATTTGAGGCACGTCTGCCGAGGCGACCATGCGCGATGCTCGTGGGACGTTACATTATCACGGCCGTTTTAATATCGCGTCATTAAGCGAGCGAAAAGTTACGATACAGGCTGCTCGTGTCGTCGAACCCGCCCGCTGTAATAACTCGCCGAGCTAACGAAGCGGCACTAACGTCTAAAAAGCGCCGCTGAACTTCGTTGCTTCTTCGAGGGAGTAAAAGTTCACTCGCCGTTCGCGGAAAGGGATATAAAATGGACCGACGGCGGCGGTCGAAGAAGAGGAGAAAGAGGAAGGATGCGCCGAAAAAGAAAGGAACGCTGGTGGACACCCGAGGCGTTGGCTGATATCGCCTGAATTTCAGAGTGATTCGCGCAGAGGCTTAAGGGTCAATCTCGGTCAATATATAGCCGCTGAAGGAGGAGGGAGAGAGGAAAAGTAAAGCCGTCGGGATTCGTTTCCCGATTTACCGTCTGTGCTTACACGCTGAGAATTCTATTCTATTCTAGACAACTGTTTTACTCTAATTTTGTTTTAAGCGAGATAAAAATTATTTCGTAATATTCTGCAACTGAGATAGTGCTTGTTTTCATTTTTAGATACGTTATTTTCGTATTCGTTTGTGAAACCCCCTCCCCCCCCCCTCCTTAGGTAAAAACGGACGTAACGTTCAATTTCTTCCTCTTTAAACACGTTTCTTATATATGCGGGTGGTGTTCTTAAACATCCTGTCTATTTTAGATTTCCGGAGGTCTCCGCGACGCACGTAAACGGAACATGTCAATACATTTGTAAAGGAAGGAGCTGTCGTCGTCTGAAGTTTCATCGGCGCCTTAGACGACGAACGAGGCGTTTAACGCTAATTGCGATCTAATTAAGGAGCTATTAATTAGTAGCCCCTCAGCAACGCAACCGCGAGCATAATACGCGAGAAGGCAAGCCTTACAAGTCGGCCAAGAAACTTTCCATTTTCCAGAGCCCGCTCTCGTTAATCCGCGTACGATAATTAATTGAACACTTGACGAAACGCCAAGGTGCAAACGTGACGAAAATTTAGCCGTACGGCGCGATCTGGAGAGGCGGTTTCGTTGGGAAAAGTGCGAAGCGCCTTTTTCTCCGCCAATGGAACGTAACTGAAATTCCTAACTAACTTTATCTGCCGAGAGAGACGTTGGTAAGTAAAATACGCATCGACTGGGCCGAGAAGTAGCGCCGTCAAAACTTCGACATTACGTTACTTGACGAGATGTTTTGCTTCCGAGAGGAGGACGTCTATCGCGAGGTGCTCGGTCTCGAAGGTGGTAAACAGGAATAATGTGAAACATCCGACAGCGTCTTCCACTTCTTCGTTTAACTTCCGTTCGAAGCGCTTGGTATGCGTCGCGCGGCTTCGATATCAGTCCAAGTGAAGGCTTAGATTGAGGTAGACGCAACAGCGACAAAGCGCGTTGACGTTGAAACAATGCGAACGCGTGACACGCACTTCCCTTCCATAATCCTCTTTCACACTTTTCCTTTCAGGTATCGACCGGAGGAGATTGAAGATTCGAGAGCTCTCTTCTTATCATTCGCATCTTTACTTTATGGTGTATCAGGAGTACCCATGAGTAATCGAGTCGATTTAAAACTCATTCTCATCAGTTTTCTACTTGAGCTGTGTAGCATATTAAATAAACAATGTGCAAACTATTCGAGTTTTTATGGAATTCAAACTATTCGAACATTTCGAACCGCAAAAATTTAAATACATTTAAGAGCCTACGAGTAAGGAAATTCAGGACTGATTTTCGGCTCAGTCAGATTTCTTAAGCCAGAACTCTTAAGAAGAACTCTAAGAAAAATCAATTAACGCAAAATTACTTACGCAAAATTACGCAAAAAGTGGAATTTCAATATTAATAATTATAACTCAGGATAATTCAGGAATTTTTTACACGAGAGCTTGACTCATCGCGTACGTTGCAATCGGAAAAAATATTTAGCGCATATTTGTGTCATCATACATTCAATCATTGTTATTATCCCTCTTAAACTCCCGGCTTAAACTTATTCGCGATAATATCGAGTAACTAATCTCCATATACCTGCATGTCATGTTGTTAATTGAAAATTAACTTTGAACGATTCGATTAGATTCGGTTTGTTCGATAGAGAAAATCTTCGATTCGCACATTCCTGATATAAACAAAATATTTGCTTGGGAGTGCTATTTGTAGGTGAGGTATTCAACTTATATCGTCGTTGATTAAAAGCTGAAAGCTTCGTCTGCAGGCTTTCAGACGCGTTTCGTTTTGGAATACTCGATTACTTATGAGCGCTTCTAATAATATCAGAAGAATTTTGATTGTGCATTCTTCGCTTCTCTCGACTCGAGCCACTATTGAAGCTCGGCTATCTCTGAAACATCTCTTATTTACGCGCGTCTCGGTCTAGTTAGTCCGTATTTACTTCACCATATTACGCTTTTTACTTTAGAAGTACTTGCTGAAGTAGAGAGTCAGCGAATGTCAAAGTGCACTCTCGATGTTTCCGTCAACAGCCGAGCCGTGCGTATTTCAAAAAGCGTCGTCAAAAATTTCAATTACTCGTAAAACAACCACGTCCGCGACACACACGGCGTTCCGCTATTCCCGCCTCGCGACATCTACGCATTTCATTAAAACCGAATTCGCAATCCACTCCGCAATCCTCTCTTTCAACCCGCTATACTTCACCCGAAGCCGAAGTCTCGCGTTTCCAGGCAACACGAAAATTACACGAGTCGAAGCGTCTCTGCCGAATGGAGCCCCTCTGCTCGTTCGCTCGCTCTCGCTCTCTCTCTCTCTCTCTCTCTCTCTCTCTCTCTCTCTCTTCTACGTCGCTTTTCCGTCATTGCGGAAACGTTGCCGCAAAATATCTCGACGGATATCGCGCGCGTAACCGCAGCCTCGTAAACTCGGTTTTTCATCGCTGCGTGAACTCACGACCGTCGGCACACTGTCGTCTCGCGCGACGTGCCGAACAAACGAGGCCGAGAGCGAACTCGGCGAGGGGCGAGAAAGTTTACCCCGCTTGCTAGAAGTTCCGCAGTTCGTTAATCGTCTCCGCGGGATATCTCGTATTGAAAAGTAGGAATGCTCAGAGCCAGGAAATCGCTCGCGATCGAGCCTTTCTCGCTCGGCCGGTCGGCCGGCCGCAGCGCGATTGGCTGCACTGTAGAATCGCTTCTCGCGAAAAACGGGCAAACTTTTCCACGCCGGCTAATCTCGCTCCTAATTGAATTTCTCCGCGCGGACCTGTCCGAGAGACATGCAGAGAGACAGTGGGGAGGGGTCTTAGCAGTTATAGATTTCCGCGACGAAAGAAAAGGCGCCGCGGAAAATCGATATCCGGACGGAAGGGCGAGGACGCGAGGGAGAGCGAGAGAAGAAAAAACGGCGCGAGAGAATTCCATCCGCGTTCGTCTTTACGAGGGTGAACTTTGGCGATTTAAATTCCACCTGGTCGGAATGTCCCGATAGTAACTTCCTTTCAATATTAACTGCCCCCCCCTGCTATATCTACTCTTCTTCCACTCAAAGTTCGATCTTGCGAGATGCGCTAAGGAACGATCGATTCAAGATTATCCCGCGTCGTATGACACGAGTCTTACATTTTCTTATTTCCTCACAATGAGCATTTGCATTCTACGCGAAGAGAAGTAAAATAAAAAAAAAAAAAAAAGATACAGCTTCTATTCTCTCTCTGTGCGCACGTTGGCTAATATCGCGTTGGCGTCGTTTTCTTAGGATTAGGTATTCGCGCGAGAGATTCTCTCACTGCATTTGCAAGCCGATTGCGTTTGCGTTTTCCGACGGAAAACTTGCGCCCGGGAAATCGTACATAAAGACCGACGATTGCGTTCGTCGTAACAATTACTGAGAACGTCGACCTCTGCATTGTAAAAGTGTATACTATATCGCGATATCGGAGGACGGCTATACGTATTCGCACATGTACATCGAAAAATGTCAAAAAGTCGAAACGTGCTGCGACAACGATTTCGGTGGCACTCTCGTGTCAAATGTTCTGGCAGCTGTTCGGCCGAAGCGTTTCGCTATTGGCAAACGATAATCATGTTTCACGAGCAGTCACGCGCGATATACCTATTCATTCTCCCGTTTCGAGATTACTCGATTTCATCATTGCGAAAGGAATCGTCCGTTACCGTAATTTTCTCGCATTTACGATTCGCAAAATTCAAATTCGAAAGAAAATTCGAAATAAAATTTTCAATTTGTGGTAATTGTTCCCTCGGCCAAGCGACGGTGCGCTACTTGAGATTACGCTGCAATCTGGCGAAATTGTCAAGATCAGCGAAGCTGACAGAGAAAATATAATTTCAATCTTAACTTTGTAAGAGACATTTAGAACTGATTATGACAAACGAGCGAAGATACATGTTCTTTAGAAAAAAAAAAAAAATGCTTGTTTCCTAAAGAATAAATGATCACTGTAAGACAAATTACTTCTTTTCTCTGCGGTTGGACAAATAAAAATAATACGATTCGTGTTCAGAAAAATTTCTTTAGATTATTAAGCGGTAAAGTTAATTTATTTTAATGCTCTCAGCCTAGGAAAAAAAGACGCGGTATCTCTCTAATACAGGATTACTTTCATTACCGTTCCTTTGTTCCGCAAAGCTACGTTAGGCCGAATAATCGATATGTAGAAGCTAATCCCATTCCCTTTTTTTCACGCCGCACACACGCGGCTTTACAATCGGCGTTAAAACTTGGAGCGCGTTTAACGGCCGACAAGCGACAATTACAATCCTCGCTCGGTCGAGATGTTCGATCCCGTGTTTCGCGTTGCCATGCGAATTTGTACGCAACCAGGCTGGGAAATAGAAACGCGAAACTCCGCGACACAGTGGAAATGGAGTCGCGAAGCTCGCGATAAAAATCATTAACTCGACGCGAGCGGATTTTCGTGCGGAATTCGAATTAACGTAGACAGGACGAATTCCAGTGAGAAGCGTGTCATTGTCAAATGATGATTGAAACGACGCTCCTTGTGACGCTCAAAAGACGAAATATAGCAAATCCCATTAACCGATACCTGCGTGAAAACGTATAAAATATCTCATTTTACACAACGTTCTATGTTAAAAAAAAATATATGCAAGCTATATAAACATCAACGTTTGTCGAATATTTATTTGCATAAAGAAGTCGACAGTCATCGGTTTTTATTTAAATTCGTTTAATCGAACAAAGTCGCGGCTTATTTTAAAAGTAATATAGAAATTATATACTAATATGATTGCAACAGTTGCAAACTGATTTGCAGGAAAATTACGACGAAAATGCGACCGATTAAAGCCAAGTCGGATAAAAGAGTGTCTATTATAATCCAAGTGAACTTCGTTACAGGTCGGAATTTCTATTTGAGATGGCCTGGCATGAAGATATGTACAATGTTGACAGTTGGAACCCTGCGATAAACGATCCCCCTGGAAATTTCTGCTGCGAAAAAATCGCGTGGTCTCGAGGTTCCCTCAACTCAAATCCTGAAGAGACACGAGCATCGCAACGAGTTGCGGATGGTCCTCCTCGCGCCGCGCCGGACGGAAATCGCGTGCCGCAGGTGACCGCGCGTGAGATGAGCAATCTCGTGTCCCGGGGATTACTCGATTATTTAACCGGCAGGGTGAAGGAAGGGCGTCATACGCCGATTCGGAGCCAATCGAAGAGCGACCACCGCTAGAGCTATTAGCTAATTTCGCGGCCAGTGCGTGTTTCTAGCGAGGGATTCGGCGGACCGGTTGCGCGCACAATGTGCGGAAAATTGCAGACATCACGTCGCGGCGTTATATCAGTCGTCGCGTTTATTTACGGTTTTTTCAAAGTCAGGCAAGCGACCATGCAAGCGAGCGAACGAGATTCAGCAGAAGCGATCAATTTCATGAACTCGCGAGTTACTACTAATAACGCGTGTTTTACGTAAAACACGCAAGCTCGTGAATGAAAATGAGAAGTGTCCCCCCCCCTCTCTCTTTTTAGCCGGCAATTCGGATATTATTCGACAAATGCGCGGTGCGAACAACGTTAAATCTCGCGCTACGCTCGTCCCACGAGATATTTTACATTTCGAGTTGACGTGCGCGGCGCAAATAAACTTCTAATTCAATTCGTTCGCGAATCGTAAACTCCGACGCGTTTTCAAACTAGACGCGACACGAGCTGCGCATGCAACGTGCGATAGGGACATCATCTTCCGGGATATTTTCGAACACGCATCGCGCCTCGCCGAACAGTTGTCACTGATGTCTATAGGGAATATCGCGCGCGTACAAGTTTGTCGTTATTCGCGAGTGAATTTCCATGGCCATGGGATGTGTAATGTAAATGAATCGCTGTAGATTTTACTCTCTCTCTCTCTTTCTCTCTCTGGCCCCGCGATTATCTCTCGTGCCGCGCTCGCGGGAACGAATAATTCATGAAACGATATTATCGATATGCGGGAAAGCCGCAAAATCAGCTACTTCTAATCCTGTAACTTTCAATGTACGAAATTCACTCACGGGGCGGCAGTTTATTACTTGGCTAATTTCCGCGTCGCTCGAGAAGCCGCGGATTTTCGACATCAACGATAACAATCCGTGGAAATTTTTCCGGCGGGGAAACAGACCATAATAATCGTCGAAATTGAATTCCACGGTGTCGTCCCCATGGCAAGTCCTCGACGACAATCGATACGCATGCGACTGTAATTCCGCGCAAGAAAAAGAAACACACACACACACACACACGCACATACGAGCACTTTCGTATATTCTGTATAATAATATTCCAATATTCGATATTTGTCCGTCCGATCGAGAGCGAAATGAAAACACAGAGCTGACGCGATCGCGCGGTAACTAGAATAACAAACGTCCAGACCGTGTTCCCGATTGCTTGAAACGCGCGACGACGGCGCCGCACGTTTCCGAAAGAACGTAATTAACTCTGTCACCGGTCGAGCGCAATCCCGCGCGGACAACGATATCGATCGGTCGCGCGATCGAATTATTGGAGACCGCGCGATGAGTCCGCGGATCCTACACAAGCGCGGGCGGGAACAATTCTCCGACGAGTCCTCGCAATCTGTTTACACACGAACGATAATGTCGATTTCGGCATTTTCCGATCAAACGAGTCCTGCCAGATATAATTTAAGAATCTACAATTATCCAGAGATAGAGACTCTGATGATAGTGACGTGAGATAGATAACAGACGGCGGAACGATTTGTCAGTTACATTTATAGGGCAGATATGCCGTGTTAAATCAATCTTTAAACTCATTAACTGTACTATTATGTAAATGTTTTGTTATGTTGATGCATCAACAAGTCTGTTAAAAGTTATTCTCAAATTTTCATACATTTTACGTAACGTGTTATTTAAAATAAATTCTCATCACCTCTCTCTCTCCCTCTCTCTCTCTCTCTCTCTCTCTCTCTCTCGATATTCCGTTATTCTGCGATAAATATGGGCACTATGTGAAAAATTCATAAAAAATATAATCATCGAAATACAGTTGATATTAAATTTATGTGAATCCACCTATCTAGGTGTTTTCCTGTTGCTATTTGATATTTTACACATTTTACGCAGATTTTACGCAGATTGAATTTTGCACATTACCGGAAGTGGAAGTGAACGTCGGGTGCTCCACGACTTCGTGATCACGTGAGCCACGTTTGTTCGGAGTAAGCTAAGCATCGATACAGGATACAAATATTCGATGCGACCCGCGAACGTTTTCGCCTGTAAATATTAGGAGCGCGCCAGTTTAATTCAATTTACGTCGTTTAACGCGTGTTTATGTGCGCGTGATGTTACAGTTACAGCACATGTGTGTGTATATATATGAACACGCATACCATATACATACACACATGGTGAAGTTTCTCTCTGCCATTCGTGGACACCCGTAATTAATTGACGAAATTACTATTACGGCCGAACGTGACTAGCAAACAATATTAGATATAGAAGCGGTTAGAATAGTTGCGCGTAAAAAATTTGACCAAACCGTGCGAGTATTTTATAAAAGTGCGCAGCACTCGCTTTCTTTTCTTTTGTATCGAAACGTCGATATCTCGCTGAATTGTGCAAATCGCTGCTGCACAAGTCGACCTCGCGCTCGAATTGTGTATCTTACAAGACGGAATAACTTTAAGATTTCCCGCGAACGAAACGCACAGGGTAGCAATGGATATTTCGATAGGGAATTGCCTATCGAGTCTTTTCGTGTGATTCTAATGGGAATTGTTAATTCAACCGCCTCCGGAAAGCTTCGGTCAATATTTACCAACGTGCTCGCGTTGCGCGTTTACTCCGCGTCGTTTATTTCCGTTCGCCGCGCAATCGTCGGTTTTTCCGATTTGAGAAGACGAGATCTAAATTCGTTGTGGGAGAGAGAAATCGCTTCGAAAAAACGACTGAAACGAACGCCCGCTCGGCGTATTTTCGGCGAATATCGAGTGATGAAGTGTGCGCGAGAAGCGCGATTCCGCGGAGCCTAGTTTCGTGCGCGAACTTGGAGCGAAGCTTACGATTCAACGTAACTACCGATGCGGTTGGATAAGTGAACTTGGAGATCGAACTTTAATTAAAATTCCATTGGAATTTTAAGAGAGAAAGAGAGAAGGGCGAGGAGAGGAAAAGAGAAAGAGGGAACGGGAAAGGCGAAGCCCGGGGAAAGAAGGGAGTTTTCCGAGCGAATGTCAGCGGTATCGCGTCAAGAACAAAGTCAAAGTCGTTTGCGAAACGAATACCGCGGTTAATGCGTGTATGCGTGCGTTTTAACAATGCATATAATCAACTATTATTTAACTGCTATTTTCATGAGGAGCTAATAACGAAATAGTAAATGCAAAATCGCGACGTTCGCGACGCACTGCGTTAATCAGTGCACCTATAGTATGACGCATAAAATATTATCATCATTATTACGATTATGTCCCGTTGTTAAATACCGACCTGATCGCGAGCCTCGATCGTTACGAGGCTCACACGCCGGTGGTACCTGCTGAATTCGGTCATGCGTAAGGAGATTCACAAATCTGTTATATATCACAGCAAGGGAGTGCAATAGTCGTGTAATTCCGTGTAAAGCACGGCGCTATCATCGCGAATAATTACCGCCTCTACGAACGAACCGAGTCGTTTAACAAAGTAATAAAATCCAGATGAATTGCGCGCAAGAGATTATAATTCTTTCCCCCCTCTCCCCTCTCTCTCTGTCGCTGTCTCTCTCTCTCTCTCTCTCTCTCTCTCTCTCTCTCTCTCTCTCTCTCTCTCTCTCTCTCTCTCTCTCTCTCTCTCTCTCTCTCTCTCTCTCTCTCTCTCTCTCTCTCTCGACTATCACGCTAGTTAGCGCCAGCGAAGCAAAATGTTACGTCAAACGGTCGCGTGATCCGGCTTTGCATCTCGTTCTCGAAATTGCGGCGTCGCCGTTACTCGCTGTAACGTCGCCGCCGCTGCCGGTCCAAAAAGTACGTTGTAATCCGCAAAGTACGTACGTACGACGTAGCGCGCTTTAACAAATGTACTACTCGCCCAGAGCCCGTGTACAGACTAAACGGCCGGTTTAACGGACCTTCGGAGAGAGCACCGGCTTATTCAAGGATTCGACGTTAAGCCGATTCGAAGATTCGGAATCTCGCCTCCGTTCTATCTCTCTCTGTCTCTCTCTCTCTCTCTCTCTCTCTCTCTCTCCCTTTCTCTGTGCGTCCCTCTTTCCCTCTCTCCCTCTCTCCCTCTTTCACCTCACGGCTCGATGATCTAATTTCAAAAGCCAGCGGCGCTTTTGTCGCGCTTTGGCCGCTCATACTACGTGTAAGTGTGTGCGCACGTATGAAGTTAAATCCGCGGCCGAGTTTACCGTCGATTGCAAACGTCCAGCGACGACCCTAATCGTTACGAATGGCCGGGAAGGCGAATCTTCGCTGTCGGGAGGGAACACTCCTCCCTGCAAGATTACCCGACGAAATCGGTTGCGATTATCGAGCAAAACACATCCTCGCGATCGGACCTGTCGATTGCGCGAATTTACGCGAACGAGCCTCGTGTCCGCGCCTGTTATTTGTATCCGTTAACCTTCCATGCTTGTCGGGCGCAATGCGCCTGACAAGCACGTTTTGTAGTTAATATATATGTATCAGAAGGGCGTCTCTCTCTCTCTCTCTCTCTCTCTCTGTGACAGTGTTCTCTCCTATTTACACCAGCACGTTATCGCAAGCAACAGTAATGTTTGCAGAGTAATGTTTTGTCAAGATATAATTAAAGATAATTAAAGATAATTAAAAATTAAGAGATTGCGCACGACGGTGGTAAAACAGAGAGGTCAAAACATGCTCCCGACTTTGTATATCCAAGCTCCGAGCTTGTTTGTTAATTGTCAACATGCGACCGCCGTGTGACTCGGCTGAAATTACCCCGTCACAGAGAGGGAGGGACGGTCGCTGTCGCACGGCCCGCAGCGATCGAAGATGACGCTAATGTTAAATGCTACAATTTATCTTCGTTTTCGTACGGAGCTTTGAGCATACTGCAACATGTCGCGAGTCTTCATCAATTTAGATTGTGCTATCTCGTAAGAGTCATTAATTTGGTCTAACGAGCACCGTGATTAATGGGGGAGTGCATAATAATTGTTAGTTCACTAGATCCGGTAAAAGCGTCATGCTCGAGTAACACGGTGAACTTGCGCGCCAAGTAACATAAATGCACCGAGTGACATGACTTACGCAAAGTACATAAATGCAGCTGCATTGTACGAGCGACATCACGCGCATCGCGCGTCGACACCGGCCGAATTGTATGTATCGTTAAATCGACAATAATAATGAGCCGTTATAACGACGATAAGAGAGAGCCCGAGCGGCTCGGGCTTTATCGTCGTCACGCTACATCGAATTTGCATCGTATCTATTTTTCCCAGCGCCGCGTTCGCTCGATAATTCCGCAAAACAGCCGATTCGCCGATAACGACGCGCGTCCGCAACTTTTAATAGTCATTATACACCGCTCGCGCGCGCGCGTCCCTCTCCCCCCCCCTCTCTCTCTCTCTCTCTCTTTCTCGCAGCGTTTCCTGCCGTATAAATAAACCGGTTCCCCCATTCACATCGCTCTTCCGCGGCGTTCGCTTTTGCATTCAGCGCGCGTCGCATTTTTCGGCTTTCTTACGATCTCCGATGCCGTTACGTCGTCGCCCGTCCGCCATTCTTTCGCCCGCGCTCCCTCGCCCACCCAACGTATCTATTCTGTTGTCCCCCGACAGTGAAAAAAGCATCCCCTGTATATCTCTCGCCAGCCAAAGTTTTGCGCCTCGCCTCTTATCTGCAGCTCACGGGCCATCGCGTCTGCACCCTGAGAGATATAGTCTATATAGTGTGTGTGTGTGTGTGTGTGTGTGTGTGTCTCGGCCGGCGCTCACGCGTGCAAGTAAGTAAGTACACACGCATGCACGCACGCACACGTACGCCCAGGGACAGGAACGCGGAAATTGCGATTTTGTCGCCTGCGATGAACAACGCGCGCGCGTGCGTCTGTCGTTTATCCGAGAAAAGCTGCATTCGTTCGCTTCATGGAGCACGCCCCGGAATTTATGATTACGACGGCGCAACTACGCGCTTGTCCCCGAAGTGACAACTGAGGCCTGCCGATAGTAAATCCCCTCGAGGGCTTGACACGTATACGCGCCACGTATCGTGTCCAGTGCGATATCTTCGCGCTGTATACGCTATGCGCATCTAATATGACGATTGGATTCTATATATTCCGTTCCTTTGTCACTCTGAACGCGCTGTTGAGTGCGTCAGAGGATTCACGTTTTGTTGGACAAAACGTCGTTGGCAGATTAAAGAAGAATTTTAAAAGGACTGGTTAACAATGCAGAAGCGTGCATTGCTGTGAAAAATAGTCGATCAAAGATAATAGATATTTCTTGATGTTGATGAAAGAACCGACCAGCGAATAAAATGGAGCGTTACTACATTCGCTGCTACACTAGGAAAAATGTATTGTTGCGTGAACCATAATTTTGTTGCAACAACGAAATAATTTGGTTAAAATATGCCCAACAAAAAAACTGTTTAGTTCCTGTAAACAAATATCTTGTTTGATTATAGTTTGTTCGTATAACGTAATATTTTTGTTATAGCAACCAAAAGGCTTTAACTATATGAATTTTGTCAAAAATACTATAATTTTTTCTTAATATATAAAATCTAAATTTTAGTGCACAGAAAGACAAAATAGTATCCATTGGGCATTATTTTAGTTTACGTAAAATAATATTTCGTTATTATGTAATTTTTACGGATAAAATAACTAGAATGCTTAATTTTTATATATGAAGTCTAACAACAAAATCATTTGGTCCAGAGAACAAAGCAGAAAAATATATTTAGTTGAAACAACTAAATATTTATTGTTATATAAAATAAGATATTTGGTTGCTTTTAAGAAATGCCTCAACTAAACAGTTTTGTTAGAGATGCTAAATTTTTTTCCTAGTGTACACTTGGTTTTCAGAAGAGGCAAAACAGACGTGTTCACGCGCTTCATTTTTCCTGAATAATCTTATATTCTAATTTTCTACGTAAATTTATCCCCCCGAGAGAGAGAGAGAGAGAGAGAGAGAGAGAGAGAGAGATGATGTATTTTTTATTCAAATTCTATTTTGTCCTTTACCGTACCCTGGCAGACAAATCAGTTATTTGCGCGGTTAATATTTTGCCCAGGATGGTCGGGGGTAATTTTGAATAGCGTCACGTTTAAATTGTCACGGCTAAATGTGCGACGCGAAAACGGATCATTTAATTTTATGGATGCCCCTATTTTGCGGAAGCTTCGAAGCGATTATCTCTCCGCCTCTCCCCTTCGCGCTCAACATCTTAAATCGACCCTGTTCTGTATTCTCGATCGGCGTCGCCGTCGCCCTCGCCGTCGCGACGCCACGTCAAGGCGTGTATAGGCTAAGAAATCTCCCCGGTCTCGATTGAGATCGGAATAATCGGAATAATTTCAAGTACGACGTGCAGAACCCGCGTTGAGTCGATGTCAAAATGGAAATTCCGAGGGACGTGCGCTGTTTCCTTTCAGAATGCAAATTTCGATACGGGGCGGACTACACAAGCCCCCCTGCTCTCTTCTCCCTTGTCGCTTCTTAAACCGGCACGATAATTACATAGGAAGCATGGAAGCAGGTAATCATATTTTTACACGTCGGCTTTAGAAAAAATTACAAGTCGCGCGCGCATCGCCGATGCTCTGCGATTTTTTCACGCGTCGATTTCTCGTCTCGCGCATCATCGTTCGTGCGCTTTTACTCGGGTGCACCAGATGCCGCACTTTGTCCGCGTGAAACACTACGTTGAATCGTGTCCTGGATCTCCGAGCAATCTCCCAAGACAAACCCCGCTTTAATCCGCTAATATCGCTTGACGAAAGTCGCCACGCGGAAACGCGTGGTGGCGCAACGCGAGCGCGACGAGATGAGATGAGCAGGGAGGAAAGTAAAATCACGCTGAATTCGGCAGTCACCGATCAGACGACGTTGAATGGCCGGAAGGAGGAGCGTCCGGTAAGCAAACAACGCACACGTACAACACGCTTTCAGCGCGGTTTCCAATGCTCCGGCTCTCGGGTGCCGCCACGAGACAGTTTACCGCGCGGTTAATCGCGCGCAATTAACTCGTTACTTGGTCCTTTCAATCGAATTTTGTCCCTAACCTTCCGGCCAGTACCTCGACTGTACAATCGCGCGACTCTCGCGTGGATCTAACCCCGTATGCGCATCCATCCCCCACGTCTACTTGCGCCCGACGATGCGTTTATGCATGTATTGCGATTTTCAGGTCGAATGTGTCTCGCACGCGAGGAACCAAAATTCGCAAGCTCGTAGAATCGCGAAATGTTTTAACGGAGTGCGGCGTCTGTACCTTCGGTCGTGCATTTAGCGCCGTTTTATCGTTATCCCTTTTAATATCCTTGCTGCCGGCCTGACCGCTTAAATCACGAAGTTGCTTGGTTAACGATCGTACTACGCGTACGTCGTTTGTAACAATCACAATACATAATCCTGATCTCACCCTATTAACTTTGCTGCGGAGGGGTGAAATACAGAGGTTCATTAAAGGCGAAAAATGTGCTCGCCGGCAAATTGTCTATCTCCCTCCCTCCTTCTTCTCTCCCCCTTCCTCTCTCTCTCTCTCTCTCTCTCATGGACTTTATAAACGCGGGAACTTCCGTAAACCGCTGCGGAGAACGACTTAATACCATTAAAGACACCTTCCACGGATACGTTCGCAATAAAGGCGACTGGATGTTTCATAAGGCGAAGAAAATTGGATAGATTGGGAAACAATTCTTCTCTCGAGGAACTTGGATTTGTTATTGCCGAAAAGTCCGCAACACACAACCGTGGTGGATAGTAATATAAATTCAATCATTCAAACTTACAATCGAAGTTGTCGATGCTCGATCCAAGTATCTCCTCCTCTTGAGAACGACAATGAAAGGAACACGCGCGACGATCACTTTTCACAGGAATTTTAATCACGAGCGCTCACGATCGCTTATTAATTTGCAATTATTCCTCCGATGTGGCCGATCGAGATATATTACAGACACCTCGATATATCTCAGATTATAGATATCGATCTAAGAAATAAGTCGTCTAATTAATCGTGCGTAACAATATAAATTGAACGTTCCCAGTCACAGACTGGGAAACTTGGTACTTTTTTTGGAAAATCTCGAAGAAATTGGTGGCTTGTGTCGCGGTAAAAATTTAATAGCTTCTAAATATTTCTTTCGTAGGAGCAACTACAAAACTCGTCGATGATAATTTTCGTCGTAGTCAATCAAATTTGTATGATGTTTAAAAATATCAATCAAATGTTTCGGGAAAGTAAAGTCTCCAACTGTGTGTGCAGAATACTTTACTTTAATGTATAACAGAGATCAGCGTAGTATCACTCTTTAATTAATGGTCTCCGTTATAACGACGATCACGCGGGATCACAAATGGAATTGGATCGTAAACTTTGTGGTGCATCATTAATGAGATAACTTCCACCCTCGAAGGGTGTATCTAATTAGTTTACGTTGGACTTCGATAGCATTCAACGGTGATTACTGTTAGAGCGACAAGTGGTAAGGATAAAGCCGCGTCTTAGACGAATTTTCCCTCGCACGATAGTTGTATCGAAAACTTGTCGTAAATCGATTTAACTCTACCGGTTATTTCATACCGGATATTCAACAGTACAAAGAAGCAGCAGCCCAAATTATCCAATTGAAAAAGTATCATCCGTCAAATTATCTGCCGGAGAAAAATCTCCTTCTCTATCCCAAGCGAATCAATCCTTAAAGTTCGAATGTTGTAACTCCAACGCGATAGATAATTACGTAAAAATTACCACGATGAGTATTTAATTCAATTGCCACGATCGAACTTTTCCTCTGAATTTTTCATCGGATTGACCGTTGCGATTCATAAAATATTAATCTCTGTACTTGTAGCTGTACAACTTGTAGTTCCTAACTCGCAATTAATTTCCTCTAAACATTGCCGGTCAATCATGAACTTTCATCATGTCGTTACGTTACTAACTTCGGTCCTCGGAGAACCGCATAGTCTTTGGCGGTGGTTCCTTAACAGGTCTAACAGGGTTCGCATCATCGACGAGCAGTGAACTATTCCGCGTTGTAATTAGCGTTTATCGTCCGTGTGCAGTAATCCTGCCATGACAATTGTTTTCGGTCAATGACCGAATCGTTATCTCCGACTTGTTGATCTTTTCTTATTTTCGATGTCGCGATTTCGGCAGTTTCGTGTGGCGGCAGTTTACGATATTCACGATCAACCGCACTTTTCGAGACGACTAATCAAGTCGTACACACTAATTTAATTGAAGAGATTTGAAAATTACCTAGGCATTTTTCACGTTATGTGTTACAATACAGTTGACGTAAATTCACGTTCTTTGAATCAAAGGTAACTCTTCAGTTCGAGATATCAATCCACTCTTCCGAGAGCTTGACACGCAATTTCGCCAAATTATCCATGAATATCCGGGAATATTGCCAACATGTCGCGAGAATACACGCGACAATCTGTCCGATAACCTCCACATCCGCGACGATTACGACGAGCGCAATCGTAACGATCCGAACTAACTTTCACGCTCGAACATCACGTGACAAGCCATCAATTTCTATCGCCGACTTATATCCTCGATCCTCGCGCATCTTCCCACCCTCTTTAATCTTCGTCACCTTGCAGAAGGTGTCTCTCTCGTGAACGCCGCCGCTCTCATTCGCCAATTAACAACCGATCCCGTTACCTCTTCGATCCCGCTTCACCCCGATATAAGCACTGTCGCCAATTCTCTCCCTTCTCTATCACGCTCCCTTATCATTCCCAGCACTTGTTAACTCGCGACGAGAGTCCTCACGATCCCCGAACGCTCGCGAGCACCGTGTCGGGCCCAACTCGCGCGATCGTGTTCGACGACGCCGAGATCCTGTCGCCGTCGTTTTCGTCCTCGTCCTCGTCCTCGTCCCTGTTGCCGTCGTCGTCGTCTTGGAAGAAAGAGAGAGAAGGAGAGGAAGGTCGTGGGGTCGAGACGTCACACGTTGTACGTGGTCAGTTCGGCGTCGTGGAGCGCACTGAGAGTGTAACAGCCCCGCCCGCTACGAGGAAACTCGACGCCGGGCGTCGCGTAGATTCATCCCCATCGGTTGCCCGGAGCAACGCCGGCGTACACGGGGAGGCGACGCGAGCGCGACGCAAGCGTCCCAGACAACCACCCCGTAGTCCCAGACGACGCGCCGCGGCCGGTGCGTGCCGGACGAGGGTGCGGAGGGGGCTCTATCGCCGATATCGCCGGTCGTCGAGTCGCGCCCGTAGATCATTTCGCTCATACTTGACTTGATAGTCAAGTAGCAAAAAGAAGCTCCGAAATGTCCAACTTTACTCCCAGTAACCGCCCGTGAGTTGAGTCGATCCGATCGCTACACCATCCTGCGCCCCTTGTTTACGACTTTAACGAAGTTCGCGGAGAGTTCTTCGCGAATCCGATACATCGAATTTCAATGCGATTAATGATATTCGATGATCCGGTCTGATGGTATAACGTACGACTTTGTAGCTATCCTACATGTGTATAATTTATAACATGGTAATTAAATGGGGATTTATAATAAATTTATAATGTGAAATAACAAAATGTGTAGTATGAAATGGATTTACCGCGCGATATGCGCGATATGCGCGATATGCGCGACATAACGTTAAGATTATTATGTGTATGAATTTCATAACCAATTCATAATTACTATTTTTAGGGTTACTCTTGAATAATCAAGCGTTTCGAGAATGGAAGTTCGAGAATGGATATTTAGAAGTTCGCCAGCTTACAATGTTTTTTCGTCTCTTGATCAACGACATCATTTGAGCATCCGACCGACCGACAAAATAGCACAGCAGAAGGACAGCACCGACAGGAATGAGAGAATCTTATAAATACTTAATTACTCACGGGTACATCCCCGATATTTCAAACCACCCCGCTTCTATACCAGCTTACTCAGCTCAGCTCTCATCGCGGAGAGCTCAGCTCTCCGCGAGATTCTCACGTCGGCCATAAAACGACCATCGGAGCGCGTCATATGCACACACAATAGCGATATGCGCGTCGAAGCAGACAGAGAAAGAGAGATGGAGAGAGGTGTCGCGCGCGCGTAACGTCGCATCTAGATATTTATTTTTACACCGGTCGTAACAAAGGGAGACCACCACCAGAGCCTTGCCGTTGCCGTTGTACATTAAGGTCGCTGCGATAACGCGAGTCGATACGCAGCGGGACAGGGATGTTCCGAATCACTGATCGAGTTCCGCGAATTGCAAGGTGGTGAGCCTTGCACGCGCGTGCAGCAAGCCGCCGAGAGTGCATCGCGGTTCACCGCGAACTCCTCTCGACGCAGATATGCGGATAATGCGGCGTCCGTCGTCATCGTCCTTCCCTTCCCCGTGTAAGACGACCCTGCGTTTCTACTTTCGCGATATCATCCCTCCCCGCCGCGTCCGTCCTTGGCCGCGGTAAACGCGAGCGCGAGCGCGAGCGCGAGCGCGAACGCGAACGAGGGGGAAATCCCGGCGGATTTCACGGCACCGTACACCGCTTAAATAAGCAATAAGGCACGGCGATGAATAAGAAGTTCCGCGGCACTTTTTTCCGTGTACTGTCGCCACTGAACGCTGCGGGGTGTTCCGTTAATAAAATGCGACGAATATCTGCCTCGGAATGTTCGTAAGGAAGCGTCGCGGGGCGGCTGTCGTCCGCCGCCCCGCGAGAGATATATACGACGACGAATACAAATCTGAGAGGAAAAAAGCCGATCTTTTTTACCAATACCAATGCGCGAACATTTGGTATTCAGATACGGAGAATATGAAACGCGATTCGCAAGTAGGAAGAGGCCAAGGACACATTCTTTTCTCATACTCGCGCTCGCCGCTCGCTAAAACTGAAACGTCAAAACACTGAAAGCGTAAAAATATCAGGGGTGCTCGTGAGTGTAATCGAGCGTGAGACACACGCGTAAAGGTCTCAAACGGACAAGGGATTTTATTCTTTAATCAACGACAAGTAAGAAACAAGTACCAGAGTCCTGTAGTAAGTACCTAATTACTTATGGGCTCACTTATGGGATCCCTCTGATACTCCGAAACGTTTCCCGGCCGGAGAGCCGTCACCGATGACCGTGTCCGATGAAGAATCACCCTTCGCATCGCGTCTGTATTTGATCGTTTGATGCGTCAAGCCGTATTCGCAAGGCGACCGCGACCCCGATGTGTCGCATCGAGCGAGCCGCTCGCGCGTTACGGTACATGTGGCCGTTGGCGGGTCAGTTATCGATTCTCGGCGTCGCTAGATCGTTCATTTACCTTCACTACCAAGTCGGAACCAAGCGACATACACGCGCCATGTATGGCCCCCACCGTACGCACCGGTCGTCCCTTCTTGCAACGACCTACATATGTCTTTCGATCGAGCCTCTACGACGAGCTTCTACGCGCGGTTGAATTTCGAATATCGATCCCTCGGCGAGTTATCGCGCGACGCGATCGATCGGAACAAACATTAATCTTGGCCGGTCGGCCGGCTGCGAGACTCGCATCGCCGGTGACCGACGCTAGCGCGGCTCTCCCATCAATTCGCCGTCCGGTAATTGAATCGCCAATTAAACGTTTCCAGCCGAGCCCGGCTCTCGCAGTGGATGTAAAAAGTGAGGAGCAAAGTTGGCGGCGGTCTATCGAGAACATCCGGAACTCCCGGACCAATCCGACTCGACTCGCGCGATATTACGAAGCGGCATAATTATCTGATTTCCCTTTGCGACGACTACTCCCGCGACTACTATCTCGTGAGTACCTCGATATTTTATCGACCCAACCCCTCCCTCCCTCCCCCCTCCCCGTCGTCCCACTCTCGGCGCTATTCGAAAACCATTTTGCCATTTCGCCTCGGCCCGAGACTGATCTCTCGGAGGCAGCTCGGAGGATACGCATACGCGGAGGCTGACAAAAGTCGATCGTTACCACTCGCGAGTAGCAAACGACATTACAAGTAATCCGTTATAAATGCGCGCTTCTCCGCGTGGGCGCGTATCTCCCCTGCTTAACGGCGAACGCAATGCATCGCCAACTCTGCAAGCTTGCTGCAGCTTACACGAGACGACAGGATGATTGATGCTGCAATTGGAACGGGCTAAATTTCAACACTCACTGACGGGCGCGTTAATGGACACCTGCTGTGGTGGGTGCGGGGCGAAATCTTTTCACGTATCGTGTTTCCCTAACTCGTCTCGCCTCTTATTCTTCAATTTTATATCCATCAGCCTCCTCTGAGACGATTCCTCCCGCGCGAGGAAGCGTTTTCACATACACAGCATTCTCGTCGTGAGTACTCTGCTCCCCCTCCCCCCTCCCCCTCCTCTTTCTCTCGCTCTCTCTCTACCCGCGGCAAATTGCTCATTTTTCTTCGAATTACGTCCGCCGAAACGATTCTCACGCAGATCGACGTAATTCGAATCAGCTGGCAACTCCATTATAAAGCGTATCTCCCGCGGTTCAACGAAATTCATCATCCTCTCCGATGGTTATCGATATCCGGCGCGCTTCAATTCCGGCTAAACGGCTGCGTGAGCCCTACGTCGTTCTTTTCTATTTTCCGGTCTTCCTTTTTCCCATACGTGCGCCGTTTCCACGCTATTAACCGGCCGTCTGATCGGCAATTGCCCGATATCTCTCTCGGTGCGCTCGATTATGAGTCGCCATCAACGTACGAGTCCCTACCGACGATCGCGCTGTTTTGCATCCCAATAACTGCGATCCGTCTATCGTGTTATCGAACAAAACGCGCCGATACCGATTAAGAAGTACGACTCGACCCTCGACCCCCGCTAGGACGACGACGACGACGACGACGACGACGACGACGACGACGACGACGACGACGACTCTTTCGTCCCTGCTAGCGCGTGTTGAACGTGCCTCGATACAATTTTAGTTAATTCATTTCAACGTAATTACTCATCGCGTAATTAATGTGTATAAAATTATTTGCATTCATTAATTTTAATGGAATTAAAATTACGATGGGCAGAAAAATACTTTTGTTCGATGTAAATCCACGTTCGCGTACATTTCGCGCATGTAAATTAATTCAGACCTCGGTCGGCCGAAACTCGAACGCGGTATAAATAGGGAGATATTTATTCGGGACCAGGTGTCGTCTCCGAAACGACGGCAAGTCGCTGAATATTGCGAAAAAAAGAGGGAAAGAGAGGGAGGTGTTAAGTGATGACGGCAGTAGCAGTAGTGGCCTGTGCACGCGGCATCTCGTTAAAGACCTGTCCAATTTTCCTTTCGCCAACGTCCGCCGTCGTTCGTGTTCTTTCCGTTACAATCCGCCCTAATTAAACGTATTCCACCGTGCATTCCCACCTCGCAAGAAAACCCAGAGCACGAACGGACGACGTATTGTACGCGAGCGAGACGTGTCTCGTTAAGTGTAATTTTTTCCCCCGAGAAGACCGCGCGGAAAACACACAGTTTAAAACAAGTAAGCAAACAAATTACGTGCTAAAGTCTTTGTGAAATATTAAAAAACGGCTGCGTCGCCTTTCTTTAAGTTTACTCTTATGATTTCTATCCACGAGTCTATCCAGGTAAACAAACGGTAATGGTGGGGAAACTTTACAATCTTTTAATTACTTTGCTTTTATGAGAAAAGCATATCGTATTGAATTGATCGTTATGCTTGTATCGTATAACGATATAATTTTTTCGTTACACTGACGAAGCAATTTAGCTAAAAGCTACTCTTCGATTTTCGAGTCACATTTTACATGACATGTTTTGAGCAAATTCCGATATTTCTATTCTATCGTTTCATGTGACAAATATGAGGACGCCACGTGTAGGAACTTGTATATAAACTCATCGACACATCGACGAGGAAACTTACGGGTTACTTTAAATACATCTGTCTGTCTAGTCTAATGAGCTGACAAGTCGGACAAGAAGAAAGAAATATATCATCCAAATAAATTATAATCCAAAATAAGGGTCGCGCGCGAAGCCAAGACTTAGCAATCCGCGCGATTGGACGTGCCTTATCAAGCGTCGGCTTGGTGCGAATCAAATCCGCTATTGCGGAAACGGGTCGTGAGAGAAAAGGGTACGATCTGATAGTTCGCGATGAATGGACGGAACGTGGTGGCCAGCTGGCGAGAGTTCCACGGCGCGGAGGAAGAGAAAACGAGGAAGGAGAAGTTGCGCGCCGTCGGGCATCCGCCCTTCGGCCCAAATGCTTCGGTTTTTAACGTAACCCCTCGACTACCGGCACCCCGCGAGGCTAAATCGCTTCGTGACTCCGCCCCTTAATAGCTCAGTTTACCGCGACGATCATTAACAAAAAAGGGCCATTAGTATTCCCCCTCCCGATAACTGCAGTTAAATTTGAATAACTATTACGAGAACACACGGCCACCGTGTAAACGGCGGCCGTTGATAATCCAGTAATTAGAAATAACAGATGGGAAAATATTTGTTTTGCAACGCACGAAATACGAGAATGATGAGGATGTTATAAAGTCGAGTGGGTAGGCACAAAACAATGCGGGAAAATTCGCCTCAGACTGACAGATGTAACAATCGAGGCACGGTCTAGCGCGACGATTGTTACATCCGCCAGTTCGAAGCACAAACTCTGCCGCATTGTTTCATTATTTCTAGCTCGTCGTTCTTTCAACATCTTCTTCGCAATTTTCGCACGCGTTCGTTGCGTCCGCTAGTTTGAATGCAACAGACCGCTCTGTATTGTTTCATTTCCAGTTGCTCTCTCCGCTGTCTCGCTTCGCGCAATTTTCATATTTCAAGTCTTACATATAAAATCTGCATCTGGAAGATGCGAGAGTCAAAATTACAAAGTAGCCGCGACGATGCCAAATTTGACCTCGTCGTAATGGCACGGTGTTAAAATTCGTAACTCGTTGTCGGCGCTATTCAGCAGCCTTCATGATGACGGGAGAAGATAAAAGGATGCGGGCTGTACGACAACAGGATACAGGATGCAGGATGCTGTACTTACGTGCATGCCTACGTAAACGCATCGCGTCGGATAATTACCGTGCATCGTAGCGTGCGAGAGAGAGAGAGATGCACCTGCACCTGCAACTGCACCTGTTATTTATCTCGTCCGCGCGAGTACGCGATTTCTTGCGCCGCCGCCGCCGCCGCCATCGTCGGGACATCCGCTCGCGATTCGCTGATTGCGGCGGTACCGGACGTGACGGACGGACGGACGGACGCTGCGTGTTTTTGCGGATCCATCCTGCAGACTGTCACAAAACAACCGCGAACGTATGCGCGAGCTGCTGCTGATTGAAGAATGTACAAATTTATTCGGTTCAACGATCGTCACGCTTGCACGGGAAGAACGTTGGGAAACATTCCAAAGGGTTTTTCGTGGCAATTTTCACCGGCACACCACGCGTGTGTGTGTGTGCGATTTTGACGATGAAATTAACGCTTATAAATCTGTACGCAACATCCAACGTTTTATCAAATTCGAATGCACGGGCTCGAAACGCGAATTCCATTTTCAATATACAAAGTACAATTTAATTGAACATATTGTGTTGAAAAATAAAAAAAAAACCAAAGAGATTGCAACACTCGGATAAGTCAATTTGTGAAAAACAGTTTCAGAGTTCAATTAAGTCTATAAAATTACGTTTAACAGATACAGTTACTACATGTCATCATAGTGTAAATTTCATTCACAAACATTAAACCGTAGTCCTCGTCCCTGGATTTATCGGACAAAAATTTGGTCTCAAAAACTAAGAATCTCCAACAATTCCCAATGTTCTCTTCATCGAAGCAACATCAAATTCGATTTAGTCGAGGACCCCGGGTCCTATTTGTCTACGCCCGACGCGAGGGAAGGAGAAAGAGAGGCTCTTCTTCCCCGCAATGTCTGAGCGGCGAAAGGGGAATCAGCGAGCCACGTTTATACCGCTAAACGCGCGTCGAGAATACGAATGCCGCCGAGTCTTCTCGTGCAAGCAGCAGCAGCAGCAGCAGCAGTTCGCGTCTCAACGCGAGAATGCACATGCGGGTGCATACGCACAGGCGTGTTGCACCGCGCGCGGTTGCATCTCCGCGTTATAACAGAACTCAGCTCGGGCGACCGACTGGCGCTTATTATTGTTTCGAGTTTCGAGCACTCTCTCTCTCTCTCTCTCTCTCTCTCTCTACCTCCACGTGCGCGAAGCATTTCGCGTGACTGCCGAAACAAAAGAGCCGAAGGACTCGGCGCGGCGTGAAATTCGCGTGAACGTTGAGCCCGGCAAAAACTAGATCGGACGACAAACTTGCTCGAGCGCGGGCTACTTCCTGCCGCGCGACGACGCTTCCTCATGCCCCAGTTGCGGCTGCTTATTGATAGCGCACTCGAAGAAAATCGGACTCCATTGAATTTCCGTCAAAATAACAACAGCTCAGACGACGCGATCGCGAGCCGAAAGTTCCGCCCCGAGTCCTTGGGCTCTTGCGCGAGGTTTTGTGTTACGCGGATAAAAAATATGGGGCAGCCAGTGGTCATCGTATATATTTTATTTCAGCACAGCAACGAAGGAGAGGAAAAATGGGGAGAACGATAAAGTTACAAACGAGAGATATGAATAGCTCGAGACCTAAAAATGTTTACAGCCATCAGTATTCATTTCAGTACTTACGTCTTTGTATGTTTCCCTACAAGTAGCGATCCTGCCTGCATTGTGTCGCAAATTGCAGACTCAAATGGGCTCGAATTAAAACAATGATACAGGCATATACGTGTGACACGGCACGGCTCGGGGATGATTCAGAACGCATTGTTTCATCCTGAAAAAATCCGCCGTATCGGGAGCGAGGCGAGGCGGCGCGCGCGCGCGCGCCTAAGGGCGAAAACGAACGGCCGCTCATTTTCCATCGCACGGCCGTCATTATACGCGGATTATCCGCCGGCGGTAGTAAAAAGGAGAGAAAAGGCGACTTGCACGCGCGAGTACTATCGTAAAAATTTATGGCCGAGTTTACCGGGGAGCGAGCAAACTTTTAGCGAATTACGGAGGGGAGCGTGCGCTAACTAACGCGCGCGACTTCTAACGAGTGTATCCCGTTTGTCCGGAGCGCCTTTAGAGCGCCTTTAGAGCGCGCCTTCAGAGCGTATTAACCTTCTCTCCTGCTCGTTGTTAATTAATCGGAAAAACTGAGTAACGTTTTCCTCGGGAGTTCGCGTCGGCAGCACTTTTTTTTCGCGCATTCACTAACGGTGAAACGCGATCGGCAGGCTCGTGCGTTACGACGGATCTTCGTAGGACCGAGCGCGCAGCAAGCGGGGCTCTCTATTTGTTCGGCGGATTTATCGTTCTTTCGCGCGGCTTATTAATTTTCCGCGGCCCCGACAATCCGTATTTTCCATCACGATCGACCGATAATCGCCGCGAGCGCGATGAGCGAGCCGCGTGCGTCGCTCGCAAAATCGTGATACATTGCGGCCGGCCGCGGCGTTATAAACGCCATGTCAAAATAACGCGCATATAGTTTTTCGAGCGAGCGCGGTTTATTGCGGTAAGCGCAATGCATTACACGCGAACTGAATATTTTCCGTTCGACCGAGCGACCCGGCCAATCAATTCGCGGCGCACCATCGATCGCGCTCGCACGCGTGTATGCTGTGTATGCGTGCATGAGTGTACTTACATACGTGTGTGTGTGTGTGTGTGTGTGTATGCGGTGTAAATAGCGATCGCGGCAACAACAATGGAGTGTCCCACCACTCGTGCTCTCCAACTTTCCTACAAGAAGGATTCCAGGAGCCCGCACACGCTTTTATGACACCCGGGAGCGCTTTTCTCCACCAACGATACCCGGTTGAGAGCTTACTTTTCGCGCGCGAAAATGGTTTTCATCCTTTCGACGACGGATTGTTGAACATTTCTACTCTCCTCAGCAAGAAACACAGGCGCGCTCGCATTAATGAGCAATTAACGCTTCCGCGCTCACGCGAGAATCTTTTCGGAGCCGCCGACAGAAATTGAGGCGCGGATGGATCTTTTTTCGCCGGAGGAAAACTCCGTCCCGAGATATTATTGGCGAATTTTAGCTCTCCGGGCTCTGCGCGCTCAGACGCGCGCTCTCCTTTTTTCTTTCGCTCGGACGGGTAACATTCGTCTCGACCGTCTGGATGTATTTGCCAGTGCGAGAGCTGAAGCTACGATTTCACGTTGCGATTAGGAAAACACTCTCCGAGGGAAGATTTCGCAGCTTTCGCAGAGCGGGAACGAAATACTCGGAGAGCCTCGGTTCCCTTCGAATGTCACGTTTGTCTTATAAAAAAATGTCTCCTCGATCAAATGTCTTTCTCTCGGCGCGCTATGAAACTACGCGCGAAATATCGCACGGTCGATTTAATTGCGAATTAATTGCGCGTTCGTAACAAAATATCGGAGCAAGTTTACCGGAAATTACGCGGCACCCGGGCCGTCTTCGGACGCGGTGAAACGTGACTTCGAACGCACTCACGGCTCACGGCTTTTCATGCCAGCCGATGAGCCCGCGGAGGATCATAGGACAGTGGACGTAGCTGGTCTGCGGAAGCTAGCAATCACTTCTGGAATATCCCGGAGGACGGCGGACGGATTATATTGTTGTCGCTGGTTCGACGCTCGCGGTTTGACGCCGGCTGACGCCGGTGTCTAGACGCCGGCGTCCTCGTAGCCACTCCGTGGGGCATCTCCCGTGGGAAATGCGAGAGGTTTATATTCCCCCGTCGCCTCCCTCCTCTCTCGGCGAAATTCTCGCCAGCGGCGTAGCGCAACGTATCGCATCGCATCGCGTCGCGTCGCGTCGCGTCGCGTCGTGTCTCGCTTCTGGAGACGAATGGGCTCTCGCGTGGAAACAAGAACGGCAGCGGTGTGTGTGGATAAAGTGCACACGCTCGCATTATTAACAGCGCGCGGGAAAAGTAACAAAAGAGCAAACAGAGAAACCATTGCATTCTCCGGCGCGCGCGACGTACGAAGGCGCGAAGATCCGCTCGAAAGTCTTTCGCGCGGATCGAGCCGGCTCGCAGCGGTGAACCTTGACGCGCGAGATAATAGAGACTTTTTAACACGCATATCTGACGGATAGCTACTTGAACGCGACACAGCCGTTATTTCGATTCAATGCGAAAATTTAAAATTTTGAAAGAGATTTTAAATTTAAAAGAGAAGGACCGTACAAGAGATCGTTATTAATTCTTTTTTTTTTTCCGGACTGCTTCGCAGGTCAACGTTCGATCTGGAATAAAAAAATACCGGACTTTTTTCGCGATCCTCGTGTGCTCGTCGCTGATCGAACGGCTGAATTATTGTCGCGTACGGTCAGTCAGTACGCGAGAGCGGGCGGAAGGATGAAAATCAGATTGGAAACCAAAGCGTAGCATTCCACGACGAACACCACATGACGTTCGGATCGCTAAGCATTATTTGAAGCGTACGGAGATGCGACACGGTGCATCGACCGATGAAACCATCACGGCGCGGGGATATACGGCGTGTAAATCGCAAATGTTTACCCGCTATCAAATCGTTTGCCAACCGTGGCTGGATCCCAACCCTTCCGTTTTCGGCAGCGGTGAGTGGGAAGCCGACGGGGATCTTGTTAAAAGGTAGACAAATAAAATAGTGCGACATCGGTATGTGATAATTAACGAGCGGTCTGTATTTTTCGAGAGAAGGTGGCGAGACACTGTATATATTTATCATTAAATACTATATATTGCAACTTGTATATCATAGATATCATATTAGATATCGTTAGTTTTTGCCAAAGTACAACATTGTTTGCGATTTCTGCCGACAATGTCGGCAGATAAGTGAGAGTAAAAAAGGAGTAAATGAAATGTTCGGCGCGAATTCGGGCCGAAGCGTCGCGTAATAAAAATGTCACCGTTTTTTTTAACTCGAAACACTATTCCTCGCTGAACAAGCAATCGAGCGGAAACCCCGACGTGACTTGCGGATCGTTATTTCCGAAAAGCTGCGGCAGCTCGGCGATTCGATGATTGCACGTCGGCCGAAAAAGAAAAGGGGATTCCTCGCGGGAATTAAAAATGCGATATGGACGCCGCGAAATATCGCGATTTCCGCGAGTCCGGAAACGGAGCGGATCTCACGAATGAAGCGCGGTTTAATAAAGCGCGCAAAACGTGCGTGCGCGCGCGCGACGTAACGGCAGCTCGTCCGTCGGAAAAGCGTTCGCCCGGCGTGGCATTTTCGGTCACGCGAATGCACGCGATACTCGACAAATTAACTTTTTGCGGAACAATGGAATCTCTCGCTACTGCGAATTCGAACGATGTCCTGGATGTACACACACTCCGTGTACTACGATTCGCCCGTTTGTTTGTGTCGTTACCGGCGCGAAGCTCCACGAAAAACGGGATATATATATATATATATATATATATATATTACTATATATTAATCTCTTTTTTTATATTTCTTTTATATTATTTTTCTCATATTATTCATCATAAGTGAAATCGTGGCTTGCGTATATCAGATTGTAGTTGCCGCGATATAATTTCAATTTTTCCTACGCGTGCTCAACGTTACACGTATATGCCTCTACCTCTAACCTATTTGAACGTTACGTACATTTTCGGTAGAGCGAGATTGTAATCAGAGGACTTAATTAGAACAGTGGAAACCTGGCGCGCGAGTGGCTGCCCGAGAGCTGAGATTAACAACAATTGGATTATTGATCTGATTATTGACTCACCGCCGACGGGCTCTCGGTGCCGGCGTTTCCTCGTCGGATGCATTATGCCGGACACCTACGGATAGACACAAACGATAATTTATTGTTTACTTGCAGTACGCCCACTTATCGCTCGCTCTTCATGCGGATATATACATCGATCGAGAAACATGCTCAGTCATGATTCCGATATACCGATTTACCGTGATATGCGACGATCGTTCGTTTTTACCATCACGTTCCACGACCTTCCATTTTAGAATGTTCTCGAATAGACGTGAAGTTGCCGCGGCGTTCTTTTTTGGACGCGCTGCATCGCGTTCGTGCATGTAAATCAAGCGACATCTTGCGAGAGCAAAGTCGTACTAACGACGGAATTCAACCTTCTAATTTTCTTTTTCCTTTACACTCGGCATCACGAATGCGATCTTTTCTCTCTAGTCGCGGGATCGTAATTAGAAGAGCGAGCGAATTACTGTGTAATCTGAGATGAATGTTAAATGAGTTATTCACTTACCGCAGCCGTCGTCGTCGTCGACGTTGCTCCGCTGCTGATCGCCGGCCACTGGCATTGTCTCGAACACTAGGTCACTTATCACACACTTATCGCACGTTCGCTTGTCACTCACTCGATACCCGGACACGAGCCGATCAGAGAAACGCGATTAATCACGACTCCGCGAGCTAATCAAGCCGATTCGCGACCGAATGATCACGATCGCCTGTCACCGCGCACCGTCCATTGCGAGTCGCCGTATCAAAATGGTCGGTTCCAAGTAGGCAACCGGCGTGAAGTTGCCAGCGCGTCCCTTTCGGTGTCGAGAGAGTCGTCGAGTCGCGCTACTAGAAAGCCGATGCCTCGCATTACAGGCGAACGACTGTTTTCTGTTTCTCGATGAGAAACCCGTTTCGATCCCGTTGTTTCAGTCGTAAACTCAATTAGAAAAACAACGTTCTCTCTTTCACGCGACGAGTGTCGCAACAATGATACGTAAACTGAATCGTCGTGGTCATTATTTGACCTCTAACGGGCGCGCTCCGGCGAGAATGCGTATATCGTATCGTAAGTCACTCTAACAACGGAGAGACAATAATCGAGTTGGAAATGATAGTTGCGAATATTTGCAAACCGTCCGCAGCAACCTATAGTTGCTCACAACGCGTACCGATTGTTATAGAAACACGTACGATTAATACACGTTGACTGCTCGTCGGGCAATTTACGTGTAAAACGCGTAATCAATTGCATATAACAGATGTATATATTAAGCATACAGTTACCCCGGGAGTGAGTGAAACGAAGCAACAAGATATATTGTCGATCGCATCGATCCTCGGCAATGCAACCGCAATGAAGCATCGAAATAATCAACGGAGATCAGTCAACCTGTTAATTAGCCAGATATATATTTCCATTTCTCATTTACCCGACGCTCGCTTGTTACGCCTTCGATACACGGATACTAATAGATCGAAAAGTGCAACTGATCGACACCTCATGGGCCAATCAGCACGTCGTCGAATCAGAATGCGCGAAAACGAAGTAGCCGACGTGAAGTTGATCGCGCGTCGGCACTACGGCGATATTGTGGAGAGACGAGTATCTCTCGTCCATTTCGATGGAGGAGACGAGCGACTATGGATGGGGACGACCGATCGCCGCTTTCACGAGGAACGTTGGATCGCACGCATGGTTTGCATGATATAATATATATGTAACTCGAAATACACCGTCCGCGACGAGTCTCTCCATTCACACGTCCGTACGCGACCGAGTGCCGACAATAACAACATATCGTACTGTACACACTGTGAGCCGCGACTCCCGCGATTTCTAGAGGACGCCCGCGAATGGTGGGGGTATCGTAGAAGTAGCAGGTAACAAAAACATTTCGTAAACACGCGTCTTAGCGGTCATTGCGACAGCAAACCGCGATTGATTGACTATATCAACTATATGCATATTCGTCTCTCGCGACTCGGCTCGTCCATCGCGATGTTAACAACGCGACATTACCGACATTATCGAGAATACTTGCGATCGAATTAACCTCATTCTCGTTTCGGCGCACCGAACGACTGTTTTCTGTTTCGGTTTTCGCTCCGGTTGTTTCGGTCGTAAACTCAATTCGAAGAAACGTCCTGTCTTTCGCGTAACCGAATGTCAACAATGATACGTGGACTGAATCGTCAGAGTGTGACCTCTAACAGGCGCGCTCGGGCGAGAATGCGTATCGTAAGTCGCTCTAACAAAGATAATAATCAAGTTGGAAATGGCAGTTGCAAATATTTGTAAACTCCGTCCGTCCTGTAGTTGCCCACGACGTGTACCGATTGTTATGGAAAGTACGATTAACACGTTGACTGCTCGTCGAGAAATGATGCTGCAATATCTTCACAATTTACGTGTAAAACGCGTGATTAATTGCATATAACAAATATATATATATATTAAGCATACAGACACTCCAGGAGCGAATAAAACGAATCAATAGATATATCGTCGATCGTATCGTATCGCGGGCGATGCAACCGCGATGAAACATTGAAATAATCAACGGAGATCGGTCAACCTGTTAATTAGCCAGATATATCCTTTCGTTTCTCACTTAGCCGACGCTCACTTATTCACTCGACATACAATAATCGATACACAGACACTGATCGATCGAAAAATGCAACTAATCGCAATCTCACGGGCCAATCAGCGCGATCGCGACGTCGGCACATCGTCGAATCAGAATGCGCGAAAACGAAGTAGCCGGCGTGAAGTTAACCGCGCGTCACTACGGCGATTTTGCGGAGAGACAAGTGCCTCGTCCATTTCGAACGAGGGGACGAGCGACCACGGATGGACGACCGGTCGCCGCTTTCGTGAAGAACATCGGATCGCACGCATGTGGTTTGTATAGTACAATATATATAACTCGAAACACACCGTCCGCGACGAGTCTCTCCGTTCACGTATCCGCACGCGACCGAGTGCCGACAATAACAACACATCTTGTACAGCACACACTGAGTCGCGACGCCCGATTTCTAGAAGATGCCCGAGTGGTGGGGGTATCGTAGAAAAGGAGCAGGTATCTCGGAAAGCATCTCGTAAACACGTCGCGCGTCTTAGCAGCCATGTTTACAGTGTCTCGGTCATTCGGTCATCCGGAAAGCGCGACTGACTAAGCAAGTATGTGTACACATTCGTTTCTCGCGACTCGGCTCATTCACCGCGACGCTGCTAACAACGCGTCGGCATTATATCGAGAGCATAAAAGCCCGCTTGCGGTCGAATTAACCTCATTCGTTTCGGCGCACCGAGACCGCTCAGCTGCGAGGAAGAGCGGCCGTGTGAGAAAACGCGGTGAAAGAGAAGCCCGGGCTTTCACGGGCTATAATCGATCGATCTGCCGGAATCCGCGATGCGTGCGTGTGCGATCGCAAGTTGCCGGATAATTCACGCACTTTCGAGCGCGACAACATATGTCGCGGTCTCGCGACATTGTGTGTGCATCGCCGCACCGCCGCGATGATCCCGTGTATCCAGCGCGTCGCATAACAGGTCGTGCGTGACATACGTTACGGTTTCGCGAGATGTGTAATTGCACACAGCCACCGCCGCGCCGCGTCGTCTGTCTGTCGTTTGCACACGCGGTGCGTCGCGCACCGACGAGAATCGGCCGAGTGTTTCCTGGTTCGTGGGGCACGAGGAAAAACGGCAGTCGAAAATTGGCAGTCACGTCGATCGAAGCTTCGAAAGGATCGTCGTTTCCAGAGTGGAGGCAGCCTAGCTGAAAACGCGAGCCTGGCTCACGCAAAAGTAAGTATACGGATACATTGATACATGAAATCAATCAGCGGAGATAAATGTAGAGAAACGACAAATTCTATACGAATATAGACAACAGAGGGGAAAATAAGATCAATTGCCGAGGCCGGCCGAGGCGGTACGGTATTCCACTCCCTTATCTCGTGACGATGTGTTAAATATTAAGGGAAACTTCATACGGGGGAGAAGAGATGTGTATTAAAAATCTCTTTTGCATTGAAAATTTCTTTCACGGCCTACTTTCAGGTTGTTAATTCAGGATTACAAAGTCCCCACTGTCGGAGCACAACTTTCGAGTTTCATTATGTAACGAAGATCTATTATCCGTAGTATATACGTAATTCCATAGTCTCATAAAGGGAGCTCTTGCGCTTTTAATGGGTATTACTCGTCACACAGCACAGATAAGCGCGATATTTGAAGCGGCAGCGCGGCAAATTTTATTTTCCTGTCTGACAAAACTGCGAGTGGCACGCGAATGACAAACGTTACATCAAAGGCGGTGTGATTGTTAATCTAGATATATGTACAGACGAAAAGACTTGAAATTTTAATTACAATCTAGTGTCCGGGCGCCCAGGTGATTTTGATTTTCAATTATAATTTCATTTGGGTAAACATATCAGTTCATTTGGGCAAACATATCAGCGCACTGACGGCCGAATTAATTAATAAAATTGTTCTTCGGAATTCGCTGACATAACGGTATTAGCGAATAATTAAACTAATAGCGATGTGCAACACGTCTAAAAGTAATCGGACATTTGAAAGTAATCGGCGTTGAATTTTTGCTTGAGCTGTTTTCATACGCAGTTTATTGAAATAATACTCAACTAATCGACCGTATTTTTTTTTTTCACTGTGATAGAAGTCACATCGATGTATTTATGTGAACGTTATCTTCCGGGCGCAAATAAACATGCCTTGGAAAATCAACCAAAGAACATAAAACAGGAACATTCAGTCGCGCGATAAACAATCCGTCTGACAATATCTCTGCCTTGGTGACATAAATTTCAGATCACAGTAAAATACACCATAAAATCCGCGTCATAAACAACTTCGTCGAGCGGGTTATTAAACGTTATGAATTAGCATAAATATTCATACAGGTCACGGTTCAATAATGAGACGCGTGTTATCGGTATGCGCTTTCGGCTATATTTGCCCGGCGTTCTTCAAAATCGGGAATTAATGTTTGTTTCGACATATGTCACACGACGTAAACGCGATACTATCCAATTTTTTTCAACGACATGCTCATCGCGATTATTAATCAGACGTCCGACACGTTTGCATTATAACGACGCGTCGTATCGCGATATCTCGCCAAAACAGGGAAGCAGCAACGAGACTGCTCGTAACTGATACTACGCTCGCACGAACAGCAGTAATGTCATTACGGATATCAACGGCCGTTCGGCGCTACTGTACGCTGTGAGATATGGATGGAAAAGCGAGTTCTTCGCCGGCCCCCGCCAAATCGCGCTAGATTTGCCCGTCCTGGTTCGACGCAAACGCGTCAGAATGTGCTCTCCGTGGCGTAAAATTCGGCGGATCCCTTTTTAATATTCAACGGCACGCGCCGGCGACGAGCCGGGACGTGAGAAACAGCATTACGAATGCAGTAATCAATGCACACTCATATCACATCAACAGCGTACAATGTGGAGTAAAATATTTGTCGGTATTTTACTTATTAACGGAATGGTGAATATATCTTCACGCATCACGAACCGCGTGCTGAAAATAACGAGCAACGAATTTTTTATATGCACTTGAAGAAATACGCTATGCGATATTATCACGTGCGTATTTTTCAGAGTCAAAATTTTGCATGTTCTGTGCATTAATTCTGCACAACTGACTTGACGAACTCGATGGTATCAACGGAAAACCCTGAATAATAACATTGCACGAGTTATTGTGTTCTTCGGTACTACAAGTGGTTACTTATATAAGAGCCGAAGAATAGTAGCCGTTTCGTAGAATAGCTCACGGAAAAATTTAACACTCGATTGTCTCTCGATAATTTACGTATGTTTGATCTTTATTCATAATCTTTCGATTCGGATTACTTCTCGAACTAAATGCGGGGCAAATGTTCGCGTAGCTGCTGCTCGCATCCTAATTACCGCACTGTTTGATGATGATTCTGAATCAATAATTACCCGCGCAAAATCCATCTAACGGAGCAGCAGAAATTAATTCGTTAGTGTCGCGGAAAGTTTATGCGAGTTGAATTAATATCGGAGGCACACGGATTGATTCCGTAGCTACGTACGACAAACACAATGTTTAATATGTATGAACAGGCGATGCTGCTGAAATGTCCACGCTGATTCTCATCAATAGCGGACGACAGCGTTATCGTAATAACGAAATTATCATCGAAAACGGTAGACGCGCGCGCGGTCTCGCGCATCGCGATTGTCGCGTCGTGTTTATCGTATCGTCGCTTTTGCTCTTATTGTCGTCGCGCGGTGAACGGCAAACGCAAATAATTCGACGTATCGTATCCACGCTCACATCCGTCGCTCTCGACATCGATCATTTTCGATATCACTATTAGAAGACAGACACGCGACAGCAGGATACTTTTTTATTACGCGTGCATCGCGTAATCATCGCGGGCGTGCGCGACTACATTGGCGTATCATTAATTCGACAAGAGCTCGAGTGCATTTCAACCGCGTTACTCTACATAGTTATTACAGTAATTGGCGCGAAACGAACGAGTCGAGGGCGATAGGGAGCGAAGAAACGCCCGACGGATTCAATAAATTTTTATTAAAAACGTAGAGTCGCGCGCAGCGCACGCGCGCCTGCGTCCGCGTGTATCGTTAATTAACGAATTAAAACATACCTCTTTCTCGTTTAGATTTGACATCCCGCGTTAAATCTCTCGCGGAGTGAGAGAAAAAAATTGACCGAAGCACATACCAGTAATAATATTCCGCGAAGAATGTAGTGTCACGATAAAGGGAAAATATTTCAACGCTTGAACAATAATCGAGAGAGCGAGCGAGTCCACATTCCAGTAATTACTTTGCTTCACCTTGCTTTAATGTTCTACACGTCGTGAGAAAAACAAGCATGATTTGCGTCCATATACAGATTTTGATGTTTTTCCTGAGTAAAACCGGAGGAGGATCGACCATGTCGTACGCGCGTTCGAAAACAAATGTTGAAACAACCGTGTTATTGGAGTAAATTCAGACAACTTGAAATATTCCGTGCTTTCGCTCATAAAAACGACGGAATGTTCGCACCGACGATTAATAAAGTTGCACGGCAGCTATTTTCTCGCTTTCTCGCAAACAGAAAACCAACTTGCGCGTAGTTTGTCCCGACAATTCTCTTACATTTTCTTCCGTCTCGCGTTAATTAGCGGCACGGGTCGAGATCATACTGCTACCGGGGGATCGCTTTTGAAGCCGAAAACGACTGACGAAAAAAGTAGCCCGGGTTTCCCATTCCAAACCAAGCGGGATCCGAAGGCTGAATTTTCTCGGGAGGGAAACGTTGATCGCGCGGGCGGAATTTTTACGAGGATATGTCCGGGTAGTGATAAAGTGGATCCCATTTTTATTCCATAAATATTCGACGCATTAATTAAGATACAACGGATCGAAGATGCGAAGGACATTTCCAGTTTTATTCTTGCCTCGGAAAGTTTGATTCGAAATTTATACTTTTTTCTTCAGCTTTATCCATAGAAAAATCCATAGAAAGAACGACGCGTCGGAAACGATGTAATAATAATTAAACTTCGTAATGCATCTACCTCGATAACAGCGCGATTCAGCGCGAGCTCCAAACGACATCTCGTTTTAAAAGCTGATTTTACATCCTGTACTCCACTGCGCGATGTAAAATCCGTCGATGCGCCCGCCCGACGCGCGCGGTAATTAGATTGCAAACAGTTGGTACCGCGCCGGAAATCATATTTTTATTTTGTCGTCTCGCGGGAGCATGTCGCGAAACGCTCGGCGGCTCAGCGTAAGCTCGTTACGATGCGGAAGCTCACGTTGCCGAGGAGCTTCGACAAATTTCCGAGCGCACGTGCCTGCGATGCGACGTGAAGCTTAACACGCGCAGGTAGCAGTAGGTGAAGCTCGCGATACCGATGCGCGCAACAAACAGTGCTATTGTGTTATAATCATCGTTAGACCGTGTGGCAATTACGCCTATATTTACCGTCACGCGCTCAAACTCGCGTAATTGCGAGGTGCGAGGTAATTAAGAGTTAACGTCGTTTAAGAATCCTTAATAATTCGGTCGGCGAGTAAAGGACAGCGATACGGACGCTGCCGGCTATGAACGCGCTAATATCCCGCTTTTGTGACATTTTTCACTCGCGACGGTAATTTGGATTTTTCTCCTCGTTACCTCCTCGAATGTATATGTGTGCATGTACGTACATACGTGCATAATGTTCCAAGCCATTATTGTTCAACGTTTGATTAAAGCACGAAGCGACCGTTGCTTGTTCCGGAACAAACGATTTATAACGAATAAATAACGAGAGCGACTGAGAAACGGCTAATTGTTTATAAAGACTCGCTTTTCTGAGCTTTCGCGATATGTTCTTTTGGACACCTTTGTTTCTAAAGTGACATCTGTGACGAGGCTTTCGTGTCGCAACCGCGTCTTCAATTAGAAAGTTAGGGAGGGGAAAGAGGAGGCACACAGGACGAAGAGTCGGGACATGACCAGCCGAGAATGACCAGAGTATCCTGGTATAAACAAGGCCATTGTTTCAAGCCGCAACGAGAGAATCCAAGATGAGAGATGGAGAAAGAGAGAGAGAGAGAGAGAGACTGAGCGCGCAAAGAGAGGGAGCAGAAGCTAATTAAGTCAGCTCGAAACCGCCGCCGCGGAAGCTTTATTAAGCTGACGCCAGATGCTCGGTCGTAAATTCACCGCACGGTCACGTTCCAATTTCCGAATTGGCCTGCCACGCGACGCAGGACAACGGCGATGCGCAGGAAATGCAACTAGTACGAGGAGTTTCCGTTTTGCGCGCCATCGCTCGCTCTCCGGAAGCGACCACGACGACGACGACGACGACGTCGTCATTCCGCGGCTCGCTCCAACATCGCCGATGGTCCTTGACCTTTCCCTGAGACTTCTGAATTTCTCGAAATTTTCACTCTCGCGTCGTGTCCGATTTTCGTCGGCCGTTAAATTTTCATAATGCAAATCGGTACACATCGTGAATGGAAATCGCAACGTCGCGTCGTACCAACACCAAAGACGATGCAACTTTGCGCGAGGCGCCATAGACATTCGGTGGGCGATTACTCCGTAGTCGTAGTCGCTATCGAACAATACCTCGAGATTTAAGATCAAAACACGGATATTGCGTCGGACGATCCGATCTGGAATTTTCACTTGCGTGTCATGATATTTTAATACGCGGATTAAATCTCCGGAAATTACATTGAGGTGTCATATTGATAATTTCGGGACACTTTATATATACATATAATGGGTATAATACGTATAATGGGAAGAAAAACGGTTATGGATCTCGCTGATGGCGGAATATCGCTGATCAAAGAGATACTAAAATATAATCTCGTTCAAAGAACTTTTGCGTCTGTTGAACAAATTACGCGTTACATTGATATAGGTGCTGACTAAATTGCAATCACAGAATTGACTTGATAACTCATTGTAGTATGTAACTGCATAAAGAGAATATTATAGAGCCTTTATTTCATATAAATTCTTTTAAATTTTATCATGTTTTCTAGTAGTGCCGGGATACAATGTTAGTAAAGTTTATTTTTCTATTATTATATATTATTTGTTTTGCTGAACAACAGTAAATTTTTTTAACGATTTTAATAGGAAAGGATAATATATGGATAAAGTATATTCCTTGGTTACAAAGCTTTATAGTAATTTTTACGTTGAGATATACTCTCTATGTGTACATGATTTATCTAACCGTTATCTAAACGTTTTCTCGAACGAAGTTTTTGTCCGTTCAAGTGAAGTCTCGTTGGTTCCATCATTTTTTCTCAATGTAGTAATATAATAAACGTTGTTTATCAGCCCGTATTGACTTACTATCTTATCACAGGTTTACACTACATGTTGACGAATACACAAAGCCTTACGTGCCTTAAGTCGCGTCACTTAATATAAATTTGCAGAGCAGTCTCAAGCCCGTATCAAACTATGGATTGGGATTGAGATTGGATTGAAATTTGACCAATTGGAAAACAGAAAATAATCTCAAATACAGTAAATTTAGCCCTGATTGGTAAAATTTCAACCCAATACTCAATCCCAATCCGTAGTCTGATACGGGCTTTAGAGTACGCTTTAGACGTCGTGCCTCCGTCGTTTCCGAAGCATGTAGACTTCGTGCTACGCATGACTCTCCGCGTGTCATGCTATTCGAGATTTTAAAATTGTTTCGTATTGATGCGAAGTGAGAATCGTTTCGTTAATATGAAGTGAAAATATGCGATATTCGCACCATCGTGATCGTAGTCGGGGGCGATTGTCAAGTGGCAGCAATGTGACATTTAAAACATAGACATTTAAAAAGTAATTATAACATTTCTGTCGGATGTAAGAAAGGATTTTATTGAAACGCATTCTTAATTAGTCCGGATCGAGTCTTTGTTACAAATAATCTCGTTACCGTTGTTGTAACTAATCAAACAAACCAATTTTTGTTTTAGATCGAGCGAAAACAGCAGCCGTACGGTAGATGAGAGGATCTGGAAGATGCAGTTTCAGCGGACGCGAAAGCCACACCGGAGGATCCGGTTCGGGCCGAGCAGGGTCGACCCGAAGGTACGTTTTACGTACATATTATTATATTTCTCTATTTAACCCTTCGCGGTCGAAAGCCGAGATATCGCTGCAGAACAACTTGAATTGCGACCACAAAGGGCTAATCCATTTGTAGCTCTATACGCACTTGTTCGTTCATCCGAGTCTCTAAATCTAACCGGCAAAATTGTGCTTTTTTGATTTCAGATCTGAGTAGCGGAACGTAGTCGACCCTGAGTTCCAGAGTATTTGGTGAGCGACAAAAAACAAAGATTCTACGGTGACGGGTTAAGAATTGTATAATTGTAGAAAATTTCGTTGGAATTCATGCGATTTACTTCGCCGACAGATTTTTATATATTTATATATGTTTGATTGAAACAAAACGTGCTGCTCGAAACAATTAAAAGATCGCTCATTTAAATGCTTACGTCATCTTTGCTAAATGTCTGAAGCGCCTTAAATATTATTTTTGTTTTTAATTAAATTTAACTTTAATTGATAAATTCATATAAACGTGTTTCTTCTCTTATTTGTCTCGAGCGATATATATGAATCAAATTGCTCCACTTTACTCGCAGTTTTTAATTCGTGATATTTATTTATCGATTTTTCATACATGATTCACGCCGCGCTTATATTAAATAATATTATAGCGCGTCACAGATTCGTGAAATCGGAATTCCGTTTCGTTGCAAGTCCGGATGGAATATTATCTTTCGTTATATTTTTCATCTCGTCGAGGACACTGCTGTTTTCACTACGCCATTTTTTTACACGTGGTGTGTTCTTAACGTGCCGGAATTTATATTATATTACGATAGATATTCGCAGAACGAATTTACACAAATTCCGCTTTCGTTGTCCGTTAATCAAACTCACGTATCTTGCTTCAAAATAAATCAAAACATTTTATCGACACCGTCGGAATATTTGTTAATCGCCGTTTTAACGTGAGTGATTAACCGTCACACTAACGAAATACAATGCAGTCATCTCTAATGAGATGAAGCGCAATCAACACGGAAGGACGCAGTTCAGGATGCAGAGACGTGTTGTGTCAAAGGACTTGGTTCAGACATCGATCGACTTTTGCGTGAAATGGTGAGTGTTGAATTATAACAACATCATAATAACAACAGAGGTAATTACACAATGCATAAGGTAAATGTCCTAATGGCCGAACACGTTCCAGTATCCGACCACTTTGAAAAAAAAATATTTACTATTTATTTTAACAATAATGAATGAAAGTAATAATTATTGTAAGAAAAGCTCCAATATTTGACGATTAGTTGGAAAAAAATATATCCAATTTGATACTTTTGTGTTAAAATAAATATTAATTAAATAAGTATGCACCTATGGTTTGGCAAAATGGTCAATTAATAAATTCATTAAGAGACAGCATTTATATTTATATTGTGTCTTGTTAACACATACTAATTTTCTAATTGCGGTCAGACATTGGGACAAATATATCCGAACATTGGACCATAATTTATTTAAACTGTCCAGTCACTGGTACATTAATGAGTTTCATTACTTGTGTAAACATTTCATTAATAATAGATATATATATATATATTGGTTTAAATAATTTTCCTCTACTTAAGAGAATCTTAAGTTTTTGAATAAATGCAAATATTTATATCAAACTATTCTTAATATTATATATTGTATCTTTGTGACGACCTACGCTTGAACGTCCGGTTACTGGGACATTTACCTTACTTATTATGTAGACAAATCGCATTGATTTCCGACGAAAGTAGCATTACACCGTTACTCTATTACTATATTTAACATTGCGAACATGCGAATATTTGAACCCTTTGCGGTCCAAATCATATTTCACCTTGAATTTAATTTGAACTTGAGATGAATTGAACATACTTATTGTTTAAAACGCGCTGACTAAAACACACAACGATCTCGGATATTTACGAGAGCGTAAGTTGTGTTACGACTGTATAATAGGGTGGGACAGATCAAAGAAACTGATGTAGTCGCGCGAGATAATTTCGGAAGAACGCCTCGCGGACGCAATAACAAGCGCGAACACCGTCGCAAATCGTCGTGAGATATAGGCACAATTTCGTCGTTTCCCCTCGTCGTAAAATTGCCCCTGTCATCGTTTATCTTACTTTTATCAGTCTACGAACATTCCGGCGTCCTCTACGGGTCGGTCGATTATCCGCTACAGGTCTGATATCATCTGAAATCGCGTTTGTCGCGACGCTCTCTCTCTCTCTCTCTCTCTCTCTCTCTCTCTCTCTCTCTCTCTCTCTCTCTCTCTCTCTCTCTCTCTCTCTCCCCCCCTCTCTCTCTCCCCCCCCTCTCTCTCTCTCTCTCTCTCTTTTTCTCTCTCCTCACTCTCGAAATCATTCGTAGCGAGGGGGCTCCCGCAGAATAAGAATCGCTGCATTACGATACTTTGTGGGCTAGCCGCGCTTCAGTAGCGCGAGTAACGAGATCGAATCGATCTGTGAAAATAATCAGACATTTGTCTTGTAAACGCAGCCTCGAATTACGCCATCCTCCTGCGTAATACATTTTTACGAAAAGCTTGCCCGCTCGCAGAGTTAAATTACAAGCTCAATTATGTACTGCGCTCGGGTCCAGCTCACGTATAACATCGCGAACGGCTCCTCCGCGCAACCTTGTTAACATTTCCACGCAACCGCAACGTCGAGCCGTCGAGTTTATCCCTTCCGGTTCTCGTGGCTGAGACGTGCTTTTGCCGGGAAGAACTGAAGAAACAAAATTTCTCTCGAATCTAGAAATCTGGATAAACGTGCACTCGCGCGAGCACTCTACAGCGAAGAGGCAGTAAAGAAAGTAAGATCGCGTCCGATGTTCCTGTGCTAAGTGTGCAATTTTATCTTAAATTAGAGGTAAATTTACGCGCGCGGCAAAAGAATTTGTCAAAATTTTCAGCGGTACTCGGCGAGTCGTTCAAATCCACACACGCGTTCAACGAGATCGTCGGAAAGGAAAGGAAAAAGAAAAAAAAGAAAAAAACCGCGAGAGCACTTATTAGTCGGCCTCGTCCACGCGCGCGTGCTTTTATTTCGCGCTTTATGACAGAATATGAAGATTAATGGCCGGCCATTGTTTGCGCGGCGGTGGCATCCCCTCTCGTTTCCGCGACGCGACGAAGAACTGGAGGGTGAGTAAACCGTGAGCAGGGGGGGGGGCTGTTAAGCTTAAGCTAACTCACTTGTCTTGGCGGCGTGAAGGATACACACCGAACGACCTTCTAAACACCGTCGTGGATATTTCACCGTGCTTGAAGATTAAAGGACTCTCGAAGCTCGTCCTCTCTCGGACGAGGACGAGGGCAGCGGGGGTGAAACGGCGAGGTGGGGGGAAGGTCGGAGAGAGCAGCGGGTGCAGCAGGATGGACAGCCTGTCCGGCACCGACGCGACGGCGAAAACGGCGTTGATGAATTCGCGTCGCGGAGAAGCCACCCTCGAGGCGTTAACCTTTGTACCGCTCGACCTTTATTTTCCCGCTAAAATATTCCGTCTAGTAACGTAACTCGTAATATAACCCGCGAGAGAGCCCCGCGCGGAGTACACCGTGTGTCGCTAGGGGGGATCTTTGGAGTCGGGAGAATTGGGGAAGAAAAAGAGAAAGAAGGGCTGCAGCGGAGGAGAGCAAAGAGGATTATCGAACTCTCGTCGTTTGCACTTTCTCGCAGCGTCGAATTCCGCCAGCTGCATCCGGAGATTTATGTTGCCATCTTTTAAGTGCACTTTTATTCTCTCACGCGACATACACATGCGTAGAACGATCTCAGGGGGGATTTATCTGCCCCTTATTAATTTTATTAACATTGCTTCTCGGACCGAAGTTTACGGTTCTCCGATTAGATTTCGCAAGCTTAGAATGCACGGAATCGAACATTGAACTTTTTTTTTTTTCTTTCGATCAACCCCCGCATATTACGCAGAGAGCGATTTCATAAATTCGTATATTACGATCACGGTCTAACGATTCTCTCTTTCTCTTTTTTAATGCTTTTCTCGCGTGCGAGACGGCATCGCCTATTTTTTTCCCTTTCGCGCGATTCCCCTCGAAAGCTGCGCTCCCTGTAATCGCGAGACGCGCGAAACAATCGAAGTAATTCGCGTGTCGCGGGATAAAAGCCGCGGTCGGGGACTTTTGACGCGAGTTACGCCACTGATTCCGCCGAGGGATACGAGCGGCGGGCTGCTCGAGGCTGAGAGTAGCGCGCGACATTTGTTCCTGGGAATCACTTTAGCTTCATCAGGGAAGCGACGCGTCTGGCCTGCGTGATGAACAATCGCGGTCGTCGAGAGTTCTCTCTTTCGGTTTCGCGCAATTTCTCGCGGCGGGATCGGCGAGGAATACAGAGATTAAATTGCTGAGTGTAAAACAAGGGGACGTGCAGCGCGCGATTGTTTACGTTAAGTCGAAGAAGAACGAAGCCACCGCGCCGGTAAGAGTTAAATGCGCGCGAGTACTTCGCTCCCTGCTATTTCCACTCGTCCGCTTTTACGCCGAACGTTTCATTCGGCCCCGCGAAAGGCATAAAACGCCATTTCTCCGGCCCGGAAGTTTATAATCTTCCGATTTGAGGACCTCGCTGAGGATTGAATATTTAATTTCTTCAGCCTCACACAGAGGCTCTCCGTCCAAGTTTTGCGTTTCCGGCGAAGCGCGATTGCGCGAAAGCGTAAATTACGGCGATTGTTCACGGCGTAACGATTTATTCGCAAAACCACGCGGACATAAAACAGTCGCTGCGCGCCGGTCGTTTTTGCGCATAAGTGAGATCCATAAATCTCACCTCGTAGAGCGCTAAAGTGGATAGCGACGGTAGGATCGAACGGTCGTATCGGTTTCTAAAAAGCAGGGTAGAGATAAAAAGAGAATATTACAGGGGAGCCTCTCGCTGCATCGCGCAGCGACGAACCGAGCGTTGCGCCATTGTAAATAGCGGAAACTGAGGGGCGGAGGGGCGGGCGGCGATATCATGAATTCGCGTGAATCCGCGGCGAGCACGTGTTGCACTGCAAGCATCTGTCTATCCGCCACTTTCGCCGACGAGGAGCAACTTTTCCAATTTCCAGGCAAACCAGTTCCCTTTACGAGACCGCGCGTTGGCATCATGCGCCTCGCATATTTCATCCTCACACTATACGCGCACCATCCTCTTTCTGCGCTCGGTCTAACGTGTGTAGCCCTTTCTCAGGTAAAAAAGAGTTCCCCGAGTCTTTGACCTCGTTTTTGGCTCACTCATTGAAGCTTCGAAAAATTCGGAAAATCCGCAGCGTTAAAAGGCGAAATTGCTTTTAGAAATGGCGCGTGGATAATGGAAACCGAGCGTTCTCTCGAGCGCGAAGCACCGTGAAAAGTCGCGGCTGTAGAGATCGTTTTTCGAATGTTCTTCGAATAATTTCACTCGTCGGGAATCGAAAGTTTCAACGAGCCGTCTTTCGGATTCCACTCGCGTTTCGCTACGAGCGCGCGAGGCGGCTTCGTAAAGAAAGAAATACATACATACATATATATGTAGCGGGAAAAATAAAAAAAATCAAAAGAAGCAAAAACACACGGCGCGCCGGATAGAGTGTGTTATAGGTAGAGGTTAACTCCGACCGGAAACTTGAGCAATAAAATTTACCCCCGATTTCACTCAAGGGAGAGATTCGGCTCTTCCGCGCTCGTTCTGCGGCCCTGCCGCCGTTCTGCGGCCAATCCGCGCGCGCGAGCGTACACGCGATAAATACTAATTAACCTGCTATATACCGCGAGATAAGGCGGCGGTGCGTTCTTTGTTCTCGCGACTCTTCGTACGGCACGCCCGTTATTATGAAACTACGGCCGAAGATCCCGCTAGGATTTCGCGCGACGAAATTGTATGCATACAACGTCGCGCGAGCGCGTGCGCGAGCGCGTGCGCTCGAGAAATAATGTAAAAATGTAGAATTTAAATCAGGACGTAACGAGATTCATGAGATTCAATCTACGACGAAGAAATATTGTAAGACAAAAAGCGGGAGAAATTGAACTAGAAGACTGCATTTTTAGACACGTGTAAGATTATATTAAAAGTGAAACCACTTTTATCGCCTTCGTATTTTCGCGACTTTCGTACTCGTCCACGTTTCCGTGTGATTCCGTGCGATCTGATTGAGATCCGTGAGATCTGAGTTTGATCTCTCAAGAAAATTATGGGCTCTGACGTGGATGGAAGAAATCCATGCAGATTCAAATAGAAGCGTAATACAATACTGGAAACATGCAAATTCATTCTTAAACACATCTCATTCACTCCCCTTCGCGTTTTCGTAAAGATTTTTTGCTAATCTTTCGCGTTACATTACGAATGAACAAAACACTTTAAATACTTGCATTTTTTGCAGATATAAATGATTGAGCAATATACAATACTCAGTGTTTGAAATATTTTTGTTTGTCTTTTTTCCATCAAATTCAATATTTGGTAAAAAAATGGGATTCCTCGTATGATTGCGTGAAAATATACCGATTTTATCTGCTAAAAGACGCAAATTCCCTCATTATTTCGATCCATATTTGGAATAAAAATGGAATTGCTAATGGTAGAGTGACTTAACCAATTTTGGGGGAAAATTTGGACATTCTGATTGGAATTTATATTAAATCTAGGAAACTTGTGTGGAATTTCTATACCGCGGGCAGTCGTTCGCGATATTCTTGCGATATACTCGATCCCGAAATTAATCGGATATGGTTACTTCCATCAGGTGGAGGGAGTCTGTTTGCAACTTCTACCCTCCCGGCAATTTCTACCGTGTTAAACATCCTTATCGCGATTTTATCCAATCGCTCTGTAACATTTTGGAAAACTAGCATCCTAATAAACCTCGGCAGGACAAGCGTGAGCACCGAGGTGCACACGATTGCACACTCGCGTAATATTTAATTAAGAGACACGCGTTACCCTGGGAAATCGCTAGCTCCCTTAAAAGTGACCCCGAAGCGGGGTCATCACTTGTTCGATCTATTATCTCTGATGCATAATTCATTGCCGATGAGTCTCGTGTGTTTGGCATGAAGACCCGATTTTACTGAACGTAAGCACTTTTGACGTAATGGGAAGTTCGAGAATAAATTACCCGGGATAGGAAAATTTGCCTCGATCTACGACGACTCACTTTTTATCTTGCAATTTTTCAAACTTGTGTTTCCCAAAGAAAGTTTGATATGAATACGTTTCTAACGACTTCGGCAGAATTTATTAATAAACTTTAAACGAGGTGAGAAAGAGAGAGAGAGAGAGAGAGAGAGAGAGAGAGAGAGAGAGAGAGAGAGAGAGAGAGAGAGAGAGAACAAAACTGACATCTCCAGTTCGTTTCCTTTCACCTCCCGATCGTTTCTCTTCGGCTGTGTCAAACTTTAGTTTAAAAGTTTTGTTTCGCCGAGCTTGAACTTGCCAAGTCTTATATTTCACGAAATCTCGGTCGTATAGGTTTTTCTATCAACGATGTTTCCGCGAGGCGCGCGCGGCGTAATCATGAGGCTACACAATAGATGTTCGCACCTTGAGATTGCATCTCGCGCGGTGCAATATATAACTCGAGTGTCTTCGGGAATGCAATGACAAATGCATTTTTGTTAAATTCCCAAGTAATACTTGGTTGAAAAACAGCCTTTTTTATTGAATGTTATTAAAAATAATTAAAGTGTTAACTCTTCGAGTTCCGTATTCAAGTATGTATACAGCATACAATGTCTCTAAAAATAATAATATTTTGCAACAGAATACTTTTTGAGCTCTTAGTTTCGTTCTTGAAAAAGAGAGCATCTGAATTTTCATCAGTCTTCTAATTCTTTTACCATAATTTATTTTTTATCGCTAAAACGACTCTTCAAGTCGTAAACTTTTGAAACGTTACTTACATTCATCTGATATAATTCTCTATTAGAATACATTAAACATTAAGATAGAAATTAACTGTCAAAATAAACAACTGGAACTCAAAGAGTTATAAGAGGACTATATGATATTAAAATACATGTACACACACACACACACACACACACACACACACACACACACACGCGCGCATTCTTATTACTATTTTACCTTCGTAGTATGTTCGATTAATTTTAAAATGGTAATTAACAATCATGTCTCTCACCGTAACGAATATTTTGCGTGATGAAAAAACATTTCGTTTAGTTCCGACTCGCCACACTATATTTCCAGTTTCACAGATAAATCGATACGTCACGATAGTCTTTGCACGTCGTGAGCGATACGGATGCAAAAAAGCGGAGCTCCGCGCTACGGTAGAAAATGAAATTTTCCGCGGAGAGAAACTTGGAATATTGTGCGGGAGCGAGGGGACAGAACGAGAAGAGGAAGGGGAGGGAAACGAGACGAGACGAGACGATACGATATTTTCTGTCATATTGGCCACGCCGTATCGAGTCGAACGAACTCTCGCAGTTTTCATTTTGCATAAAAAGCGCGGATGACACGATCTCATCCGAGCGCGGCGCGTCGTTTCGGAGGGAATGCGACCGCTCGACTTTCTCGTTTTTCTATTAATCTGAATAACAAATTTCGCCACTAATTCGGAGCGGAATTCTTTCTCGAGGAACGCGGCTCACGGACATCTTGTATAACACCCGCGTCATCCGCAGCGCAAAACCCGTTGTAATACGGGGAAATTTCCGGTCGGGCTTTCGAGATATTCGAGATCTCGCGACATGACCCGAGCCCGGCTTCCCTTTTTTTCCCTCCCACCGGACCGGATCTTGTGCACACGAGTCCGGTCGAAGCGTGCGAGTCTTCGGAAAGTTACAGTTCGGGGTAGTCCGACGGAAGTTCGTACGAACTGTATCGTACGTAAGGCACTTGAGAGACCGAGCGGGGTGGTTTTTTCATGATTTTATGACGACTGAACGTGAGACGTGCACGGCAGCGAACTGGGCGAGCCGCTCCCGCTCGTTGTTTGCATTTTCCCTTAAAGGGCTGCCTCGAGTGCGATGTGGGTCAGGACTATTGCAGCGTGTGTACTTTGTTCGCAGCCGCTCGTCGCGGTTGCACGCTCGTGTAATACACCGACGAGTGGTTGAGCTCGCTCGTCGACGAGGGAACCCAGTCGCTAAATTGGCACGACAAACGTATCTGTTGCGACTATTCCAGTATCTTCGTATATAAATCGCCGGCGTTTCGATGTTCCGAAATAGTCTAAATACGTCCGTTTATGGCGTTTGTCGCGCCAAGGGGACAGGCGCAAACGCGCTTTGATAATTACTCGCTGAAACGAAAGTAGAGAGGAGGCGATTCGAATTAGCGAGCGATCCTCGCTCGCTAATTCGAATTCGCAGGAATTGGACGATCGATTAGAAACGAAAATGCTTAACGAAAACAACCGCACGAGAATTTCCCCCAAGATCTGCGTGGAATTTGAGTGTAATTACATCTTTCGTGCACTCATAATCGAAATATGTGAATACTCAAAGTGTTTCACACGTTTTGAATTCCGATGTAAAATGAAGAAAAAGTCGGGATTACAAGTGGATTCTGTAGATTTCCAGGTTTGGGATTCGCTTGTTTCAAACGTTTCCAAACTTTGAACAAATGAATTTGCCTAGAGAGCCTCCCGATGAGATTATCCGTTATCCTGCCGGGAGATCGAATCGGATCTCTCAAGAAATGCTTCGTACGAATGCCGTACGGAGAACGCCGTTCGGGAGCTTTTGTCCCGACGACGGGCGAATCCAACGAAAATTGCGACACACTTGCGTGGGCTTTATACGTCGCGCGTCACTTTCGCCGCGAGCGAGTTTCGCGAAACGGAACGACGCGACGAAGCGACAGATCTGCCACGTCCGACGCGACGATTTCGCGCGAGCTGTTTGTTATTTACCGCGACGGTTTCCGTTGTACCTATGTGCGGCGGGCCGCATATACTGCATTATGCGCGACGCATCTCACGGACGCGAAACTATCTCAAGTATTAAGTTCCGGTACATATTTAAATGTGTCTTGCGCGCACCGACGGAAGTCTCGTACGCGACGAGTGACGGCGACGGTGTTGCGCGGCGGGATTGAAAAGCGGAGGAAAAGCGTTATGGTATATTAGAGCCGGCTAGAAATACGAGTACCTGCGGCCTGCGGTTTCGCCTCGCTTTATCGTATCACGACGGCTTCGATGTGAGATGAAGGCGCGCAAAAAACTAACAAGTCCGCAATAACATTAATCCGATATCGAAACCGCGGTAAATTGAAAGGAGAAGGCGAGAGAGAGAGAGAGAGAGAGAGAGAGAGAGAGAGAGAGAGAGAGAGAGAGAGAGAGAGAGAGGGAGAAGAAGCGAATATTATCCGTTCATTATCCTTCGTCATGAGATCACACATTCTACCACACGTTCTCATTTTATCCTTGAGTTTGCATTTAATTCGAATGCACAATCGAAAACCCAGTCAAATACTTTGAGAACAATTATTACTTTTAGCTCGACAATTTTCACACGTTGTTATCTGTATTTTTCATGCTTCTTTTCCCGTTTTTTACAAATTGCATCTTTCTCCTTTGCTTTCGAGTTATATTTCCCGTAAATTTCATAACGTAACATTACGTTCTATAAATAAATAAGGAAGTAATCAGGTCTTTGAAAATCTGCGCATCCCGCTCGCTCGCTCGCTCTCTATTCCGCAAATCGAAGGTAACCGAATCCTCGTGCGTTTGCCGTCAGTTTCGATCGTTATCGGTAAACAAGCGATTGATATCGCGCATTAATCTCAATAGGCTCTTGTTGTCAGCGAGCGACGGTGTGTTCGATCACGAGAGGCGGAGAGAGAGAGAGAGAGAGAGAGAGAGAGAGAGAGAGAGAGAGAGAGAGGAGGGGGGCAGGAGGAGCGAGAGAGAAAGAGGCCACCTGACCATCAAGTGGCTCTCGAAAGCGGCGGGTTCGTTGGCCAGGGTGTTAACGAGATTATTAACGCGCTCACGTATCCACTGACAACGAGTCGTCTCGTCGTGATCCTCCGAAAGAATCCTCGCCCTCGCTGAAAGGCAGGAACGCGCTTGGCGCGTTGGATGATTAAGGTGTCGGTCCTTTCCGATCCGACGATCAAGAGGATCAGTCTTGCGAAAATCTTGCCGCGTCATTTGAAGTGTAAACGCGGATCGAATGGAGACGCGTTTATCGTCGCTGCATGACCGCGTATACGCGGAACGTGGACACGCGAAGACGCGCGATCGCGCAGTGTCAGTCGTCGTGTACGCTTTCTAAACAAACATGCTAATGGGAGTAAGATCGTAAGATGAGAGTAATTTCAACGGTCAGCTGTTTCTTCGCGGGCCAACTCAGCTGCAGTTTGCTCGCGTTTTTTGCCGATCCCCTTTCTTTCTTTTTCTCTTTCTCTTTCTCTTTCTCTTTCTCTGTCTTTCTCGACCGAGATGATTGACATGAATTGACTGAATGAACGCAACGTCCCGCGAGGAGAAGGTTCAATTAGCAGCGAAGGGGGCAAGTTGTGGCAGTCTTGGAGTGTAGCTCCACAGTTGCGGATTCTTTGGAAATATTCCAGCTCGTTCTTTGAAATTACTGAGACACTCGTAACGAATTGAAGTAACACTTGAAAGAATTCGCTACGTCAGTTTATCGCGAGCTGTGTCAATGTGTGTTGCTGCTAAAATATACATACGCACATAAAGCAAGTACGTGCGAACCGAATGGTGGGCGAGCCGAGTCGAATATGATCCAAGAAGTGCCGCGACTTTCTCTTTTCCCCGGAACGTGGTACACCCTTTCGGCCTAACTCGACAGCGCATGCTTCGTTCGGATATTCATACGTCGATAGCGCCGAAATTGCGCTCACGAGATCGTACTAGCGATTACCGCCGTATACATTTGTACCAATCGCCGACGTCCAAGAAGTCAACGACCTTCCGCCGTGACCTCTAAATCGACGGGGATGATTTTTTCATGAGCGGGACACACTGAAATCAAAACAGATGGCGGCGGTCGGGCGAAATGGAACGGAAGGCGGTAAATTGCGCGGAAGTACATTCGGCGGATTGGATTAGCATTTTATAGGTAAGGCCGCCGTGTGTGCTCGCGTACGCTCGCTCGACCGTTAGTCGGGCGAGACGCGCGAATGGATATCGTCCGCGACGCGGAACGACACTCGAGGAAACTCGGGACGAAGTGTGTTTCCCGCGACGGAAACGTGCGCGCGAAAGGATCGACTCGAGATCGCCCGGAATTCCTAGATGAAGGGTGACTTTCTCTCTCTCTCTCTCTCTCTCTCTCTCTCTCCTCTCTCTCTCTCTCTCTCTCTCTCTCTCTCTCTCTCTCTCTCTCTCTCTCTCTCTCTCTCTCTCTCTCTCTCTCTCTTTCCCGCGACACTAGAAACGTGCGAACTATTCGAATCGAGTGTAATCACATAAGATTCGAGTGGTAAGGATTGAGGATTCGGATTGAGTCGAATTGAATCGAGTAAGATTCGATTCAAGTCCGAATTTTTATTGTCCTCAAGTATTCGAAGTATTCGAAAATACCGAATTACGCAGACTTAAATACCTTTAAGACCCAGTAAACAGGCAGGTTCAAGATCGATTCTCGGCTGAGATTTTTACCCGGCGGAAGTTTCGCAACTTTTAATAGGAATCAATTGGCGCGAAATTAAATAATTAGGGAGGAGTAGTGAAGTTGTAATATTAATAATTAAAAAAACTTGAGATTATTAAATATGGGAGGTTGATTTACCGCGTACTTTGCAAGTTCGAAAAAATACTCGACGCGTATGTCATCACACGTTCAAACATTGTTACATCTCTCGTAATTTAAAATTATTCGCAATATTCAACTGACTGCTGACTCTTAAGTCATGTTATCGACCATGCTGTTAATCAAAAGTTAACTTTCGACTATTCAACGACTCGATTCGAAATCTCGTCGATTCGACTCGACACGGAAAATGCTCGGTTCGCACTTTTCTACTGCGGGACACACACCGTAGATAATACGATGACGCGCCGGTGCGCGTAATCTCGAACTCGCGAAACCGCCGTCGTTCTTTCGCGCGACCGAAAGAAACTTTTCTTCGGGTTAGAGCCGGAGGAACTCGTCCCGAACGGACATCCGCCGGAGTTTGCAAGCTGTCGCCGATTCTCTCGCTCTCTCTCTCTCTCTCCCTCTCTCTCTCTCTCTCTTTCTCTCAGCCTCTCTCGTTCTCTTTCCCTTTTCCCTTTAGGGCGCAAATTGGCCGGTGTCGCTCGTGCGAAGAGATTTTAACCGGCCACCGTAAGTGCGCTCCCGTGTGTATTTTGGTCGAAATGAGGAAGGCGAATTCGCGCTCGTAGGATCTGTTCGCCGGCTAATGGCGAGCTGCGCTTGCGACATACTTTCCGCGGCGGGAAGTAGTAGGTTCCCCGTGCTCCACTCGCGTCAGCAGGACTCGCGTGTCGATAATTTCATCAGCCGAGATTCCTTGATTTCATCCTTTTTATCTTTCCATTTGCCCTTCTTTCGTGGCTTGATTTCTATCTGTCATTTCTTGTCTATCTGCAATCTGCTATTATATTTTCACTGTGGAATTTTTGCGCCATTTGCTGTTGCGCACTTTTAGATTTTAGATTTGTGCATAAAATTGTTTGGCGAGAAAAGCCGCGTATAAACCGAATAAAGAGGAAGACGAAGTGGTTTAGGCGAAAACTTTTTAATCGGACGATTAAAAGGAAACGAGAACGAAATGGCCGATTATTCGCAAATTGCTGATTGTACGTTCGAATTATCGCGGATTGTATCTATATGCGTAGGCATGAAAAGCCCATCGCTGAAGATTTATACGCGTCTAAATGATGGAAGCGCAATCGCCGAACGCTGTACCGAAGGAAATGCCGCAATGCCCGCAATTACCGCCGAACGATCTCCGCCATTGCGCTCGTGTCTCTGTGTTTTAATAGGCGCTTAAGTTTTAATTAGACGTCGTCTAGTATCCATTCCTGAAGCGTTTACCGCCACCTCGGAACCGCCGCGAGTCGAATCCGCGACGGAATCAAAAATCGGATTGCCGCGATAACGAATTATTAACACACATGGCGAGGTTCGACGTTAAATATCCAACCTTGCTCAGCATTAACGACGAGGAATACAGTTTTTTTTACAAATGCCGCTAATTAATCACGTGAACTTTTCCCCGAGAAAAATACCCATTTTAGTCTTCTGCAAAATCGGCTCCGGCGAATCTACTTGGGATGCGGAATTGCAAAAGGTCGAATTTCCGCAAAATTTAGAGAGAAACGGAGATGTTCTCCTCACCCCTCCTCTCCTCTTCCCCCCCCCCCCTCCACATCTCTCTCCCCGACGATTATCGTGACGCAGTTCCCTGCAAGATCTCTCTCGTCAGAGACGAATCCGAAAAAGGGAGATACTTTGGTTCGCGACACGAACCAATTTTCGCGGAGGATACGCGAGAGTTTCGGAAGGGGAACGCTTCCGACCTCGACTGCCGGATGGCTGCTCCGACATCGAAAATTTCCGCTCGCATCAGAAAGCGGTGCATGCGTTACGGGAAATCGATCACGTAGCTGCATCCAAATTTGCTGCTCTATAGCTAGACATGAGCGAAGTTTGCCTCTTTCCAGTTCGGTAGAACTTGGCCGCGCGATGCGAGAGCTTCCAAGTTCGGTAAACATTAGAAACAGTTCGACTTCTGCGAGTTGTAACGGCTAGAAGTCGCGAATTTCACCGGTCGTTGGCATCATTAAATCATCGGAATATATTAAATAAGTCCACCCCCTTAAATAATCAAACATTCGAAATTCGATTCCTATATACAGTTTCTGGCTTGGACGTTTTGCGTTTTGTGTGACGTACGTAACATAATATGTTACATATAACATTTTCTTCGTTTGCGAGTATTCAACTTATTACATCATTAATCAGCACATAAAAAATTTGTCTATAGACTGTTGAATGTGTTCCATTTGGGTGGATTTGATTACTCGTGGATATCCTCGTGAATCTACGGAAGAATTTCTCGCGATCGCGCGAATAAAATTAGCATCTCCATATTTCACATTTCACGAGTCCTTTCCCGATATTACCTCGCGAAGCGCGCGTTCCTGAAATATGTAGAGAAGAATCTAAACCTCGATACGACCGGCGATCATTTCCGGCTAATCCGAGCTTAGAGGAAGACGGAATGGCGGGGCGCGGCTCTGAAGTTGCAGCCCCAACCAGCTCTGAGAATGTAATATAAAGTAGCCTCGTAACCAGCCGAGATAAGAACCGAAGCTATCGCTCCTGCGAATGAGGCGCATCGCGAAGTGCAATCGCTGCGCTTGCAGCGCGCTCGCTCGCGCGCGCGCGCGCGTCTATCACGCACGTCGATACAAGGGGGCTTCGAGAGTCGATACAAGGGGTGTTCCGGAATTGGCAGCGAGCGTGCAAGTGAACCTCCTCCCTCTCGGCGGAGGCGTCGGGGAAAATTTATTTACCGTGACTCTTCGTGTCTCGCGTTTCAATCTCGCTGTCTCAATCAGGCCTCGAATGAAATTCCCGTTAACACTGCCAAATACGAGTTAGCTTGTAGCCGATGTATGCGAAAAGAATTGCCTGCTCCATGCGCCTACTACGAGCTAACTCCCGCACGGGTCTCTCCTTTTTTCAGTGAATCTGCTGAATAAGAAATATCATTGAAATTAGCATGTTGAAGAAGTCGGCTGAGATTTCGAAGTAACGTCGGGCAACAAAGCTGCCGCGGATAATGTCGCCGTGACGCAGTCAAGTGCGTCGTCAGTGGAACGTGGCGCGACTGGTGACAAATCCGTCACAACGCAATCGGTCCCGTTCACTCGATAGACATCGGCTCGCGGTGCGTGAACTTATTCCGACGCGCGAGTTTCGGACAGCTTCGCGAGTCGATTGGCGTATATACGTGCCGCAATAAAGCCAGCCCCGGTTGTTTCGAATCCCGCGGCTCGATTCGCCTATAACTCACGGCCGATGGACTAGCCGGAGCGCGTTCGTTCTCGTTTTTCGTACGTCCGATGCAAAGGCGCTGTTATAGATCGAACTGGTTTCAAGGGATACCTCCGGTCGCCGTCTCGCTCTTCTCCACGTCGTTCATTCCGTCGTTTCTTCTCCCTGTCCCCCCCCCCCTGTCCCCGTTTCCTCCTCTCCTTCTCTCCGCGCCGACAGAGTGGGGGATCGAAGCTACAAAGAGACCGGAAAACCGCAGGATCAGTGAGAGGACGAAGGAGGAACGAAATATAAGAGGAAGAGGAGGAGAAGGAGGAGGAGGAGGAGGAGGAGATGATGGTGATGGGGGTGGTGGTGGTGGAGGTGGAGGTAGAGGAAGAGGCGAACGAGCTGCCGGAGAAGGAGGAGATGGCAACGACGAACATCCAGCTCGACATTCCACGAGATCTCCTCCATCTTCTTTCGATACTTTTTATCCCTCTTTATTCCGTCTGCTTCTTATCATGCTGCCGCGCGCTGCTCCTCTGCTCTTCTCGTCTCTCCTCTGCTCTCCACGAGGAATCTCGAACGTCGTATCGACTACCGTCGCGAGACGAGTACACCGTAGCTCGGATAAAAGCGTTCCTCGGGATGCCTTCGCAGGAACTTTATTCAGGGAACTCTCGGTGTGCGGTCGAGGACCGAGACGATCGGGACGGAAACACTATGCGGTGCTCATGAAACTGTCCCGAGTATCCCGTTGCAGGATCGCCCGGAAGCTGGCGCGAAAGCGCGCCTCCGCTCCGTGTTGTTGTCGAACGTTTTCGCAGATCGAGATTCGTGATCGTCCTATTTACGCTCGCCGTTGCGCTCCCTACGGTCCTTACGGATGCGTCGCCTCGTATTCCCGCCTTCAAGCACACGAGAGACTTTACGCGACCAGTCCAGCAGTCAGCCAAATCTGCGAAATTCGCGCGCGACGAGGAGAGACCCTCGCTCTGAAAATCAACGTCGCGAACGCGACTTAACTCGGTTAATTCGCGAGGTTAGTTCGGATATTTATCATACGGTCCCACGTGCATTGTGAGACTTGTAAGTTTACGAGGACTTTGGAGAAGTTTGTCGTTGAGGATATCCGCGGCTACTTGGGCGCCACGGGGTGACCTGGTCGGATCTGCATAGCCGGCTTCCAATATACAAAGAGGATGACCGATCCTGGGATTACGTAGAGTCCGGGATTACCGGCGCGTTCGTGCAGATCCGGTTGGTCCGCCAACAATAAGGCGATCATAAAGAAGCTCGGGAGGGAACGGAAGCTGGAGCCGACGTCGCTGGAGAGACGCGCGCTCGACGAGTCGGCTCGAGCGGTACCGTGCGCCGGACGAGCAACAAAGTTCGCCAACTTCTCGAGATTTGCAAATAGATAGCTCGGTCTCGCGCAACACCCTTCCGGAAAATTCGAGCCGTCGATCCAGACGGTGAGCAACGACGATGAACGGACGAGCGCGGAGGTGCGCGGAGGGAGCCCGCTATTCTCTTCTCGCGAAAATTTGAGGATGCAGATGAGCCTCGGGTATGCCATGTGTGTGTGTGTGTGTGTGTGTATATCGCGTCTGATATAATCGTAACGCGCAAGATTTACGTCCGGAGAAGACGCGCGAGTAGAGTCGCGCAACGCGAATCGAGTGATGCGTTCTGCCAAATGCGGATGCGATGAAATATGCCGATTTTTTTCCCACCGGATTAATATTTTCCCTCGAGACGTATTATCCGCGATATAAAGCGCGATACAAGAGACATCCAAGAGAGGCTCATCCCGAAGATCAACATCGTGAACGTGAGTTGACTCGGTTAATTAGCAATTCGGATCTAATTAGGGTCGGGTATAATTAACGTTCTACTCAACGTACATAGACTCCTGTATTATAAATTGCTGTTAGGCGAAGAAGCAAAGTTATTCAAGCAAGATGAAGAGAAAGGGAGGGGGAGGAGAGGAGGAGGAGGAGGAGGAGGAGAGGAGAGGAGAGGAGAGACGCTGTGCAATATGCAACACGCAAAACTTCGCATCTGCGGCATCTTGCACGTACACATACACACACACACACACACACACACACACACGTGTGGGAATGTATGGTTATTCACACATTTAATACACGCGCGCGACAGATAATCAAGCCTGCCCCTTATGTCGGCCATAAGCACGGACGTCGACACAAATCCGGGGGTTATTACATGCAGGACGTAAATATAGGATCAGTGTTAACCCGCGGCTCGTAGATTAAAGATCAAAGGACGTATAAGGTCTAATGACGAGATATTACAGCGTTCCGTCGCGAAGGTATCTTCTTTCGCGTGAGTAAGCAAGTAAGCAAGCAAGCGAGACGTTTTATCTCGCAGCTCGATTTTCATCAGACGTGAAAATCGTCGGGTTTAATTTCGATTTGAAATACTTCCATTGAGACTACCTCTACGCGAAACAAAGTACAGGAATATACTCCCCTCTCGTTGCGTAATCCGAGAAAGTTGCGCGATATTCAGGACCCGAAAAAAAATCGGAGACTTGAGCCTCACGCGATACGCATTAAACGCTCGGGTGGAAAATGATATTTAGTATAATTAGTATCCGACTCATTTGTATTCCCGCCGCCGCCGACGAGGATCGTGAATATGTAAATATTAATCCGCCGACTAAACTCGAGAGCAGTAGTAGCAGTAGCAACAGCAACAACCTTGCTGAATCTCGCCTCGGTGCGTCTCGCGCGCGATCGTATTTAATAATTAACCCTTGCCATCTTTATTTCACGTTGAGCAAACGTTATCATGCCTTCCGTAGTTATCGTTGTCATTCATCAAGAATCGTCGTGGTAGACAGTTGCATTAGCACCTCGGAGATGTTTCGTAGAGGGCATACAGAGAGAGAGAGAGAGGGGGGAGGGTTTGGCTTTATATCAAGCGTAAATACTATCCGCCATACAAACACGGCCGTGCGCACGTAGATCTGCTGTACCCTTTGCTAAGTTTCATGTGGAGAATGCTGACGGAAGATCATATATATATAGAGAGAGAGAGAGAGAGAGAGAGAGAGAGAGAGAGAGAGAGAGAGAGAGAGAGAGAGAGAAGCTAGAACGAACGTGGCGCGTGTATATGTGTGTGTGTGTGCGTGCGTGTGTAAGAGAGAGGGAGCCGTAGAAGTTACCGAGCAGAATGCAATATCCTCGCACCTCTTCACCCTCGTGTTCCTCTGTGCGAACCACCTTCCTGTCTCCTCCACCTCCGGGAACTTCAACGGCACGTCACCACCTAGCATCCCCCTAAGGCTACATAATATCCTCCCTTGAATTGGCCCTTCAACCACCGACCAGCTACCCGGAAAACGCCGACCCGCCTCCCCCGGGGTCGCCGCGCTCTCGCAGCCCAGATATCGCGAAAAACCGGTGGGAAAACAAACGGCGACTGCGGTGGCGGCGCGGCGCGGCGGCGGTGGTGGAATAAGTAAAGCGGTCGTAAAAGTGTTCGCTTAAAAATGTACTGAGCGTTTTATAATGGACACGCGGCATTCTCTGTGGAAATCGAAGCGCTCGGCCGCGGATTGTCGGGCGAATTGATAGTTCGCGAGTGTCGTAACTCGATCCAGAGAATCCAAGTGCTGCGGATGTTAGCCAACGGAAGCGGGTTATACCCGCTGATTAAATCGCGTCGAAATAGAGCGGTGTAATCCATCTTGTAACCATCCAGCGGTGTAACTCTTCTTTAATTCCTTGATGTATGATTAAGTCAAAACAATTTTCCACACGAATGGTATTTTCAATTTCGTTTCATTTTCTCAGAACAGCTAAAGAGAACACGACATATTTCATTTTAATATAATTCTAAAGTATCCATAAATAATCAAGTGTTGCAAAATCAGGCATGTTTAAAAGCCTGCAGCTTTTATACTTTAATCAACGATGCAGTACATTAAATACCTTATCCAGAGCATTCTAAGAAAATTATGCTAAAATATCACGCTAAGAAAATATTTTTTACACACTGTATACAACTCAAGTTCTAGTAAAATTCTAATAAAAATAATAATTTTGTAAATATTTATTGCTGCTATTTTGTAAAAATATATTTGAGGTATCCAAATTATTATTATTTTTGTGAAATATATACGTGTTTGCAAGATAATAAGTATTTACAAGACTATTGTTCCTATCAGGGTCTACTTGATTCGTACGCAGCGAGTGCTCGAAAAATATTTTTGTGAAAAAAACATTCAATGTCAAGTACTTTTTCAAATGCATTTGAGGCCAAAGGGTTAGCGCAAGACGACGCATGGACGCCACCATCCCTCCGCGCGCAGCTCGGAAAAGTTTCCATTCAATTTAGGCGCACGCGACAATAACGGCCAGCCACGTCGGCGCGTTTCTCTCGCTCCGCAAACGCGGGATATCGCTCGGAAGGAGGATCGTGCGATCCTTTTATCTTCCCCTTTTTTTATTTATTTTCTTCCTTTTTACGGTCGGGCCCGTCCCTTTCCCTCGGCCGCGGTTCGCGTGGGCGCGCCGCGAGAGTCTCCGCATCGGCGGGCGTGCGCTCGCGGCGAAATGCACGCTCGAATTGTTCGCGAACGTCGGCGTAGCCTGTATACGTGGTTTATGACGATAATAAACTATTCGGTACTGATACAGGCCGACGATGGCCGTTTGTACTTTCATGTTCGGGCTCCGGCTATCGGTGATCGAGCAATTTATACGCGGGGTGTATTCGTCGCGGCCGGCTCGTAACGCGCGTAAACCTCCCTCCTCCCTCTCTCTCTCTCTCTGAGCCGCCGTATAGGTCAGGTTGCGCGTCTGGCGGAAATCGATACGTCGCCGGGACGTACGCGCGGTGAACGCAAGGAGCTTGCATAACGAACGGCGAGAGAGAGAGAGAGAGAGAGAGAGAGAGAGAGAGAGAGAGACGCGAGATCTTAATAATTGTGCATCGATGCGCTCGCGGCCCCCGACCCGGCCCGGCCGCGTTCGGGGATCTGCGCCGACGTCGCGCCTAATTAGGCGCGAACGGGAATATTAATTCAGGCGCGCAAGAGTGCTTCTCGCGGAAATATGCATTGTGACGCGCGCGCGCTATCTTCTCGCGTCAGCTCACTGCTTCCCGCGCGCTTGGAATAACGCGTGCTTCTTTCGCGAATGTGCGTGACTAATTATTGGCTGAATTATTCAGTCACTCCGCGTTGCCACGTTATCTCATGGTTTCTTTGCATCGGCATGTTTGACACGATGCAACTTTGTTAAAATTGCATCGGTATGCAATAGCATACCACGCGAGGAGATTTGTGAGCCCTGGTTTTTTATTTGGGATATTTTTTAGGATCATTTTCTCTCAGTTATTTTATTCTTAAAGTTATCACTTTTTAAGTTCCTGCCACAGTTATTAAAGTTTTTATTATTATTTTTAAAATTATTTTCCTTTTAAAGCTATTATCCTTAAATATCCTTAAAGATACGCCGTGTCTCAAAGGGTTAAAAATGGGGGAAAAAGCACCCGAATATTATCACTGACGCTTCTATCTCAACGGAAGTCGCGGAAAACTCGCGTAAAGTCGTCTCAAAGACGACATGCCTGACATCCTACGATCACGGTGCTCGCCTTGTAAAGGCGTATTTATTGATAAAAGTTCGTCATGTCGTTATCCGCTGAAATCGATTTCTCCTCCCTCTTTGTCCTCATCCTCGTTGTCGTTATCGTCGTTATCGTCTTTTCTCTTAAGAAAACGCTCGTAGCCTACAAGCGCGTTCGTCCCTTCGAGCAACAGCAACGTGATGCGAGACGTTTGCGTTTCCGGGGGTTGCACTCAGCTGCAGCACGATGCGAAAGATGGTTGCGGCCGATGCATCCTCTCCGTCTAATGCCAAAATACTCGACCGCTTTTTGACCCGACGTCCGAGGTAAATCAACCTACGGTCAAAGAAGCCGCCAAAGTATCCACGCGAGACGATGTGCGGCTTGTTACGTAAAAACGTTCTTTTGCTTTCCAGAAGATAGTTTTTTCTCTCTTTCTCTTTTTTAATCTCTCGACATGCGCCAGATAATTCGGTATAATCTCTCTTTCAGCATCGTTGAATATTCAACGATCAAATCAAGCGTAGCTGTATGAGCATTAAAATTCCCTTGCTAAAAATTATTCGCGATGTTGAATATAACGTTACCATTGATATTAATTATAACAAAAAACACGCTTTTCTTTACGATTTTCTTCGAGATTAAAAGAAAATTTTCGCGTCCGCTATCACGTGGAATTTTTTTTCGAAAAGACGCATAGCTAAAGCTCTATCGACGTGTGTGGTGTGTGTGTGTGTGTGTGTGTGTGTGTGTGTGTGTGTGTGTGTGTGTGTGTGTGTGTGTGTGTGTGTGTGTGTGTGTATGTGTGTGTGTGTGTGTGTGCATGCGCATGCGTATGCGTATGTGTGTGCATGCATCGATATAAATGGAATATCTAACAGAGGAATTTCAGATATATTCGGTGACATTTGAATTCGATAAGATTACAATGAATACAAAACACAATGAGATAGTCGGAAACCCTTTTTAATTTTCCGCGCGAGTAACTTCCGTGCGTTATCGCACGCTTGAAATTCAAAATTCCATCGTCCCGCGTCTCGCGCGCGCACGACAGAGATATCTCGGCGATCCATTATGCATCGAACACCGAGCGTATGCCAAGACGATAGCGAAACTGTATCTTCGACGCTACAACGAGTTGTTTGGCGCGGCGGTTGTTTGGAAAAACGCTCTCCTATTTTACGTACAAGCGAAAATGACGATTGATGCCTCAGCAATGCACGCGAAAATAGAGTTCGCCTGTCCGTAATTTGCCGCTACTATAAATCGCGAATATTAAACGAAAGTACACCAAACACGCCGACATTCACGGGTCTGATTGAAAGGCAATTAACAAGCGACGCGAGAGTCATATCAGTATCAGAATGCGTCAGTGGCTCACTTGCTATCTTTTATAACTTACCGCCACGATCAAGCCACGCTGAAATCAAAGCAAAGTGCACGAGAGCTCCTAAATACACGGGGTTAAGGCCATCACACACAAACGAACTTAAGCAATAAGACAGACGTACATAAGCAGTAAGCAAATCGACCAATCGCAATCGAAATTTAAGGACGCCATTTTAAAACTTACGAGAATAATTGATCGTGATTGGTCAGTTTCTTTACTGCTTACGTCTTACTGCTTACGTTCATTTGTGCGTGATGGCCTTTAATTGGAAGACAATCAACAAGCAACGCGACACGAAGGTGGTTCGAGCTTGAACGCGCAGCGGGACAAACGAGTCGCGACTCGACGCGCTTTCGAACAATACCAACCCTCGTTTCTCGCCGATGCTTCCTGTTTTCCTCGCAATCCCGTATCGCGTGTTGCAAAGTTCACCGATGGGGTATTCGACTCATGCCATTGAAAATTGACAACCGGCGAACTAGCCAGCCAACAACCGACCACCCAACCAACCAACCAACCAACCAACCAACCAACCAACCAAACCAGGCAACCAACCAACCAACCAACCAACCAAACCAGGCAACCAGCCATCTAAACCAGTCAACGTGTGCGTATACGTGTGCGCCGCGATGCGCGTGCTGTGCGTGGCACGAGAGAGCACTCGGGGCTGGCAGCACCACTACTTTCGGGAGGGGAGGGGGGGGGGATGACATCCTTTTGTGCGTTCGAGTAGATTTCTAAATAGTGCGGCTCGTCGGCCGGAGAGCCCTCGGACAAGACGAGGCTTGTCTTTCTCCCTTATTCTTCGGGTTAGTCTAAGGGAGCTTCTTCGTTGCGTTATCGACGATTAAAAGCGCGCATACTTTCCCCCTGCGTCTCCGCCCTTGCGGTCTTTGTTGGTCGAGACAATTCAATCTGTCGGAGCATCGTCGATGAATTCGTTTGAGTATGTTGACTCTTTGAAATGTAGCCTTTGAAAGCTGAGAGGAGTTAAAATAGATGACATTCTCTAAGAACGGGATAACAATTATCGTTGCCGCATGCCTCTGTTCGATTGTCGGTCGTTTGCAATTCAAGCAAATCTACGATGACGATGAGGGATTCTTGCGATTGGCGAGAAAAAGCATCGATCGATCGCGAGGTAAGAAAGACCCGCGGATCCCCGCGGAGAGAAGTTAAGATATCGACGCGGACGGAAGAACAGGTCGGCGAGTGAGAGCATGACATAGTGAGAGCGCGTCGACGCATTGGCGCTCGTAAACTTCGCGCACCTGTTCGCTCCAGCCGAGGCAATATCTCCCGCGATAGTCGAGAGAATTCTTTCACGCCCGAGCGACGATCGGTACTTGACCTTAGAATACTAATGAGCCACGTTTATATCCGCCGCGCTATCGCCGCGCCTGCATCGCCCCGTCCGTGACCGTTCCGCCGCCGTGAATCGAGGGAATAATCGAGCAGCGCGAGTAATGCGAGTCGCAGCGGATTGCATTCGCGTCGCTGAAGAGAGTCGAGTCAAATTTTCGTCGTATCGCGCTTCGTATGTCGCGAATAAAATTCGAGAATGAAATTCGATTTTGACGCGATTGCGGTCAGCACGCACGTGTCACGTACCCGAGGAGATCTCCGAAACGCATTTCCGGATTTCTCGTTGCGTTTTATATTCGTCCAGATTTTATTACCGAGCTCCCACAAAACGTCATCCCTCGCGGACATTTTTACTCCTCGATCCTTTGCGCATTGAAAGAATATTACAGCTATTTTCCCGTTTTTCAAGCCCTTTACCGTGACTTTCTAATAGTAGCAAAACAGCAGCGAATGTTTTAACAGTAGACTCGACCTCCTGAAATTTATCGATTTCTTTGGCGAAAAAATTTACATCGCGCCTAAAGGGGAAGAAGGGTAATAAATTAAGGGCGAATGTCGACCGCAGGAACTGCTTTTACTTTGTTTCCAATTCTCTCCCCCTGTGCGCGTTTCGTCTCGTTTCCGTCGAATTTCTACGTGATCGAACTCGCGCGACGAAGCACAGGCTCGCCAGGCTGATTTCTCTTGGAACAATCATCAGCCACGTCGATGACGCGGTGACTGTGCAATTAAGGAATAACATGCCGGAGTCTTGCGTGACAATTATCTCGTGTACCCCTGGCAGCGTGTCATTTGGTTGGCACATGTGTCACACGCATGATCACGCGATTCGCGTGTTCCAGCGGGTGCACTCGCGAAGCCGTTAGCACGCACGCATGTACGCACGTTCCAGTGTCCTCGATTGCACTCGCCGTCATCACCAGCCTACATCGCGCTTCTTCGCATTCTTGCGAAACGCACGCGGCGCGAGCGAAACGCGACGTCCATTTCCGCCGGTGAATACCGCGCACGCGATTAATCCTGTTATTATCGCGGGCGGATTTCGCATTCGCGATGGGAAATCGCAGGATGAAATCGTAGCCGAGGAGGTTTAATTAATCCCTCGAATATCGCCGGGAATGACGAACGAGGGCCGCGGTTACGAGAGGTTCGTTCCCATTCGCTCAACAGAGTCGAACCGGTTACTTAATTACACAATGACATTAGCCATTTAAATCGAATCTCGTTTCTGGAATATTAAATATTTTTCGTTCTGGTCGGCCGTTAACTGCGATATTATTTCACTTGCGGAAGACGGCCGGTAATTTCGAGCGCCGCGCGAATTCAACTCGCCAAATTGAATTCCCGCCATGAAAGTGCAATAATTCATGGACATTGCGTTTCTTTTTATTTCTCTTTTCCTCTCTCATTCTCCCTTTTATAAAGAACGACGCATGAACGACGAATTGCGGATGGACAAACGAGCGAGCGAGAGGGCGAAGATACCGCGATTCGAGTTTTACCGTCATTTTTACTTAATTACACGTTTCACGTCTCAAATGCGTTATCACACTTCACCTCATTGTGCGAGAAAGAGAAAGGAAGTTCCCCGCCGGATTATTAAAAAACGGGAAGAGATTTCACGGAAATGTTCTCGAGCATGCATAGTTAGTTGAGTTACATGGCTCTCGTTTTGAAGCCCACGAGTGTGATCGATAGCCCGCGCGATATTACGGACACGCGCGTGCCACTCTCTCTCTCTCTCTCTCTCTCTCTCTCTCTCTCTCGCATCCACGGCGGCCTGCTTCACGCGGATTACACATTCGCATGCGCTTCCACGGGACGGCCGTGGAAAACGCCGTACGCACGCGTGCACTACGCTGAATCATCGGCGCGAGTGTTTTCCTGGCGCGTTGCGAACAGATCTTGATACGCCGTGCGAGCATTTTTCATCGCATTCCGTTTATTCGCACAGCCGTTAGACGGACGGAGTCTCGTTGTCGCATCCCGCTTTGCCGGATCCTATTTTTCTCTCGAGAACATAAAACCCCTCGATGTTTCTCTCCTCGTCTCTTTTGCTCGACTACTTTTTTTCTTTTTTATTTAATAACTATAGTATTAGAGTTTCGCGAGACGAGACAAAGGGACGTTACAACATGTGTCACATCTTCGCATACAAATGTACGCTTTTATTCACGGAGTGATAAATCTCTCTCTCTCTCTCTCTCTCTCTCTCTCTCTCTCTCTCTCTCGGCTCTTGCTCTGCTGTCACTTAAAATGTATAATAATAATAATAATTATGATAATAGTTGAGACTAACTTTTCCGGGGGGCTGACGAAAGAAGAAGCATTAGAACATGTAGCACGTGTCCGCACAGAAATATGTTTATTATTCACGTATATTCGCGAACAGCGTCCGACGGCCCGTTTTGAATTAGCGGCGCCGCGTGCAGGAAGACGCTCAGCGACATTCAGCGGTGTCCCACGAGATCGCGAGCGCACAGCTCTCGGATCGTGTGTCGCCACCGCGAGGCGCGCATTCGTCCGAGTTCGCGCTCGAGCGTATCGCGCGCACGTAGTTGCAAGCACAAATACCGTCGATCCGGAAGTTGGCCCGTGCCCGAGGATACGTGCGTGCGCGCGTGTCCCTGTCAAGTCTCCTCCATCACGGGGATTTACGAGCCCGGGCTGTTCGGTGCAATCCGCGAGAGCGAGCGTGACGCGCGGCGCGTCTCGAGGGCTCGCGCCGTCGCACCCGCGAATTTTTTGCCGCGTCGCGCCCGATCGATCGTAGCCGGCTCGCGTTTGCTCGCAGACGACGCACCCGCGAAGCACGGCGATCGTGATTTACACCTCGACATCACGGTACCGATTCACCTCGGGGATCATCAACGAACAGCCGCCAGCGAAACGCCGCTGGCGTACGCAGCGCGCATTGATTTCTTTTTTATTCAAACTGCTTCTTCAACTTCCTTTTTTCATTTAAATTTTCAACCCCTTTAAGGGGTTGCGGAAGAAAGCACACTTGAAGGCGTCTGAGATAGTAAATCCTTTGGATTAGTAACAAATACTCTTGACTCTTTACCGAGTCAAAATACCGACGATACTAATAATTTGACGCTGGAAATTATGCTCCTTTCAAAAAAGATCAACGTCTAAACGCGTTTGTCCGTGACATGTGAAGGGAAGAGAACGTCATGCTGGAACATATCTAATGCTTGGGAAAAATGCTTGGGACATCCGTTCCAAACGACGACGCTATCGGTTATTTTCGTGTTGGGGCGGAAGGGAGCGCGGCCTTCCGTTTTTCGGAATCCTGCCGGTGTGAGATCTCGCGATTTTCCACGGAATTTCTCGGCTCATATCGCGACTTGGAGAGCGCGATTAATAATTCAGCGCGGTGTTTTCTCGTGACTCACGTTATAATGCGGACGACACGCTTGTCCGCGCGTCTCGAACGAGCGTCTGGCGGTCTGCGAATGAACGCTACGTACGTAGCGGCAAATGAATAAGGTGGAGCACTCCCGTTGCGCCACAAGGTAACGCGATACCGTAACGTAATACGAGCGGCGTAATATCGGCGAATATCATTTCGTTATTATCGCGCGGATGTAAAACGCGGCATCTCGATATGAACGGGAGTCGTCGTTGAGAGCGCGACGCGCACTGCGCCGTCACGCGAAAACGCCGTCTACGATGTATAAAACGAAATTCGTCCTTATTCCTTGGCGACTTTAATGAGAAACGTTACGTCCTACCGCGCGGGAGCCTTTTTGATTCTGTAACGGCTTCGCTGTGGCCTCCTTATGAAAAGCTTTAAGTCTTTTCCGCGACGTCGCGGCTCTTTGTTCGTTCCTCGTTCGATTCCTCGCGTCGTGCGAGACGAAATACGAGGAGGAGCGCGATGTGAAATTCTATCAGTGGCTTTTCTCAAGATATTAACAAAAGCGGGAAAGAGCGCCGAGAGCGAGGCACACGGCTCTTTCGACGATCGCTCTTACGATCAGCTGGAAAAAATTAAAAGGCGCTCGGCTCTCAGATATTAGATTCGAGAAAGCAGCGAAAAGGAAACCGACACTGGGTCTCGTATGATATTTTCCGGCTCTTGCCAAAATAAAGACGAAGATCCTCGTGGAGGAGACGAATTGGACGAAAATTCGAGCGGATTTCCGCGAAATTTCCGGCGGACTTTTCCGTAGAGAGGAATCCCACCGAGACTTCTACGTTTTCCGGCGTCTTTTTTCTTTCTTCCTTTTTCCGCGACTTGTAGACACCGTGGTGGTATTGAGACACTTTCAGGTCGGTGCGAGAATTACGGGATGCAGAATCCGGCATGGAAATCGGGTATAGATCCTTTCGGAGCGGCTACCGAGTGAATCCCCGAGTGCTTTATATCGGGGGACTGCGGTTGACAGCTCGCTTCGACTTAATCGAGGCCTCGAGAGAGGGAGGAGAAATCCACCCGCACTCGCTTCGAATCGGGCAAAAGCGGTGTATTAATCTGTCCCATTAAAACGTTAGCGCGCGGATTCGCGAAAACTCGCTTTCCTCGGGTTGCGATGAACTTTCGAGTGCGCTACATGGGCGCACAATAAATCGTTGATGCATGTGCCACGGCGATACGTATCGTCGCGCATAACGACGGCCGCAGAAATTGCGCCACTTATCTCGCGTGTCAGGCCCCGGAATTCGTGCATCGCGCGCCGTTAAACGGGAAAAAATCGCGGCGATGTTGAGAAGCGACGTCGTAGCGCTGAAATTAATTGTTTTAGAATTTCATCTCAATTTTCCACTCCACCTTGCTTTTGCGCGTCGTAGAAAAAACTTGGAAATCGAGAGATCCGCACACGGACAGAGTTTTGAGGAGAAAAATTAATCTGCAATTTTGCGGCCGATGAACATGTCGAGCTTTTTTGCCTTACTTCATTATCCTTGTGCTGTTTTCCCACTGAGAGAGTCAAGTCTATTCGAAAATTTGCTCTGTTCCTCAGCAAGATGAACTTTGACGGTTGCCTGTTCCTTCACTGCTAGAAAATAGCGGCAGAGCTGAAGGAGAAAAATATTTAGACGAAAAACGCGCTGAAAAATATTCTCACCGCCGCAAAGACGGCGGGCGCTTCCTTCGCTGGAGACGAGAGAGACCAGAGAGACGATTATAGAAAAAAAGGGGGACGGTCTAACGTGATTTAAATGTTGATGAGCCCGAAACTCGCTGAAACCCCTCGCCCATCTGGGAAATATCCGGGAGGTACATATTTCCGCGCTTTCCGCCGCTTTTTCCGATACACCATAAATATCGAAGGCGCGCTCGCTCGCCTCCGTAATAATAACGGCGAATCTCCTCCGTTGCTTGTCGACAGCGCACGCGATGACACGTTAAAACCGAATTTGCATAGCCGCGTGGAACGCGCAGCCGAGAGAAAATGGATTCACGACGTCCTTGAGGGTCAACGTCGCGCGGGGAAGAGTACCCGGTGCATCTCGTTAAGGGCGAGTCTCGCGTTTGCCCTCCTCTCTCTCTCTCCCAGCCCATCGTCGAGACGTACTTGCACGCGTGGAACAATTTATTGCGTCTTTCTTGCGCGTTAAAGCGTACTATGAACCGCATACCTTATGCTCGGTTCCCAGCTGGGTCGAATCATAAATCGTGCGACTATCTCCTTTCCTCTCGCGTTCTTCGCTCGCGTCCGCTTCGTTCTCGTCCTCCCGTCCTCCACGGTCCACCACGGTCACCCTTATTTCTTACGCGAGTCGAGAGAGAGAGAGAGAGAGAGAGAGAGAGAGAGAGACAGCGAGAGAGAGAGAGAGAGAGGGAGAGAGATTCTCCCCGTTGTGCATCTTCCAGAGAACGGTCACGAGCAACACCGTCCGGGCTTGCGTCAGGATGTGCGCGCGAGTCCTCAGGACTCGTCCGACAGAGTCCGCGCACTAGTTACGCGAGTGTTTAAGCCTTCGCCGCGCGTACACGCGCGCTTTTACCGCTCGCTTTTACCCTACGCCTGTTTACGATGCGCTCCATTCGTGACGCGCGCGTACGGACCGCGCGCGCATGCAACCGAACACTTGCAGCGTATCGCTGGCGCAGCTAGTGCCTTCGAAACAAGGACGATGTTTTCGCGTCAAAGGCAGGTCGTTGTTGAAGGGGCGTCTCCGCCCTCGGTTGACACGCGCGAGACTGGCAAACTTTTTTCCGCGGATTTTCGAGGATTTGCAAATCCAATTTTTTCGCACTTGCCTCTTGGGCGCTTTGAATTTCTGCTCTCTCTCGTCGTATCTTACGAACAAATTCGCGACATTTCGCCGTCAAAACGCGACGGAAAGGTCGTGCGGACAAATGTTGCAATTTTTGGAAAGTCTTTCCAGCGGGCTGGTACGTTCCGCTCGAATGTTGAACAAATTTTTAAAAAGAGATAGCCTAGAGATATTATGTAAATAGATGTTAAATTTTTTATTGAAAGGACGACAGGTATTGAGAAAGGTATCTTGCTATTCCTCGAATAATATCAAACTCAACATCAAATATGCAACAACGCACCGTCGATATCGTCGATGTTAGAAGAACAGCGACGTCGGCGGCGCGCAAACGCCGGTCGAAAATTTCGACAAAAAAAAAAAAGAACAGAAGAGATAAAGCGTTGCTTTCTCGCGCGTCCTTATATTTCACGCCGAGGTCCTGCGGATTATCCTCCTCCGCGCGCATCCACCCTCTTATTCCGCAGAGAATGAAATATTACTCTCTCGGGGAAAATTTGATATACCGAGACACGCGCGCAACCCCATTACATCACGTTTACGACGACGACCGCGACGCGAAACTTGATAATTACATTACGTCACGGTTCTCTTTTATGACAACTAACGTTACTAAGAGGCACGTGATTACCGCTTATTCCGCCGACGACATTTCACGTGTACTAGGTGGTGGTCGGGTCGACTTCGTCAACACTGCCTCGTCTTTTACGGCGCGCGCAAACGCGCGCAACTCGTTGTGCAACGCGCCGCACTACGTGGCCGTTGCACCTCCTCCTCAAAAACAGCCGTGGGAATAATTAACCGATTAATTATCCCGAGTAGACGACCGATTCTCAGGGTAAACTGTGATTAGCGCGTAGCCGTTAAATCGTAATCGTCGATCGTTATTTCCTCGCTGCGGAAAGGCTTTGTAGATTTAAATTCTCGTTACGCGCTTGCATCGGACGCGAGTACTCGCGATACTCGGCGATGATTAGTTTTAGAGATAATTGCATAATTATAGATACATAGGTAGAATAGATCTTTTACTTCTTCTTAAAGGGCTGCTCTTCTCGTTAATAAGTCAACAAACCTATCATCTTTCGCCCATCTCTTTATTATGCGTGCGCTATCCACGTTTTAGAAACTGAAAGCTATTATTAAAGAATCCACCACGTTCCTTAGCTTAATTTTACCGAAAGATAATCTATCTTCTGACGTTACTGAAAAAAAAGAAAAAACATGATAAAGTTCAAAGGAATTTGTAGGAGAAAAAAAACAACATAATATATATTTTTTCTGCTTATATGCAAGAGTATATGCTGAGCACAGTGGCGAGCAGTTGGCGTTTTTGCGCAGTAATCGATCCCTCGGCAGCGCGCGAAGCATCGCGCTGTCATATCTATCCTATCGACATTATCTCCATTAACTGCCGTTCGTTATTTCGCCGGGATTCAGGAAGTTAAAATTCGCATGGAAATAACCGGTCATCCATTGACAACGCGGCGACACGTAAACAGCATCGGGGCGTTGTGTAACGGCAATTTGGCCGTATTTGTTGCCCGATCGAAATAAAGAGCCGAACGAAACGAGCAACCTCGATTATACCCCGGGCTTGTAATTACCGAAAGAGCCGCAGATTCGTCGCGCGGACTATCGTGTAGCAACGAGCGTAATTATTGGCTTACTGTCAGGGCATATCTTGTCGGCGAGTTTTATCGCGATTAAAACGAGGTAGTTCGCGGCGGCGAAACAATCGATACCGCGAGCGAACCGCGCCGATTTCGTCGCGCCGATTCACCGGGAATTGAATTTCGACCGCGGGCGCCCGCGGTCTTTATGCCCTTTTTTTCCCCGTTTGCTTCTTGCCAGCGCGGCGATGTACAATAAATCGCCGCTGATGAGTATGTGCCGGAGTATGGTCGTACGGTGCAATTAATTTCTTACATGCTCTCTCTCTCTCTCTCTCTCTCTCTCTCTCTCTCTCTCTCTCTCTCTCTCTCTCTCTCTCTCTCTCTCTCTCTCTCTCTCTCTCTCGTCGGTTGCACGAAGACCGGACCTCGTGTTACCGCGATCTTGCGTGATATATTCGAGAGTTCTCTCAATCCCATTTCAAGGTGTTCGCGTTGTGTAGTCACCGAAAGCAGATTAAACTTCAAACAACTTACTATTACAAGGCACAAGCAATACGATAGACACATCATGCATACACAGAATACATACTCGTACTTGCATACAACTCCGGTATGCGTGGTAAGGAGAAAAGGTATAACCGCGGTAAAAGTTACTCTCTCACAAGCTCACCGCTTGAGTTGCTGCGCTAAATCGACTGAAAGTCGCGAAACTCTCGAGTCGGCGAAAAGTGAACACTCACTTCGTACGAAAAAATACACGCTCGATGAAGAATTGACGTAATTTCGCGCGGGGTGCGAAGTATTGGTGGGCAGAGAACTCACCATTTTCAGCATCTCCAAGTCCCCTTTCTTCAGCATGGCTATCAATCTCTGGTGATCCGTCAGCTCCTTCGCCGAGCGCACTCTCTTATCCTTCCGCATGCCGTCGGTTTCGTAATCCTCGCACAACACATTGTGAAGATTCACTTGCTGCGCCGCGTGATCCATTCGCGGCTGCTCGGGCTGCTCCGCCGCCGGCAGGTCTTGTTCAAACTGCAGGTTCTTCACGAGAACCTCGCTAACTACCGCACCGCGGTCCACGTCCTTGGCGGGTTCTTCGGTCGCGTGATCTTGAGGCTTCTCGGCGACTTGAAATCTGCTCGGAGCAGAATCCTCCGAGTCAGTCTTGAACCTTAAGCCCCGTTGGCTCTCCAATTCATCCACGGGTATCGTGGCGGTCGACAGGTCGCTGTTCTCTCGCGAATGAATCGTCAGTCGTTCCTGTTCCAGCCCCTGCCGCGAAAGCGAGCAGTCCTCATAACCGAGCACGAGGTGGTCCCCGTGCTCGGGACTCGGCTCGTCCTGCTCGTGACCTCTCGACTCTCTCACGTCCGAAGAGCGCGATGGTGCGCTGGACTGCTGGACAGCGGCCTGACTCGGAGCCGGGGCCGGCTGGAATGTGGCGAAGCTCCTGACGGGCTCGTTGAGGACGACCTGGCGGTCCCACCTGGCATAGATCCCGCAGTCCTTCCTCTTCCCTTCGAGCGGCGTTTCCTTCGACCTGCCGTTTGCAAGACTCTGTTGCACCTTCAGGCATTGCTTGAGACCGATCTCGGGATATCTGCAGACCGAGCTCTCGCTCTTGCGATCATCCTCCTCGATGGTCTCGAGCAAATGCTCAGGATGCCGTGACTCGCCGACTCTCTCGAACAACTCGCTCTCGAGCGCCGAGAACGTTTCCTTCACGGGCGACTGCCGGTCCTCCCGCGCCGCCGCGGCTCTCTCGCCGTAAGCCGACATCTGCAGCGACGGCCGTAGCACCGACTCGAGGTCGTCCGTGTGTATGACCTGCGGCTGTAGAGCGCGCTCGTAGATCCTCTCCACGTGCTCCGCCGGGCACAAGTAACCGCGTGTTTTGCCGGGCGCGGGCTCGCAGGTCGCGACCTTGGACCTCGCGGCGTTCCGCTCGTTCAACTGTTGCAGACTCGCGGACGTGTAGACTCGATTGTTCGGCTTGAAGCTCGACGAGGGCGCCGCCGCGCTCGGCGCCTTGGCTCGATCCGGCGAGCCGCCGAGGTCCTTGCGTGGCAAGACCGGCGGCTTCTTGCTCTCCATCGTCGCCGGCAGCGACGGCGGCGGCGGCTGGCCGCCGCCGCCGCCGCCGACGACGCCGACGACGACGACCTGCTGACACCTGGCCCGCGACTCCGCCTGCGCCTGAAGAGCTCGCACTCGAGCGCCCACCGCGCCGTAGATCGCGTTCTCGATTTTCGCCTCCCTGCGCCCGTCGGCCGTCTGAAGCCGCGGCCGTCGCGGAGGACACTCGCTCGCCGGCTCCGTCGGCGAGGCGATCCTCGAGCCGTCTCGAGGATGCTCGGCGTACCTCGGCGCTTCCGTGGATTTACAACAGGCGGCCGCCTCGACCGCTTTATCGGCGGACCGTTGCGGCGGCTGCGGCGGTCCGCTCGCCGCGACCGGCCGCCTACTTTCTCCGTCCTTATTTGGTGAGATCGACTCGCCTTGGTCACCATGGCCCTTCGAGGGGCCCGCGCCGCATGCCCCGCGCGGACGCGACTCTGTCTCCTCCTTAACGAGCAAACGCGCCGCCAGCGCGTTCTGCTCGCCGTTCCCGGGCCGTTTGAACGATGGCCTCCTGCAGGGAATAACAGACGCGGTCGTCGTCGTCGTCGTCGTCGTCGTCGTCGTTGTTGTCATTGTCGGAACGGCAGGCGCCTCGGACACCCTGGAGCTATTAACGGCCGTGAGTCGACCGTAATCCGTCTCGTTCCTCGTCTTCGTCGAATTCGTCACCCTGCCGCCGGCCGCCGGTCGGCTGTTCCGCTCGTCGAGCCTCTCGTCGGCGGCCGCGTCGACGCGTCTGGAGCGGAAACTTGAGCCGAGGACACCCCTCTGCGGGATCCTCGAGGCTGGGCTGGAATCCCCCGAGCGCGAGGACGACGCGTTCGACGCGGCAAAGCCGTAATCGTGTCTGGCCTTGTTCTTCACGGCCAAGTACTCCTTGTAAACGGCCCTGCTCGTGTTCACGCCGACGTTCACCTTGTCCAGCCTGCCTTTGTCCGCAGCCTTGCGATCCATGCGGCTCAGGTCGTCGTAGCTCGACGAGGCGCCGTTCAGTCGCTCTCTCGCCTCGTCGATCGACCTCGACCTCGAGTCTTGTCGGTATCTGCGTTGGCTCTTTTGCTCGGCACTGCTGTTGGATCTCGTTAAGGGTTTCTCGCGGGCGACCGGGAAGTTCTGGCTGTGCGCTTGGTTCAACCACTCGTCCACTCGTTTCTGAACCTCGCCCTTGCGTAGTAGAATCTCGGGCATCTTCGTGCGACCGCTCTCAACGACGTCCGTCGTCGTCGCGACGGGTGCGTGACGCGTTTCTGTCTCGGGCGCGACGCGCTGGTACCCTTTGCCACCAGGCTCCTTCTGTCGGTCCCGTGAACGTTGTCTCACCTGGGTCTGTTGGTTCACCTTCAGCACCGGTTGAACCCGCTCTCTCGTCGGGATGGACTTGGTCGGAACTGGTTTGGCACTGGGCAGCTTCGGTTTCCCCTGCTGCTGTTGTTGCTGTCGCTTCTGTTGGTCCATCATGACCGCCTCGAAGTTCGTCACGTTGATGCTGCCGACGTCGCTGAGATCCGACGAGCGACGGTAGTCCAAATCCTCGTACTCGTCCAAGATATTGTTCACCGACTGTGTGTCGATCGAGCTGGTGCTCTTCGACTTGTTCCTCGCGACGCTCTCGTCGCTGCTCGAGTAGTTGTTGCTTTGTTGTTGTCGTTGCTGTTGCTGCTGCTGCTGCTGACGCTCACGACTGATCTGTCGTTTGGGTGGCCGCAGCTTCGGCTTCTGATACTTCAGCACCGCGTTCTCGTAACGCTGCAGTGCGCTCTCGACCTCGATTGCTGTCCCCTCGTGCAGCCGGTCTCTCTTCGGCAGGACAGACGATTGTCGCGCGTGACGCTGCTTAGGCGACTCCCGATGTCGGGTCGACATCACGCCGCCGCCGCCGCCGCCGCCGCCGCCGCCCGCCGCCGCCGCCGCCGCCGCCGCTGCCACCACCGCCGTCGTCGGTCAACGAAAATTTCCGCCTCGCGATGCCTCCCGTTGGGCCGGAAGTTCGGAAGGTCGTGAAACTCTGCACGTTTCGCGAACACGCGTCCTCCTCGGCGTTCGTCAACCCCTTCGACGTGAGCCATGAAGCGACCGGCCGACAAGCGACGTCCTCTGCGCCGGGCGCATCCTCGTCGGCGTAGGGAATGCCGCTTTGGCTCCTCAGAACGCTTTCATCGCTCATTTTCCGTCGTGTCGCGCGGCGCCCTCGATCGCATCCTACCGTGGGGCGTGGGAGAAGTGACCGTTAGATTCTGAAACGGAAAATATTTCGGCATTGAATTAGTCAGTGATCGAGAGTCTTGGAGCAGCGAAAGACCGTCTTTAAAACTCGCGTGATATAGAGTAGCCGTTTCTTAGAAAAATAAAGAGAAGAGCATTTGGTGTTTACGATTCCATAATTGCGATAGTCACCATAAACGTGGGAAGAATTAAGGGAGATTAAAAATGACTCGTATTTTTGTACTTTAAGAGAATTAAATCATTCCTGGGCGTTCCTGGGAGCTGGAGTTTCAACTCCTACGAGTTCCTTTGAACTTGAAGAACATTACATTGTCTTATCTCGATGCAATAAATGGTTGCGCCACTTTCTGTTGAATTATACTTTGGATGGGTTTCAGAATTATTTGATATTCGATTGTCTCGATACATATAATAGATATATGAAGGTAAGTAGAATGAAATTTTGTCTCTTCTCTAATCTCTCTTTATTGTTCATTTCTTTCTATTGACGTTGGAAATGGATATGTATAAAAGGTATATCTATTATTTATTGGCACACTCTCATACATCTAGGAATATGATGTATCGCTGCTCGTGTTGCCAGCCATCGAACATTCTGCTCCTGGCTGCATCGTCATAGCAGACTCGATACCACCTCATGTTACTGACACTGATAACCGGATAACGATCCATGAATACGAATCTATTATATTCTCAATAAAAAGTCCTAAGTAATTTCTATCTTTCTGTTAGAGATGTGCGAACTATTCGAATTCGAATCGAATCGAATCTAATGAATTTGATTCGAATCCGAATCCCTATTATTCGAATCCGAATAATTCGAATAGGAATCAAATACATTATCGTTTGCATGCATCAGCTACAAAACGAGCCATCTGAGCCTGTATGTTTGAACCCTTAACTTGTAATTAACTTAACTTATAATTAATAACTTAATTATAAATTATTTCAATTATTTAAATATATATTTTACTTTAGGATGTTATTACAATATCAATATTCTCTTTCATATTAAAATTTTCCATCGTTATTGGCATGTTTAATAATCATGTTAAATTTTTTAATGATTCGATTCGATTTCATTCGATTCGATTCGACATGAAAATTCTTGATTCTCTATACATCTCTACTTTCTATTAATATCAACATAAATCTGGTAAATATTGATTTTTACGTCTAATAATGCTTCTAATAATGCTAAAATAATAATTATGTCTAGTAATGTTTCTTTAACCAAAAGTGCGATTTTATTTGTACGTGCCAATGTTCTTTTTCACTCCCACTTAGCCTTCTTATTATACAAAATCCAAATTTAAATTTCTACTTCCGAATAGATACACATAGCATACAACTGTTATTTTAGTTCTTGCACTTTCTTCCTCATTAGTTTTTTCAAGAGCTTCAAATCTCACGAAGATTTCCACGTCAAAGAAAATATTATTTTACAAAAATAAAAGTATATTGCTTCTCTTACCTATTCGCATATCTTAATTTTCGTTAAATTAAGTAGAGTAAATATAGAACATTGAGATAATTAAATATGAAATAAATCTGAAATGAAATTTTTTTTAAACTCGATACGGAGGAAGTGTCGGAGTAAGTAACTGCATTATCAAAATGAGACAATAATGTAATGTTGCATCTTGAGAAATTTTCCTTGGTCTTTTAAGTTTGACAAAATTTGCAGAGTTAATAGAGAGTCAAAATTTCGTCTCGGATTACTCCGATAAACCGAGACGAAAAACGAAATGTCGATTTATCTATTCGAAAAATCGGTGAGAAACGAAAACTACGCTGTTATTAACAGACATACAATTATTCCGAAATGAAAATAAAAAATACGATGTAACATGATTCGCAAGCTAATTTATCAGCCTTGATAATGAGATTAATATTGCATAAAATTCTACAAACGGCTCCTCTCGCGGTCGAGAGAAAGGAAGAGAGCGGGACTACCGAAAATTACCACACTAGGTGCGATCCGTGCAATAACTGTTTCCGCAAATCTAGCGTAATAAACTCTGAAATTTGCGGGTGCGCCGCGTAAGGTGGCCAGTGAAGAACATTTTCCATGTTAATTTTTTAGTTAGTGTGAGATTTCGCTAGCGCAAGCTCGGTCGAACGGCGCATTAATGCGTCGCTTGGGTCTGCTAAGGTAATTTGATGCGCAGTTTCGATCGCTCAGCATATTAACCAAGTTAAAATGCGACGAAATTAAGAAACTGCGCGATAATAAGCCCTTAAGACGCGGGACGATAAGAGAAGATTTAAACGAATCGATAAAGAAAAATTTGAGAAACGCTCGCACGCCGTCGAGGAGAAGTTACACAAGTTCAGTCTGCGAGACTCGGGAATCTTATGGGACACGTTGCAAAATTTAGGATTAAAACAGGCTCGGTCAAATTCGCCATTCCGAAATCGTCCACGTTCCGGAAATCGCGTTGATCGGCGATAAATGGCAGAAGGCGCGCTTCGGCAACGAGCGCGCCGCGATCCACCGCTATCGCCGTCTGTCCGTCGCCGCGCCGCCGCCAGCACGTTCCATCGTCCGTGGAATTTCCGGTAGTTGACCGATATCCGGCACGAATTAATTCGGTTCCTGTGCTCGGGGGACATTAAATATTGTAATACTCGCCACAGACTCGTGCGCGGAATCGCTAAGAAAGCCGAATGCCTAAAGAAATTTAATATTCTCGTGTTGACGCGCGATATAGAATATATATATATAGCATCAGCGCTTTCTCTCTCTCTGTCTCTCTCTCTCTCTCTCTCTCTCTCTCTCTCTCTCTGTCTCTCTGTCTCTCTGTCTCTCTGTCTCTCTGTCTCTCTGTCTCTCTGTCTCTCTGTCTCTCTGTCTCTCTGTCTCTCTGTCTCTCTGTCTCTCTGTCTCTCTGTCTCTCTGTCTCTCTGTCTCTCTGTCTCTCTGTCTCTCTGTCTCTCTGTCTCTCTGTCTCTCTCTCTGTCTCTCTCTCTCTCTCTCTCTCTCTCTCTCTCTCTCTCTCTCTCTCTCTCTCTCTCTCTCTCTCTCTCTCTCTACATACTCTTACATACATATATAAATACATATAAATATATATATATATATATACACTCGCATATACATTAGGAAATTTCGCGAGACTCTCACTTATTATGCTAATTTTACAAAATGCATTTTTAAGATCCGCTTAACGGAAAAACTTGCTTAACGCAAATTGTAAAATTTGATTTATTAAGATATTTCCACGACTCATCAGCGGTATAATAATTGTATAATAATTCATAACAGTGTATGATAAATTAACTTGAGTCTACGTATTTTCGAGAAAGTATAATTTGCGCTCCGGTATTGGATAGAATTTTATACGTGGAAAACATTTGATATATTACGCTTCGTCCCGAATTCTAAATTGTTCAAGGTAGACTTAATTTTGTATCACGAATTAATAAATTAGGAATTGTCATATATCTCGGGAATATTTTCGAATAAGGAAAATAGCAGTTTCCCCGCGTTACAGAGAACGTATACTCCTTAAAATTCGCCATATTTTAGGCCAAATGGAATTCGGTAGATACGTATTCGCATAAATATGAAATAAGATGCGTCAGCAAGTTTAGTTAATATTTCAAAAGTACGCTAAAATATTAATAGAAAATATATGACGTCAACGCCAACACAAAACAGCTTTTCACGAAAAAAGAAAAAAGAAAAAAAGAACTACAAAGGTCTAGGTTTCATATTTCGGGTTTTATTACGTACCGAACATAAATCTTTCCTATACAAACGACCGCAACTTTTTTCAGTAGCTAATATTAAACATTCTTCGTATATAAACGCATTTTTATACGTTGACTACCAAAGATGCGCCTCTCCTTCCTTCCCCCCCCCCCTCTCTTTCTCTCTTCCGGATGAGATCGCGATAACACGCTCCGATAATGTAAATTAGTACAATTAACAAGACTCGATTCGAAAACCCAGCTCGCGGGTTATTAAATGCGTAGCGACGCCTCGTCGGCTGGCCGGCCTGCCGATACAAATTAAACAAAGCACGATTAATGGAGCGACCTTAAACGAAAATGCGAAAAAGCGTGTTGCTTATCGGAACCGGCGATCGGATCAACGTAAATTACGTATTTCCTGGCGAACGATCGGTTTTTAGCGAGCGATGTATCATCTGACGAAAATAAAGGGCAGGCGCCGGCGATAAATATTCGCAAAACAATACGCAATCGCGTGGGACGCTGATACTGGAGGTAGAATATAACTGAGTAACGCGAATAGTATCCGCGAATGTCTGTAAAAAAAAAATTCGCCTGGTGGCGGCGGTGGATTCAACATCATTTCTCGTCGCGCTATATCGCATCGTTGTGCCGCTGTAATCGGACAACGCGTTGAAATCGGCGATGAATCAATAATTACGTAACTTTCCCCGACGAGATTCTTAAGTGTACACGACGCACAAGATACGACTAAAAATAATGTTTCAGTCGATCTTTATTTGCGTCATTTGATGTGTGGAGCGCGGTGGAGCTATTCGGTTACAGTTTGTTGATCTCGTTGAGCTCGAAGAGCAAACGATGAAATTTCATCATTTATCGGATTGTTTATGTTTTCCTGCTGAGAGGAATCGTTATTCGACGAATCAAACTCGCCGAAACACCGATGTTTGCCCTTGTCTGGGAGAGACATCCTTTTATTAAAATTATAACTAAATTCGCGAAATGAATGAAAGACCGAGTCTCACAGGGTTAAAGGAGAGTCGCTCGCCGGTTCGCTCGCATCGTCATCTCTCCCCCGTGGGGAGGGTAGTTTGAACTCGCGCGAGGCAATAAGACCGCGCAAGCGGCGTAAATTGAATTAAACCGTCGCGGCTTCGAGGGCCGGTACTACGAGCTCTCTTCTGGCGCTCTAATGATTCCCACGCGAGCGCGCTTTCAAGCCCCCCGGCTGGAATTCTACTTTTAGATCGTAGATAACGCGTAACTCCCACAACGCGCGTCTCGGCCTCCTAAACGAAACACGCATGAATCACACACGTGACGTCGCCGACGCGTTAAATTGACCTGTGATTAAGGGATATTAAGCGGTCCGGGCCAAACGGAGAGTTGTTCTTTTCCCTATCCTTGCCTTCTTGAGGAAATCCTGCGCGATCGATCTTGGCGCGAGCGAAATGTTCGATTGAAAACTGCGCTCTTTGAATGTCGCGTTTGAATTGTTTACGCGTTTGTTCTTGCGCCACCGATCTACTTTTCTTGCTTCTTATTCGATTCATCAAGACCCGTGTTAACCCTTTGACCACTGCGCGTCGTCGTAGTGGCTTCTTAGCGGCGCTAAGTGGGCGTTTAAGACCAAAATCCTCCGTAGCGGTTCACTTCTTCTAAAACTTGCACCGAGTCCCAACGCTCGACTTGTCGTAAACACAAATATCATTAATTTATTGGCTTGCTTCGTATTCTCTTATGTAAACACTATGAATTGTGTACTGTGAAGTAGCAAACGTCGATCGGGGACTGTTCTTATCCATTATGCGTGTTCAGCAGCAAAGCTGTGCTTGCAGCAGCAGCAGAGTTGCACGTCCCCAGCTCAGCCGTGGCTAACAGGGTTAATAGTCGTAATACTCGAATCTTGCCTCACGTGAGAAACTCAGATCTGAGTCTGAAGCTCATTTGATTTGAGCTTCTCCAGTGGAATCGCATGTGACATTACATCTGTAATCGCGATTCGACTGGAGAACTTTCGATTCTGAATTGAAATCTGGAATATCACACTAGACGCAAGTTCTCTCCTTTTCTCTCCCCGAAAATTTATTAAAGAGGTCCGCCATGTGTCACTGCGTGATAGGCAAGCGAGGATAAAGATCGAGCGCGTGTGCCGAGGGCACATATTAATTACGATGAAAATGTTTGCCGCGTGCTCTCCAAGAACGCGCGTGGCGAGTCGCCGGTAGGTGTGCGTTAGCCGGCGTAATTAACGGTACTGCAAAATTCAGGTGTTACCACGGCTGCACTGACCCAAATCCTATGCACGCAGCTACTGGGCCGCGCAATGCACGGCTGTGATATTTCGCGGCGATTACCGCGATTTAACGTCCGTAGGGCAGAAACGTGCAAACGGAGGATTTTCCGTGTCGAATCGAATCGACGAAATTCCGTCCAAATCCGGATTAAATCGTCGAAATTTAACTTTTCATTAACAACGTAACCGATAACACGGTCCGTAAGTGTCAGTCGCTAGATATTATTACGAGCAATTTTAAACCACGGATGAATAATCACGTTTGGATCACGTACGATGTTAGATGAAAATATATTGTACGAGTAAACGGAATTCATAACGAATGCATGAAAAGCACACAGAAAATGCAACATGACGGACGACAATTTAGCCGAGAATTTGAAGAACGAAAATTTGAAGTTTCTTTCTATTTCTGTGTGTGTGTGTGTGTGTACTTCTGGTTCTGGCGCGACGACAACACCCACGTGGAAATTTCCGCAGTTTCGGCAAAAAAAATTTCTCCTCGCAAAACTTGCCTCTGCAGTCCCTTTTTTTTCCCCACCGCGTGAGTATTCGCAGGGGACGATATATTCAGCCGAGAACAGCGGGATGTCAGCGGCAAATCGGCGCCGCGCGTATACATAATTCATCGATCGGCATTCCCGGACGAATCGCGACGCGCGGGAATCTCAGCGAGATGACAGCGGAATGCAAAAATAATAGCGTGGGCTTAGAACGGCCATGGCACGGTTACGCAACCGTGGCGAGGAGGGACGAGGTGATCGGTCGACGATTGCGCGAAAAAGCGAATGCGCGTCGGGGAGTCGCCGGCTCTTTCGTCGTGCGAGCGAGCCGAGAGAGGTTCCGGGCACCGGCCGCTTAAACCTTTTAACCTCTCAATTAATCGGATGATGAGATCTTTGATCCCGGCAACTTCACTCGTCGTCTAAGGTCGCCTGCGGATTATCCGGATTAGAAGAACGCGCTAGAAAAACGGTCGTCCCAAGTTTGACTTTAGCGCGGGCCGTACGGATTTAAAGCTACACTAGTACATTATTATAACCAAAAAATATAACAACGACAAGGCGCGGCGATGTGGTGTGAAGGACACGCGGCGAGATGCGACAAATGAGGAGAGAATTATAATACGAGGAAGAAGAAAGAAACTTCATTTCTTTTACGCGTGTGCTCTTTCGCTTTGATACGTGTTTTCATCTTTGAAATGAAAGACAAAAATAGAAAATGAAACGAAAGATAATTACGGCGAAAAGGGAAACGAGATATATATATATATATATACACACGGAAATGTAGATGTTTAATTTCAATGTGTGATGGGTATATCAATTAAAGATATATATTTTATTGAATGCCAGCTCGTTCCACCATTAACGTTGCGTATCATTAGTCGCTCATCAAAGATTGACATCGGTTCCGAGAAAGGTTTCCCGTGAAATTTTTATTATCGTGCAGTGCTTGTCAACCGCGCGCGCGCGCGCGCGCACGCGTTCAATATATTGTCGTAATTTTGACTACACGAGCCGTCACAATAGCCGATATTGGAAACAGAATGCAAACAAGCGTTCTATTTACCAAGAATGTCGCAATAATAAAATTTATCAAACGCTCATTCGGAGCGAAAACTCATTTCCATCCTGTATTTTTACGATATTTATTCAGAAAACATCAGAATGAAATTTACAGTAAAATGAGAAAATCATGCGCTCAGGCGTGTTAAGTTATTCCAGTTTAATCAGACGTTCTGCATCAACGTGTCGCGCGGTAATGTCCGCTAATCTGCATTCACTATTAAATATCTAAACGAGAATTTAAATTCCCGCAATATCGGAGGAAGGATCAAATCTGCGCAATTAGGTCTCTTTTTCTCAAAACAAGATCGCTACTCGCTAGACGACTAGTCGATATTTTACTCCGACCAATCTTCTCCTCTTTCATCCCCGAGAAATACATAAATCTATGGGGAATTACTTTGCACTCTTGTGACACGGATATAATTAAGGTAACCTGACTCTTAACGATAAATCGACAAATGGAAGAAGAAAAGAAAAATGTCCGTCTCTCGTAATTCTTGTTTCTTTAGACATGTTTGTTAATAATTTCATCATCCTGGAGATAAACATAACATCAGCCGCTTCTATAAAACACACTCACATACATTTCTGCTTTAATGCCTTCGATCCTGCAAATTCCATTCTATAGGAATCGCGCAAATAAAGCTCTTTAGGCTCGAGCCGATAAACTCGCAAACTGACCAACAAATGAAAAAGGACTAACCATCCGGACGCGAGGAGCACTTAGGCGCACGGAAATCAGCTTTCAGAGCGCTCGAGCGTAATCGCGGCTATTTTGCCAATTACTTCGTTCAATCGGCAGGATACCCTCTCGAGTCGGAAGATATCGTCGTTTCCTGCGGTAGCGCCGTAATAAAATGCCTCGTACCACACATTCATACGCGTGCACATACGAAACAAAGAGAGAGAGAGAGAGAGAGAGGGAGAGAGAGAGAGAGAGAGAGAGAGAGAGAGAGAGAGAGAGAGAGCGAGAGAGCAAGAGAGCGAGAGTAATCTTGTCGTGTATCTCGCGCGCGTTTAACGCGCATGTATGCGTACGTGATTAAGCGCCGTCGAGGAGCAACATTATCTGGCGATATGTAGGTGAGCACCGATCCTTTAGGAAGATTAATGGTCCCGCATTATCTGGTCGATATAGCGCGGTCAGGCCGAGGGCTTTTTGAGCGCGCCGAGGACCTTCGCCTTGGACCAGCCGGGCCGGGTACACGTCGGCCCGGCGTTCGTTTATCATTTCGACGAGTGTTCGTCGCCCGGCATTTCCGATCGCGTATCTCGTATCTTTCGTAATTCAGATCGGCGTACCTCGGGTGTGCCCGGCGTCTCCGCCTCCGCCTCCGCGCCCTCCGTAGCTCGCCGGAGGTGCTCGCCCTCGACGTTCAATTTCGACATCACGATTACGCGCGATATTATTTCAGCATTAAATAATACGAGCCCGAGCTGCGCGACGCGATAAATCAAGCACTCGGGACTGACGGACTGCCCTCTTTATCTCTCTCCCTTCGCTCCTCGCGAGAGAGAGAGAGAGAGAGAGAGAGAGAGAGAGAGAGAGAGAGAGAGAACTCCTACGCGCTCTCCCCCGGCTAAAAATACACAATGGCTCTTCCACCTTGGAGCGTCGTCTATTTTTAGCCGCAACACCGAACCGGACTCCGTTGTTTCTCGTTGTTCGACGGCCGCGCGTCACCTTTCGATTAAGATTTCCTTCTCAAAGGAGCGACACGCGCCGCCGGTCGTCGCTTTTCCACGAAACTCCGAAATTCGCTGCGAGCCACCGCGGCTGATCTTCCCGCACGATCGAGATCGAGCGACCCGCATCTCCCTCGCGACTCCTTTCCCCTGCGCCTTCGTGTATTCGTCCCCGAAAACGATGTATCGATCGTGTCCTCTCGCCGCGACCTTCCTTGCCCGTCTAGGTAGCGCTCCTGCCGGCGAGAGTGGCCTCTGAAAACATTCGGCCCTCTTTCACGATCCTCTCCCTTTCTTCTTCCCCTTTCTTCTAAGCCGATGGGCTATTCACGTCTTTGACAGAGCCTGCCTTTAGGGTGCATGACCTGAACGGCTGCGCGAGGCCTACGCGCTCTCGGAGGGTTCCGCCGTCTCTTCCACCCGCGAATAAAAGAACGCGCCGACCGCGTGATTCTGACTCCTCCGCGAGCGTTTGTTAATGCGAACGAGTTTTTTCTTCTCGGCTGACTTTGAATCCCAAACTCTGCGCGCTTGTGAATCCAATTTCAAGATTATGGGGTTGATTTCTGCACGGAGGGAATTTTATGATGGAACTTGCGATAGAATTTTACAGCCGAGAGACATTTCGGGATTCTGCCTTGGTTTACTGCCCTTTCGTCTTGTACGTGTTATTTGTATTTTAGGAACTGAAGTTTATACTGTTGAAAAATTAAACTCTGGCTGACATGAGAAAACATACTGTTAGAAACTTTAGAAAAAGAATAGATAGCACGATAAGGTTGAAAAGATTTTACACACGAAAAAGAGACTATGTTACTCTCTCCGTGTTGCCGGAAGAAAAGAAAAAAAAAAAAATATATATATATATATAATTATATCGTGTATAAAAATATACAATAATTTTGAAATACGTAAATATCGTATGGAGATAACAATTATAATTATTGATCGTATTATTTGCATAACAATGAAGGTAATTGAAGAACAACATGCGTATATGTAGAAACGTATAATTTATCATCAGCATATCAATTATACAATAATATTTATCATATTATTTAACAATCATGCATGTTCATTTTAGTAGTTGCGCAGTGCAGTGCTGCGTTAAAATAATTATCACCGCGTCGTAACGCAAGAACGTGCGCGTTTACAACGTGCATTGCAGCTCGACGCTCCGCAAAATTCGTAACCGCTCTGTTTTCCGCTCTGTGTTCGTTCCTTACGGCTCCTTTAGAAAGGCACTTTGCGACCTTTTTGCCGGCCCCGACGGTTTTCAACGCGTGGGTCCTCTCGCTCTGGGCCGCACATGCGGTCCGGATTCTCCCCCGCGACCCTCGCGCCGTTCTTTCGCCGTTACTTTTTCTCTTATTCCCCCGACACACGAGAGACTCGCCAGAGAGATGGCTCGCTTTATTATTTTTTGGCGACAAACAAACCACGCGGGCAGACAAATGTCACGAGCCCGTCGAGACACGCGTCGCCGTTGCGAAGTTAAAAACGCCGCTTTTGCTCTTTTTCCATGCGGCTAATTTACGCCGCTCGTTATTACCACGTGTGAAAGCGGTCTTTATAACGGCTTCGACGCGTTTCCTTTTCTCTCTCTCTCTCTCTCTCTCTCTCTCTCTCTCTCTCTCTCTCTCTCTCTCTCTCTCTCTCTCTCTCTCTCTCTCTCTCTCTCTTTCCCTTTTCGTTCGCGTCGCGTCTATCTCGCTCTCTTTCTCTCTCTCAGTGCGACTGAGTCAATTTTCTTGAAATTACCACATTTCACGCGCGACGAGATGCTGCCACGCCACCTTAATTATTTGTTCCACGATGAAAGCAGAGAAATCGCAATTATCCGAGACGGCGAATAAATAAAGTAACTGAAGCGTTTAAAGAGATATATTATTTAAGACGTCTTGTTCAGGTTGAAGAGGCTGACTTGCGTTGCACCCGCGATTTCCGGTGCAACAAATAACATCTCGCGAGCAATTTCAGCGAGTTATCGCGGCCGCTTTACGGAGATGAGGCACAAGTTCATCGGTCATTGATACGACGGATCGATGCGCCAAAGGAAGCATAAGACACTAAAATACAAGAACGTGGCGGCGTTTAGTTGCTCACATCGGAAGAATGCGCGACTGTCTTTGATCTCCGTCGGAGAACCGGATACACTCGTTATGAGCCGCGCCTCTCCTTCCCCCTTCTCTTTCTTTCTCTCCTACTCTATCTCTCTCTCTCTCTCCTACTCTCTCTCTCTCTCTCTCTCTCTCTCTCTCTCTCTCTCTCGCTCTCTCTCCCTCTCCCTCTCTCTCTCGCTCGAAAACGGTCGGCAGCAAGTGCATTCACACGCAGATAACCAACACGAGTAGTAGTACCGTCGGGTGCGTCGGGCTCTCTCATTGTGCTACTCATTCAAACTGATAATAGCGAAGCGCATGAATCGTCCAACTCGAGCGATACGCTTTTTATCGTGCGCGATAACGCGTACATGCGCACGCGATCTACGATCGTGACTTCCATCAAACTATCGTTCCAAGTGTCCGACTCGCTGATCAGTTTTAGATTTATCTTCGCATCTATTGTCCCGTCATCCTTCATTTGTAAACGGATAGATCACTGTCACACTTAATCCTCCTTTTATTTTTTCGCTCCGTGACTCTCCCTGATAGACTGTCATGATTGTCGCGACGTGAAACTATACCCATAATGGGAACTTTACAACGTTTTAATTACATTTCCACGGAGCAAATATACCGTATTGAATTAGTCGTTAAGTTTACGTCATGCAACGATCGGAATTTTCTGCTATGTCGAAGCGGCAAGCAAATTTGCTGAGAGTCACTCCCTCAGATGTTCATATTTCGCATGACACATCGTTTAGAATAAATCGTGATGATTGAACCTAGCATGTTTCTATTTCACCGGTCTTTGTGGCAAATACGAGTGCCGTGTAAAATATTCGTAACCGGTGCAACCTTTACATATCGACGAGCAAAGCTGCTGCCAGATTTACGTACATCTGGGTCAGAGTATGGGTTTCAGGTGCGCTTTGAATTTCAATTTTTATCGGAACGAGGTGATCTCAGGCTGTGTGACACCGTGCGGAAAAAAGCACCTTACTTCACCGTTACGTCACCGCTTGCATCACACGCTTTGATCGCTGAAATAAACACTTCCTACGCCATCGTAATTTCCTTGACGAAACGATTAAATATCCTCTTCTGCTCCCTCTTGGTGGTCCCTCTTCGCAGTTTCCGACGCGCGGCGCAACCGCGAGACCGATTCAATTCCTGAAGTTAATGCAACTCGACGTAGGTCGTGGTGTACGTTAAGCCGCAACGTCGAAGTCGCTCGGTGTAACCAAGGACAAACACATCGAATAAATATCCGAGAGCACACATCGCGATATGCGCGTTCGTATTTCGAAAAGTCAATATAGTTCAGTTTACCTCGCAGCAGCCCTTCGAGATAGGGTCGGTAAACTGTTTCCTATAACAACCTAGGGCCCTGCGCATAGTTTAACAATTTTTCCGTCGAACTTGAGAGAGCGCGGAAATCGGTTGCGGGCAAATTTAGCAGAGAGGATTTTCCATGAGATTATTCGTAATATCCACCCCCTAAATTTCTTCGGATGCAATTTCGCCCGAAGCGCAGTCGAGATTTCAAATCCTTTAAGCTTAAAGATCCTTAAATGTCTTTTCACATATTTGTTGAAAATTTTAAAACGTCAATGTTTCGACTATCTTTTTCTTGCTCTTGGTTGTTTACTCATCAGTTGTTTGTCAACCTCTTGACAAAATTTTATTGTTGTCGCATGGAAACCTTGTTGGGGAAAATATTTTTAACTCTCGTCCTCGAATATATAATTTGCAAATGCGCAATGTGACAGGTAAAATTGCTTAAACCACGCACGGGACACGGGAAAGTAATTATAATCTGACAATGGAGCAAGCAAAAAGGACCCACATTCGCGCAACACCCTCGTGAGTGCAGATGTGCCTGGTCGCGCGCTCGCCAGACTTATCAATCCTTGATCATCCGTTGCGGCCGCGTTATCCGGCCGATTCCAGGCCACCGTTGAACCGCGAAACACCTGACCGCGGTCAGCGTCGACGGGCGACATCCAGCAGCAATTGCCTCCTTTCAACCCTCTACCTCTTTCTCACCCTCACTCGCCGCTGCTCCGCGCGCGCGCGCGCGCGCGCGCGACACGCCTCGACGACAGCATACCACGTCGCATTATTGCTCGCTGCACCCTCGCGGTCGAGTTCCCACCTTTCGACGGCGTGAGCCGCGGTCGACCTCGAGATTTTTTCGCGACGGCAGGAGCGCCACTTTCTTTCTTCCCGTGAGCGCACCCACGTACGTATAGTACATTTCCTTCGCACGCGAAAAATAACCTCAGCGAAAGGCGCTGAGACACAGTCGCGCGGCTAAGATGTATCTTTGGAAGCGCGCGGCATCGCGACTGTCGTTGCTGCTGAAATTTAGTTTATCAACTGTTTCGCAACTTGAGCGAGAAGCGCTGAAGCCGCCTGAGGCGAGTGACGCTCAGCTGAATCTATCAGCTGCTGTTGCAGTTGTGAAGTGTGTTCTCCGTTAGTATTTAGCTCGGCACAATAACTATTGTGTAACACGCGGAATAGTTGGATTATTGTTATTTTATTATTATACATACGCGTGTTCCCGAGTGTCAAGTTGTCGCAATGCCGATCGCTTATATGTAACTCCAGCAAACGAGCCTCCATTCGTCGGGAGTGACTTTTTTTTAGTAAACTCGTCGCTGCTTCAACACGACAAGAAATTCACATGTTTGCATGACGGAAATTTAACGATTAATTCAATACAATATATATTTGCTCCGCGAGTGCGATTTATCTGTAATTTTTAGCCAACTTTTAATAATTAATAGCAAAGTTTTCTGTTGCTTCTTTCTCTTGCTTGCGCACGCGGAGCATCGAGAACGGCGACGGTGAGTTTGTCTCGGCTGGCAAAGTGTAACACGACTCCCCACGCAAAGGATAATTCGTCCTGCGCCGATGACCGGCGACGACCGTCGCGACGGCCGTCCTCTCGCCGTGTGGTCCCCGGCGCTCCGATTTCCTCGAAGGAGGAGCCCGGGATCGGATTTACGCTCTTCGCTCTTCGCGACGATCAACTCCAACTCCCGAAAATGGAGTTCGCGGAAGCGAGTCTGAATGTTACTCGCTGTCACGCGACACGAAACGTTGAAACGCGCTCAGGACTCGAGTTGTGCCTTCCGCCGTGGCGAATGTGAAAATTACATTGCGGCTGCAAGCGGGCAGAGGGAGAGACGGCGAAAGTTTTTGTGGAACTTTGTGCTAATTATCGGTTGCCGAATGCGGCGCGAGCCGCGCGGACTCGTTAAAAGTTGCGGCGGAGCGGGCGGCCCTGCTGGCGTAAACAGGTTTCCCCCAATGTTTCTCCCAATGAGAGATCAATCGCCAACTTGACAACAAACTCGCCTTTATCTTCCGCTTCCTCGGACTTTGGCAGCTCGGGATCGCGAAACGCGCTGTGTCGCAACGACCCGCGTAGAAAATTCCGCGGGCTGCAGTTTGATTAGCCAAGAAAATTACGGGCTCCGCTCGGGAAATCCACGCGGAATCAAGTTACACGAGTGTGGTGTTTCAAATGAGCGGCTGCAAAGTGGAAAATCCAAGCGGATTCCACTTGATTTGCCAAACGTTTTCCCACGGTGCACTTTCCAGTTGGCTTCCGCTTCGAGCCGGAACCGGACGAAGCGTACGGAACGCTTTGACTACTTGCGCTTTGTAATCGTTAAGTATTCTAAGTATGCGCGAGTACTCGTCAGTGCTTTGAGTCTTCTTTCGACCGTACTTGGAGTCTTGGCGAGTCTGGGCCTCTCGCTTTCACGACGCGCGGATTTCTGTCTATCGGCGGACATTATCGAAACGGATCACCGGAACGCGCCGCGCCGCGCCGCTCCGCTCCGCAAACTCGCTGGAGCGAGAACGATTCGCGGTCTTGAGCTGCAAAATTATTATTCCGCGGCGGAAATCGCCGCCGTTTGCGAGATCCGGCGACAGCCGCGGGCCGCGGGCCGCGGTGAACCCACGTGGAAAATGCACGTCGCGACGATGAACTCGCGCGGTCGGGAATTTCTCGGGACCTAATCGAGATCTAGCCTAATTTCCCGCCGACAAAAAATTATAGACTCTAGTCGGGAAGTCTGCTGGAGAAGTTTTAGAAGCTGGAAGCGTAATGTTTCGAGCGCGCGCTCCAAATGGGGCTCCAAATGGGGAAACTCGAGTAGGTCCTCCACGCTCGGCCGAACCCAGGTTTTCCCAGGGAATTTTCCGCCTTTCATTTTGGATCGGAATTAAACAGAGCGTAGAATGAAACCGTCTCCCGCGTGCACGCATGCATATATGCACGTTCCACAAATATTAAAAAAAAAATACGGTCCAAGTATGAGGAATCTTTTTTTCTTCCTTCTTCCTTTCTTCATCCGCGGATCGCGTCATTGGGTCACTCGCGATCGGGTCGATCGCGCTGGGTGTGGGGGAAAGTCCGATCTGCTGATGAAATCCGGCCACATCGTTACGAGGGACGAATCGGCAGATCGCTCGCGAGACTACGCGCCGCTTATCGCGCGACACGCACCGCTATTTAATCCGCTCGATTAGCATTTACCGCAATAACGTTTTTGCAGCTCACCTACCTGCGACTTCCTCGTGGCTCGCTCGCTCGCTCGCTCGCTCGCGAGCGGCGTCGCTTCCAATTAGAGCGACGGGCGAGAGAGCGTTATTGTACGTTTCCGCCGCGCTTTTTTGCCAGGCTGCTACATCGCCGGAGAGCCGAGAGCGGTGTGCCGTTATCGCGCGCCGCGCTCCGAACGCTGCAATTTACGGCGATAGCTCGCTTCGCGGTACACCGATTGCGTTTCCTTCGTGACACCGGTCGGCTCGAAGCGGTCGATTTCTCGAAGCGTCGATTTCGCGCAGCGATCGTTGTTCCGCGGGGCCTCTCTTTCCTCCTTTATTCTCGCTCGCTCCCGATAGCGCGCGAGGAGCGCCGCATTACGCCAATTGCACCGCGAAGGGCTTCACGATGCCGCAACGGCGAATCGTCGTCGTCGTCGCGCTAATCGCATCCTTTCCGTCCGCCCGTCCGTGCGACCAGCACGAGGCGAACTGCCGTCGGCGACGTCGCGGGTCGCCGGTCGCGCGAGGGTAATCGCGCGAGAGTCCTCTCTCGCGCCGGCACTTGAAAGGGAATCTCGTTATCACCTCGCTGTCGTACGCACACATACACACACGCGCGTGCGCGCGCAATACTTGGCACTGTTACCGCGATAGAGCAGTCGCAATATCGCGTCGCTCACTGCAGTTTTAAGGAGGACACACACACACACGCACGCACACTGCCGTCACTGTGAATCGCGATGTCGGTCAATCGTCGAGCGGCGAGTCGAGCGTAGATCCGCGAAGATGCGGGGTTTCGCGCGAGATTGATTCCACGGCTCTTACCGGCTCTCCTTTCTTTCGCTTCTTTCTGTCTCTCCTCGTGCTCCTAAATATCGTTTGACAGATTGAGCCGATAAGAGCCGTTCGTCATCGATATCGGGCGCGGTAATCTAATCTAATCGCGGATAACATTGTTTGACAGAGAAACGTAGAACGGAGGCCGAATACATTACTCCGGATTTTCGACGGACACTAATATCATTACACGGAGACTCTAATTACACACGAGAGAACCTTCGTTCGGGGAACGTTGTTGTAGATCTATGCGACCGTGTCGACTTCGCATCGACATTCCGCTCCTTTCGTTCTACATTCGTGCTTTTTATATTTCAGCGATTCTGCGAAATCTGCTGTTGGCAAATTTACCATTTCCCTCGGCAAAATAAACTCTGCTGGGGCAAAGTGCTCCGGAGCTGCCACCGGAGGACGTGGAAAAAGTAGTTTTAAAAATTATATTAGAAAAGAAGCTGTAACACACCAGCCTTGCGAAAAATAGCGTCCCAACCGGGAGTTTTTGTACTCTCACTTTTACGATCTCGCAGCTGACTCCGTAATTATTTCCCGGGAGCGGCGAGAAGTGACGCGTGTCGTTTAGTCGAACTTCGAAGGCGGCGGGATCGAATTTCGAATCTCAGCTTACGCTAATAACCCGGGGATTACGATGGCTCGAGGAGGGAGGAGGGACCCTTAAGAAACTGCAGGAAGGTGCGCGATCTCAAACTTCCTTGCTTTAATATCCGCGGATTTGTCACGAATTATGACTCGCGAGGATAACGCGAGGAATTACCCTGTCCCTTTCCCCGGACACCCGGAGGCCGATCCCGCATGCACAACGAAGCGTCGCGTGCTAATATTCTGACCTCACTTTTCGGGCCGGGCCTCCTTCCGTGGAAGGCTCGGATTGTGCGACACGCGAGAATCTCTCTTCCCCCCCCCCCCCGCACGAGAGAAAGAGAAACTCACTTCGTGTAACTTGAATGAATTCCCCCCCTCCCCGGGGGACCAGACGAAAACTCGATGACGAGGAACGATCTCTCCTCTTGCCTCTCCGTTGCTGCGACCGAAAAAATGATCCGTCCGAACATTCGGCTGCATTACAATTCGGTCGAGACAACCGAGAACGATCGACCGGCAATCAACGAGGAGGCTCCTGCAGGAATCGAGCTGTTCCTGCGCACAATCGAGCTTCCGTCTGGACTCTAGGGAGGAGAAATTCAGTTACACCCGCCGAGCTTATCTTTCATCCATGCGGAGGAATTTTAAACGCCAGCCCGTCAACGTTCGGGCAGCCCCAAGGATATCCGAAGGATAATGATTATCGTTCGGAGGCTGGGCGAAGTCCAGCCATGCCGTGACAGCCGCGCTTGATATTTATATATATAGGTATGTACGTGCGCGAGGGTGTAATTCCGCGAGCAGGAAAAATAACGCGGAGCGAGAGGAGGAGCGAGGAGGAGGAAAATGAGCACGGATGTAAACAGCGAGCGATGGACAGAGACGAATGGGGCGCGTTGCATGCCGCGAGATAAATTGAATTAACATATTAACGCGGCCGGCGTGGAGTAAAAAGCGCCGGGCACCATTCAGCGTGTTCCGTCTTTCTTCTCTCTGTCTGCCGCTTCCCCTCGCCTCCTCCCTCGCTTTCCGCTATTGTGCGCGCGTGAGTCGAAGAAATTGAAAGATTAAGGACGTCATAAAAATGTTGAGAGCTCTCGGGACTCTTTGACAAGTTCGTTTAACTTCACGAAACCTTCCGACGAACCGTGTCTACTTTCTGCGCCGAGAGACCGAGCCCGCCGTACAGATTTCAGATCGCACAGCTGCCGCCTTCGAAAAAAATTCCCTCCAAAGTTTCTCCGAGATTTCCCGGAGAAACGGAAGTCCGTCGTGCGCCGCGACTCGGCTCGCTCGACATCGCGGATTGTTCGTCTCGCGAGTTGCCTCGCGAGACGAACACCGATCGACGACACGGTCGGTTTGAACATGTCGCGCGAATCACGCGGTCAATTGGAATCTAAATCGAGCGTAATCGAGAACCGTCGCAGTCGCCGAGTTCGAGTAACGCCAGCGCCATTCTTGATCGCGCAGAAGGAAGCTCTTAATCGGTGCTCATTAGTTTAATCCCGAAAATTAACGACGCACCGGCTCCGAACAGAATACACTCGAGTAATTCAGCGCGAGGAAAGTTGGGGGTTGGGGGGCGGGGGGGGAGGGTGCGAGAAACACAACAGGCGGCGAATCCGCTCGACAGATTCCTCGCTTCGCAGGGGGGTCGCATCGACGCGAACGAGAAATGAATACCTCGCGGGCGCGCGTATCGTGCTCGCGTTCGTTTGCCGAAGGGAAACTTGATACATTCGAAAAACGAACGAACGGGCGAACGAATGCACGAATCACCGCGATAGTGGATTTATTTAATCTGCGAACCTCCGAACTGCAGCGGATCCACGCACGCGGCGACACGCGCGACGAGTAATTGCATAAATGGAGATCCGCGTCACCGTCTCGTCGGACTATTCACTATTGATCTTGCTTAATTCTATTGGAAATCCACTGCACCCACACTGCGCACACTCGGCTTTTCGAATCGGTGCGGCGACGCGCGACTCGTACCAACATCGATCCTCTCGATCGCGCTGGCGCGGCAAGACTGGCCGCATGGATCGAGATCGTGATCGAGGGACAACGGCCAGGGACGGAGCAAGGAAGGGCTCGCGCGCGGTATACCCTCGCGATGATTCGTCGGCTGGAGGTCATCGGTGCCTTCCAATTCCGCCGCCCGAGGAATCTGCGAGAGGAACGCGAGTTGAACTAGACATTCGCGCGTCACGATTGCAAAAGCAGAGCGCGCTCTCATCCATTGACTCGACGTTGCGTAACGTGTTATCTCTCGGTCCTTTGACTTCGCAAGGATGATGGAAATGATAACGATGAAAAGAATAATAACGATGCGCGCCACGGTGATGAGGGAAACAAAGTTTGCGCAAAATGAGGCTCGATGCACGCGCATCGATGTGTACTTTGAGTTAAATCTGTCGTGTATTCTCACCTGAGTCTGCGTTTGACAGCGTTCAACGTTGCACGATCGTGTAATTTGTTTCCTGATCAACAACAATAATAATAATAATAATGATGATAATAATAAATTTATGCGGCAATGGTAAAGAGAAATACAAAGATTTGCACGTGAAAAGATTCGACACGCGGATTATGTACTTGAATTTTAATCCGTCACGCACAATCAGCTGAATTTGCGCTTGACAGTTGTGTGTTTTTCATCCGCTCGCAGCTGTCGAAACGCGAAACGCCCGGGAATTATAATAAAACGAGCGAGTATCCAAACATGACGAATTCGAGCTGCGGAAGCGCTTAAAGCAGAACCGAGAGGCGCGTCAATCAGACGCCGCGAGTGTGAAAAATAACACACGGCTAAAATGGGAGAAGAGATAGAGAGAGAGAGAGAGAGAGAGAGAGAAAGAGAAGCGTTCGATTGTTATTTCTATCTTAATTCGAGCGCGCTGAACCTCGGCTGAACCTTGAAATATCGCCGAGGCACGTTGCCTGCCGGCTCTCATACGACCTGTGTGCGGCCGAGAATGTAATCTTCGGAATCAGTTATCCTAATGATGAGAAACGGGAGAATCCATCGCGCTATCGCGGCGTTGATTTATTACGCGCAATCTCTCTCTCTCCCTCTCTCTCTCTCTCTCTCTCTCTCTCTCTCTCTCTCTCTCTCTCTCTCTCTCTCTCTCTCTCTCTCTGTCTCGCTCTCTGTCTCTTCTCCGCCTCTTCCTTTCTGCGTTGCGTGAATCCGCGGTTCGTGACTCGTATCGCACGTGAGATAGGCGCGCGACGCGCGGAAGAGGAAGCCGAAAGTATGCGAACACCTCGCGCTATCTCGATCGGTCTCGCGAAGTTCAAGCACAAGAGTGTGCAAACGGCGAAGTCTAATAATATACGACGCCGGGATAATCCTCGATGAACTAACAATAAATCGCCGACTACCGCTCATAATTCCGCCGTGCGCATCGTGCGCCGCGAAATCCACGCCGAAATCGTTATTAGATACTGCGCGTGAGCGGAGGACGCCCGGAGAAGTTTCCGGGGAAGAGACGCGAACGAAGCAAATATCAAAAGCACGTTCGAGGGAAAGAAATGTTCTCGTCGCGCAATCATAGCACTGCAAAGCGTTGGAGAAAACAGTTCCATATGGAGAAAGGACTTTTTACCGACAAATTAATGTAGAATCTTGCGCGACTTGCGAGGAGCACATCGACATTCTGCCTGAACTTATTACGTTTCCGTTTCATACTCTGCCTTTATTGTAAAAATGGGAGTCCTTTATCGAAACAATTACGAAATTTCATTAATCCAACATTCGACCAGTCCTTATCGACTGACTCGAGTTTCTCAGTTTTTCAAGAACGAATGAGTCGCACATATTGTAATCTTGCACATTTACCTGGCCGGATTGTCAGTAGCCGCTCCGTATTCTTTTTTTAGCAGGATAAATTCTGCCGACAGTCTACATACCTCTGCGCTTCTAAGACACGCGATCAAATCGAAAAGAATGTGTGCGAAAGAGAGGTTCGTGCATCGAACGATGTACGACCGAGGAGCCATCCCGCGACAACCTAATTTCCGTCATTTCCACCGGCATTTTCGCGCGTCCCGCTTCCGCGCATCCTCAGGCTCACTACGCTACTGCCCCAACGGAGTTTCGCCCGCGGTTCTATCCGACGTGACCCGTCGATTACATCGAAATGACACACGTAGATCGCTCGCTACACGAGACTCCGCTCCGGGAGCAAATGAAGAAATCGCCAACATCAACAGACGCGTATCGCTCCAGTCGGGCGCCGGTCTCTCGAATTTTCAACAATGCTGTTTCCTCCCTCTTCTCGCTCTCTCTCGCTCTCTCTCTCTCTCTCTCTTCCGCTGTCCCTCTTCCGAGAGAGCGATCGAGACGAAACGAAGCCAAGTTCTCTCAGGTGGCCACGAGGGAATGCGGCGAGGCTGGTTCCCCGTGGGTGCCCCGGCCGCGCGCCCACGTGGGCACGTACCTGCTCGCGGTATGCGTGTAGCCGCACCACGCGCCGCCGGGACACGCACACGCACGTATAAATACGAGCATCTCCCTCATTAAGGAACTCGACTGGTTTGGCCCGCGGCGTACGATGTTTTTCGCACACACACACACGCACGCACGGGACGAGTATTGCAGGTACTTACATACGGGGATACCCATACCCTGCCTGCGAGGAGAGGAACACCTTCCTCATGATGATCGCTCGCGCTTAATCCGGGCTTCGCTTTCGCGCGGTTCATTAGCAGCGACGCCTCGCGACACTTTTGAATCCGTTTAATTAAAGCGGCGGAATTATGCATGGACGGGAGGGTCACGCGCCGCGCGTATTAAACCATCCCGGAGCGGGCTGCCTCCTCTCTCGCGAGGGAACTTTTATTAACCCTTTGACTCCCGGCGTATCCTTGAGGACACGCGGCCTATAACATCGTTAGAGATGTAAATATTCTAACTAATAATAACCCACCCGCGCCGGGTTTAATAGAGCGTTCTCGGATTGAATTTTCAGCTTTCGAATTTTTCATAAAATTATTTAATTTTATCCTGCCGGAGCTGTTTTTCAAATAAAATCTTGCAAGCCCCTGTACATTTGCACCTGTCCGACATTCTCCTATATTAAAACAGTTCTAAATTAAAGCTGGAAAGCAAGGAACCACGATTCAAACGATTGAAAACTAAAATCACGAGGAACAGAAAAATGGGAGAACAGAAGGATCCTCTAATACTTTTGACAAAAATGCCATAAATCGAATTTCTCGGTATTTTTACTTGACGCGGAAATTAATTTGAATGTAGCGGAGCGAAGCTGACTCGCGTCGCGCGTGCCAACGTCTAAAGTGCTTCCTTCTGCGAGCCTGGCCGAGGGTTAAACTCAGAGTCGTGATGTACGCCCGTCTGCAACCCTCCGTCAAGCCTTAAGTCGGGCTATTGCAGTTGCAACTGCGGCAGCAACAGTAGCGACGCGTTTTACGCAGGTACGCGGAAGCGGAGTATCGTTTAGGGAGAAGGTTTAAGGGCCTCCACGTTGTCGGGCTCGACGACGTCGTATTATGCGGATGCGAGCGTCGAAGTGACGGCCACGTCCGCCTTGTGACGTCCCTTCGTCCTGTACCCTGCAGAATCTGCGACCCCTAGTCGCATCGCGTCAGGCAGACGAATGTGTCGCACCGTTGACGACTTTTGGCTCTCATCGGGATGAGTTGGCGCCGGCGTTACGACGATCGCTCGTTCTATCTATCGCGCCTTTCTCCGTTCTCGTCGGGAAAAAGGTCGCTTCCGCTGCTCCGCGCGTGGTTCTCTCGACCGGATGGGAACCGTGTGGAAATTCGGGAATTTTCGAAAGCGGCTTTTCGAAAGCACGCTTTTCGTTAACCGCGGGGGGGGTCGGCTGTAACGAGTTAATTGTAAATCGAAGGGAACAATACACACAGAGGAAATATTACAACTCTTTTCATATAAACGCTTGTCGATTCGTGTCGTTCGATACTGAACAACGTGCTTTACGTGCTCTACATTTTATATTTTGCGTGCTTTCTGGCGAGGACAGACTATCGGTAAACCATTTAATTTTACTATTAGGTATACAACTTTGCTTCCGCCGTTTTTTTTTCCGAAATTCGAGGCTTTATTGTAAAAAAAACTGGTTATACATTTATGATTCAAAATATTGTCCATCGCTGGCCACTACTTTCTCTCATCTTTCGGGCAGCGTACGAATCCCGCGTTGAAAAAACTGGTCATCTTTTGAAGCGATCCACGAATCGATCCAATTTCTTACTTCTTCATAAGGCCGGAAGTGCTGGTCAACCAGGCCGTGTGCCATTGATCGAAACAAGTGACAGTCAGAGGGAGCAACGCCTGGAGAATACGGGGCGGGTGGGGTAGGACTTCCCATTTCAACGTTTCCAAGTACGTCTTGACCACTTTCGCAACATGGGGTCGAGCATTGTCATGCTGCAAAATCACTTTATCGTGTCTCTCGTTGTATCGCGGCCGTTTGTCTTTCAATGCTCGGCTCAAACGCATTAATTGCGTTCGATAACGATCGCCTGTGATTATTTCAGTCGGTTTTAACAGCTCGTAATACACTACGCCGAGCTGGTCCCACCAAATACAGAGCATGACCTTGGAGCCGTGAATATTCGGTTTGGCCGTCGACGTGGATATGTCCATGATGATTTTCTGCGCTTGGGGGTTATCGCAATGAACCCATTTTTCGTCCCCAGTCACAATGCGATGCAGAAACCCCACGCCGTCTTTTGCCTTTCAAGCAACTGTTCACAAGCAAATAAACGCCGTTCAACATCCCTCGGTTTCAACTCGTACGGCACCCAATTTCCTTGCTTCTGAATCATTCCCATGTCTTTGAGGCGTTTCGAAATTGCTTGTTGGGTCGCTCCCAATTCTTCTTGACTTCGACACGAGTCTTCATTAAGTAATTGTCCTCCAATTGTGCATCTTCGAAAACCTTCTCTCTTCCACCGCTATGCCGGTCTTCGACGCGAAAATCACCGTTCTTGAAGCGTTGAAACCACTCACGACGCACGTTCTTTCACTAACAGCGGCCTCACCATCAGTATTTGAGAGCATTCGATGAGCCTCAGCCGCAGATTTCTTCATATTGAAGCAGAAAATTAAAACCTCCCGCAAATGACGAGAATTTGGCTCGTAAACTGACATTTTCAATCGAGAATAACTTTATGACGCAGACACAAATCGACTAATGTTTCTATGGGGTTATGTTGACAGATGCCCAAGTTTATTGCATGACGTCTATAATCTATTTATTTCGACCACTACTTACCGCTAAAGCCATCTATGGGAAAACGGCGGAAGCAAAGTTGTACACCTAATAACCTAATAGAATTTTCGTCGCAGCAATTTTTTTCCTGGAAAATTCTCTCTCCGTGTAATTGGAAATTCAATTCACGCGCGCGAATTTATCGGAGATCGCAAAGAGCGAATCGTGTCCGCGGAATGATTTCAAGGCAGCCCCAGGCAGACCATCGCCTGGAATTAAGTTCACGGATCGCGGGACACCGCGTATAACGCCGTCGGGCGGCCGTTGCCAGGCCTCGCCAGGTGGGCCGCGTTTGATTTAAATCACGATAGCAGCCTCGTTGTTAGATGCGTTAACGCCAAGATTCGCGCGCGGCTTTATTTACGGCGACTGACGTGCGTAACTCGTAGCGAGTTAACCGGTTCATTTCACGCCACGTGCGTGTGTACGTGCGTGTCGCGATTGCGCGTTCTGCGCGCGTGTACGCGAATTTCGCGATTAATCGCTCCGGCATTGCGCGCCACGCTGAATCTTGATTGTCTAATTAAGAAATGATGGGAGTTCGAGCACAACTTTCGGGGTATTGCCCAAAGATGGGAACTGAATTTGTCGGATTCGTCGAAGAATTGAAGCACCGATAAAATAAATATGTGTCGTTCGTAAGCAGAGTAACAATCTGATGAATTTTGGGGGTTCAACGTGACGATTAACAAGATAATTGGCGTGACGATGTTTGAGAACGATCGAGGCAAAAAGGCGCACGACTTCAGAGAAAGTCTTCTGGCGGGCAATCGGCCTGGCGCGAATAATATTCTTCGGAGAAAATTTGAGTACTTCCGGCATTTTGTCGCGTGCGTTACCGTTTCCTCCTTCCCCTTCTGCCCGCGCTTCATCGGTTTAATGACTTTACGGCGCGCGATTGCGCTTTTCAATCATGTCGCAACGAAGCCTCACGCTCCTTCGGTATTGCTCAAAGTGTTAATTTCGATAGGCAGTCCCCCTCGGTAATCTACCACTCAACAATCGAGATTGAAACAGGGACGAGACTACGGCGCGACGCTAATTACTTTAATGACTCGTAAAATTGATCAAGGTGGTGATTATATTCTCGCAACAATGAAGCACTCTGAAATATTGATCGCCGCGGCAACGGCGAGACGGCGCAACGCCGAGGACGGCTAATTGTTGCCCCTTTGTTGTTCTCACTCGGTGATATTTCAGATTGTCCGACAGCGGAGAAAGAGAGAGAGAGAGAGAAAGGGGGGAGGGGGCAAGGAGAAGGAGCAAGAGATAGAACGGACAGGTAATGCCTAGATAAATTTATAATTTTGTCGTAAATTACAGGGAGGGGATCAACGTGTGCCGGTGATGTGTATTTACACAAACCGGTTTCGACCGCGGCTGAAATCTTTTCGGTCGAGGTCCCCTCTCGCGGTCGCGCCGAAGGCGGCCGGTATTTCATGCGTCTGTCTTTCGGTATCAACGATGTAATCCCCGTGAAATTCTTAATTCAAGCGTCACGATCGCAACTGCGTAAATTTTGGTCGGACGGACTCGGCGACATTTTTAACGCGCATGAACGGACCGGAAGATATTCCTCTTCCAAGTGTAGTTTCCGTGATTTGACTAGTTTTTTTTTAGCGTGATACCGAGCCGTAAAGTCCAATCGCCCAATTAGAGAATTATAATTGGAAATTAGAGATGGACACGATTAAAACTGTAGTGAAACAAATCGCGGGAAGGTAAATGCAGTTTCCTGTAAATGTTATTCAAGGATATACACGCACGACATAATATTTCTCTTTTCTTCCTTTTCTTCCCCCTTCTCTCTCTCTCTCTCTCTCTCTCTCTCTCGCTTAACGCACGATCGACGGCGTCCATAATTGTCGGAAATTGCTGTTGCGAAATTCGGACTCCCGATGATCGCGCTGGCTCGTGATCGCGCGCGTATACCGCACGCAGGAATAACGCGTATCTAAACGAGTCGGCTTTATGGCTAATCCGAGCGGTCGAATGATGAAGAGCAGCGGCCGTTCTCTTATCGTCTATCTACTCGAGTTGCTCATGAAACGGCGCGAGTCGGTTCGGATGTTACGCTCGGAGACGGTCTCTCGACCGGCCGGCTGGCCGGCCTGCTCGTCTCGTCTGGATGAGAGAGGCTCTGCGGCGCAAATCGCAATTTATTGGGCCGTGCAAAATGAGGGAAATTGCGCTCCTCCTATCTTTACGAGCTGGATAGAAATAAAGGGAGAGAGACAGAGAGAGAGAGAGAGAGAGAGAGAGAGAGAGAGAGAGAGAGAACGAGCAGGGAGGAGGACGAAGAAGCCGCGGCGCGACGTCGGGCTGGTAGTCGAGCGGCCGATATCCCGCGAATAAACTCCTGCGGATCAACGGGCATTACGTAACGGCTTATGAGAAACTGGCTACACTCGATTCATTATGCGAAGAGGTAATGGGAGATTAGAGCAGCCGCGCGATAACGAAAATAGGTAACTCAGCCGTCGCGCGGCGCATCGCCGGCGTAAAAACGCCCCGGCCGTGAATGCCGTCATTATGTCGTCGACGCTGATGAACGTGCGAGCGCGACAATATTTCACTATGCCCTGAGATAAAGTCCCTACCGAGCGTGACCAACGAAGACCACAGAGATAGAATCGCGGACGCCGGCGACATGGAGGTTGCTGAAACATTTCGTCGGCCGAGGTACACGTCGAATACGCCGGGCTGTTCGATAAATTCGCAGGGATTTTTACGAGAAACTCGAGGCCGAGAGAGCCGCGTAATCGGACGTAACTTTGTTCTTCTCGTTTCTCACGACCGTTTGTCGAAACGCGTTGCTGGATGAAGTTGCGCCTAACTATAAAAGCATCGACTTTTGACTCTCTGCAAAAGTCCCTACAAACGACGAGTGAAACGGTGAGAGAGAGAGAGAGAGAGAGAGGAGGGGGATATTTTTATTTCGACGGGTTTAGTCTATCGCAAGGCAACAACGTACGTTTCCTCGTACGAGGGTTTGTGTTAATCAATGACTTATTATTGTGTGGCCAGTCCTCCGGAGAGGTCTCCCCCTTCAGAGAGATCCTCGGAAGTCGCTATCTCCGCTTTCGACTTTGACGCGCTTTATGTTCCTTCGTATAAGAGCACTGATCCAATTAGACATCGGCTTTCCGCGCTCGAGATCGTGTTACTCAACTGCGATCTCGCTGTTGGCGAAGTTGGTCTTGCCGGGGAAATTCTCTTCCATGGCCTTTTATCAAAGTTTTCGTGCCACCGTGTCGCCGTCTGACATTTCGTCCCCGAAAGAAAACGTCGTAATCGCGAAATGCCGTTGATTAATACGACGGGCCGTATCAAGCGCCGCTGTTAGCATTCGCTTTCCGGCGTTTGACGCTCGATAGGCAAAATCGTCATCGAGCGAGATAAACCAACAGGGACAGCTCGCTCGTCGCTCTACGCTTGGCCTTTGGCCGGGTAATTCTAAAACGCCGAGTGATAAAGCAGCGTCACCGATAACGCGGCGGATTCCTCCGTGCGGCACAATGGCGGCGCTAAACTACGATACCCCGATAAATAACTCGCGGTCGTTTTCGGCGGCCGCCGAGATTCACCCGCGCTCTCGGCTCGGCGTCCAACTACTTCGAAGCGCGACCGGATGCAAACGCTCTTTCTCTCGCCCTTCCTCTGTCCTCGCCTCGCCGGCCAAATCGTCGGACTTTCGCCTGCCGCCGTGGCGGAGTTTCGCAGCCGGTCGTTTCGAAATTCGACGAGAACACGAGAACGGCAAACAATGCGCGCGAGTCCGTGTCGTTTCAAGGCTGCCACCCTGCACTTGCCGCAACGACGACAACGCAACCGGGCCGCCGCCGAGAGCGGCCGGAGCGGCAAAATCGCGCCCGAGTTTACGGTATAATCGCGCACCCGCGGGAATTGTCTACGGCGGCACGGTGCGAGCTCGCAGGCCGGCCGGCCGGCCGAGTGTTCCTCGACTTGGCGATAGTGATTTACGGTCATGAGGTCGTGCAGCGACCGCGCGCTTGGCGTTAAACACCAAACGGCCGTTTGACTCCGAGAGCTTTATTCGTCTCGTACGTGAGGGCCGCTCGCGAAAATTGGCTCGCTGATAAAAATCGCGACGAATGCGCCCGCGCCGGCCCGCGGCCTTCTTCCTTGTTTTCCCATGTCGATGACCATGACACGTAGAAAAAGCGGCCCTCTTCTTCGCCCGTCGCCATTTCACGTCGGGTCTAAGTGTGTATTTTTGTATGCCAATTAATCGTATTTGTTATTCTGGCGGCAGATCTTCTCTCACGGAGAACCTGCGCGAGTTAATTTGCGTGTTGACGCGCGCAACGGAAAATTCTCTTCGCTCGTCAGCTACGTGCTAACTCGTGTTTAACAGTCGACGTTATACACGCGGCGCGAATTTCACGGTAAACATCATTATAGAATTTTGTAACACACGCGCGCATTTCATTCGCGCGTCCTCGGCCGATGTCACCTCGCACGGCCGAGAGCCTCGCTTCGTCATCGCGAACATTCATCGTCGCGCATCACACGTCGTCATCGCGTGAATATTTCGAGGCTCCCTTCATCCACCTTTTCTCTCTCTCTCTCTCTCTCTCTCTCTCTCTCTCTTTCTCTCTCTCTCCCCCCCTCGCTCCTTCCCGCCGTATTTTATTCGGCCCGGCACAATAAGCCGTTGACGTTGAATTTCACCGGGTAAAAACGAGAGGAGCGCTAAAAATGGGAGGAATTATAGGCGACCGGAGGCGGTGAAAAAAAAAAGAGGTCCAAGAAGTCAACGAAAAAGAAGACAAAAGATCGCAAATTGTGAAAAAGAGTAGGGCCACGCGGGTGAGGGGGAGGCGGCGGCGGCGGCGGAGGCAGAAGGAAGAACGAGCAACGGGAAGAAAGAGAGGGAACGCGGCTCGCCGCGCCCCGCGCGGCGGGGTGGCGCGTACGAAGGATATATTCACGGTGTTCACCCTTTTGTTCTCATAATCACCATTTGTGCGTGCTCTCAGATGCAGCGCGCGGCGGCATTCGTTCGCAGCGGCAGATGTGCCGCGCGCGGCTGTTGCATCGCGCTGCATCGCGAATCGAACCGGTTTGTGCGGTTTTGTTTAATTTCAGATATATCGCGGGAGGAGAGGAGAAAGAGCGTGAGCGAGAGCGAGAGAGAAAGAGAGAGAGAGAGAGCGAGAGAGAGAGAGAGAGAGAGAGAGAGAGAGAGAGAGAGAGAGAGAGAGAGAGAGAGGGAGACGGATGGACGAAGGGGGAGGAAAAAAGAGAGGGAGAGACAGTGTGTGAGTGCGCGAGGAGAGAGTAACGAGTGCGATTCCGGCGATCGAAAATGCGCGTGTTGGCCGTATTAAATGACAAATAAATCGCCCGGCGGAGTCTCATCCGCGCGCGCGCGCGAAACACGCGGCTATTTCTTTACGATCCCCACGGCGTAACGTAAACCGACGCGTTCTACGATCTTATCGCGCGCGTAGATGCTGCGAAATATATAATTTCCGGCGGAGGGAGATTTGATTAATCGCGCGAGTATCGTAAGCTATGCGAGTGTAAGCGGAGAAAATGACGCGAGCGAGCGATATCGGCGTTCGCGCGAACGCGCGAGCCTTCAGGCTGTCGTCGCGACTTTTACACTCGCCTATCCATTTTTCTCGGCGATTACAGCCGCTGATTAATTAAGCAGCGACCACTCGAGCGACCTCGAAATTTCCATCGTTGCGGCGGGCCACGCGGAAATTGATACGGCACTGCGCTCGCGTCGCCCTGACAAACTCGTATTTATCATCCGAACGTGACTTACCTCCGTCAACGACGGAGACGAATGCGGTGTCTCCGACGCATCCCGACGTGTTTACAAGGGAAACGTAGCGCGGATGGTCTGAGGAGGGTGGCTGCGTTATTGTTAGGTAAAACTGTTTGCGCTTGCACGCCACATGATATGTTTATTCACGCCGATGTCGCGACGCGCCGCGCCGTCCCGTTAAAACGAAATACCTCTATCTCTTTAATTCCCTTCTTTTCGGGAAACTTCTTTTCGGGAGATTCGCTTTCGGCTTCCGGATTTATGCCTGAAGATGAACTCCATAACGAAAAAAGCGCTTCGTTCTCTCTTCGATTCGTCCTAGAATTTATCAATATCTTTTAACTACATTGAGTGTTAATCTCAATCAGCTGTTAATCAATCGATTAGAATTCAGCTCGGTCTTGACCCTCTGAGTCCTGAAGGCACCCTTAAAAGACATGTGTCTCTAAAAATGAAAACATCTTCAGCGGTTTGTCTACATCGTCGGAAACAAGTTGTTTTCCATCTGTACCAATTTTCTGTTTCTTCATGATGAAATGTTCCAATTTCTGCCGCTGAAGCACTTTTCAAGCCAAAGTGTCGAAACACTGTCCACTGTTGAAAATAACTAAAATAATAACACTAAATCCCCAGGACAAAACCCCAAAAAAAGAATTGGAGAAAATCAGAATGCCACGATCAAGCGTTCTGCTCTCCACCCCGACCCCCACCCCCACCCTCCTCCTCCCTGGCGTACCCCGTCGAGAGAGCTGCGGACGAACCGTTAGGCGCAACAAACCCATTACTTAGCGATATTAAAACAAAGCCTCGCGCGACAAGGCACAGAACTTTCAAGAGAGTTCCGCCGATGCCCCGAGGGCCATCCTCGTCACCCCATGGCGGGGGTGTTCGCGAGTTACGAAATATCAACATCCGTAGCCTCGGGAGCCACGAACCGCCGCCGCGCGATATCCTCGGCGGGAACGAAAGTCGGTTTATTTATTTCCGGCGCGGGGGGGGGGGGGCGGAGGAGGAGTTGCAGGCGGAGGGCACGCGGAGTTGCAGCAGCCGCCTTCTCCGAGAGCCGAAGTTGCTCTTATCCTCGGGGGCCTCCCCTTCGCTCGTGTGTAATCGCGAGTATAAATATTTACGGCCGTGCGCGCCCGCCGCTTTTCGGATAGAATCGCGTGGAAAACTCGCTTTATCGCGACTAACCCTGAACGTCCGTTCGCCGGAAGCTCGCCGTTAATCCTCGCGCGCCGGCCGACTCCGTGAAGTGCATTAACGTAATGACGATCTTCGCCGGATAAATCGTCGGCTGCAAATTGCAGCGTGCGCGCGACGGTTAAAAAGTTACGGCTGTGAAATCGCAAATGGATATTTCAGTTTGTTCCATACACAGTCTGCAGAATTTTAACAGCGTAACATGCGCGCTTGTGATCACAAAGCTGGAACATTTTTCGGCCGCGGTGCCTCTTCTTGCGTGTGGCTCTCTTCGGCCACGGAAGCGCGTAAACCTGCATTTTTTGTCGAAAGTTCTTCTTTTCTCGTCTGTAAAGGATAATTTTGTGCTAGAAGTAAATAATATTCACGAGCAGCCTCTTTACGTCCCTTAAGTAGGGTCGTCGGCACGCAGCCTCGTCGTCGCCGCGAATCTTCGTTCCGTGGAATTTATGCAAATGACGACTTGTTCGCGTTTACGAGATGACCGCAAATTAATGGTACATCGCCGCGCGCTCGTGCCGCTGATTCCCGCGTCGGAAGAACTTCCGGTCTCTCGGCGGGAAACTGCTGACTTAAGATCACATGAATTTAACCGCAGTCGATGTGGCGGGGGCTTGTGCGATGAAAAATTCTTCCTCGCGATCGGTGCGCGTGCGTGTTATTTAATCCTATTGCCTGCCGAATTTCTGATCTTGGAAATTTAACAGAGTCAGATGGGTGTGCAGCAGAGTTTTATTCGAGAAGTCGCTTCTCAGTAAGCAAGGAAATTACACTACTCCAGAACAATGCAGAACTTTTATTGTAAAAAGCGACAGAAACCGGCAAAGATCCCGTTTGTTCCCTCAGGACTAACAAATCGTCACTCTGTACGGCTAAAGAAGCGTTCCATCCTCGAGGATAACGCCTCGGGAGCCTCGGGAGGTTCATTCAGACCCGTCGAACTTTTGAGATCCCCAAGACTCCTGAAAGTCGCAGTCTGCCCGACGGCCACACATGGTAAACATAAAAGGAAAGCCTGAAAACCGGCGGGGGGAGGCGTCGATTGGACGTGCGCTAAACGAAGTCCAGGAAGGGCGACGAGAGGGCGGAGAGGGAGGGCGTAATCAAGTCGACCATTAACTCCCGCGTCAGTACTGCGGCGCGACTGCACGACGTGGTTACCATTATTCACGCGCGATAAGGTCTTTAATAAGAGCCGTCGCACCGCCGCTCTTCGCGCGCTTTCTCGTTTTCTGACTTCCGAGAGCGTTTCGCGCGCGGTCTGATCTACGCGAGGCGAGAACCCGATCGCGAAACGCCGCAACGTAGACGGGGCTACGTGCATTCTTCTCGACGGAGCCGGCGTCGACGTTACCATTGTTCCGTTCCCGCCCGTATCCATCCATTTACCGTGCTTGTGTGGTCAGTCGGTGGTGTACGGCCGGTCCAAAGGGCCCCCGGAGGCTACCGAATTACAATGGCGAAAGAGCGGCCGCGGCCTTTCTCCGCGCGCGCGAGAGTCGAGAGACTCGCATACTCGCGCGCACAGCCGCGCAGACAGACGCGGAAGTCGGCCGTAGGCGCAGGTGTGTGCATTTGCATACGCTTTTGTGCCACGGTTATGCGTTATGAGGCACATACGCGGCAATTTTATACGGAATCCCGGCCGGAAAGTGAGCCGACGCGCGTCCCCGCAGCGCGCGAGATCCATCAGCGTGACACGCGGTCGTCAACGCGTAAACGAATGCGAACCGCTTGAATGGGGAGCTGCGAGTCGCCGCACCGGGCCCTGGAGTCTGTTCGCGCGTGCAGTTATTCTCGCTTACGATCGCCTTGTTGCTCCGCTCGTCTTCCGGGTCTCTGTTCGTCTCTGCTCCACGCTCGCTCTCCCCGCGAGCGTCTCAAGTTGGAACGACGTAATGTCAGGGAGCGAGAGAGAGAGAGAGAGAGAGAGAGAGAGAGAGAGAGAGAGAAAGAGAGGGAGGGAGAAAGAGGGAGAAAAAGAGAGATGGCCATGAGAAAGTAATGAAGTATGTCTCTCGATATGAAACACTGGAACGTCGGTTTTATCTGTGTGTGTGTGCGTGTTGACTCTAATTATGATTATAGTTGTACGGAATTCTTTAATCAATGACATAACACAAGTCGAGTATCTTGCCGACAAATATTCGCGCATTGCGCTCGCGCGGCTCACATGTGTTAAATGTTAAGAGTGTCGTGTATACTCTTGATTATTTATGGATACGCCCGATAATCCACGGCGCATGAGAGAAACGTGTTTCGAGTAGTTATCTCTGCTATTCTCGCGGGCATTTCGGCATGAATATATTATTTGCGCGTAACCACGCGGACCGCGCCGACGGGAATATATAACCCGTCAAATTGGTTCGTATCCTTCCTGGCGTAACGATGACGCTAGTTTTAACCGGCCACCAATTGATACCAATTAGATAATTTCGCCCGTAAAGATCAGATTGTAACGGTCATCGCGAAATTTGCCGCGAAACCAGATCAAATAATTATTTTCATTTGAAGGTGATTATTCGGCCGGGATATCCATTACGCAATTATGAAACGATAATTGCAGCTGATTGCAACATTGAAACTTGAGCACCCGCACGATATTCGTCCGTCTTCGTGTTGCGTTGCCTATTATATCGCCGATGGAGTTTCCCGTTCCGCAAGCGATACCTCTCTCGCGTCAAGTTACAAGCCGCAGGCAACTAAATTTTCAATTTTCCAATTTTCCCCGCTGAAACTTTTCACTTCGCTCTCGCTGAAACCACTTGGCAAATTCAACTTTTGAAGCGCTATTTACACCTATCTAATATCTCTTCGTTGAAGTAACGCTAAATTAGGAACTGCCACTCGAAGGCAGTGAAAGAAATGAGCGGAACGAACCGCGCTATCCTCCGGTCGCGCAGAACTGGTCGCAAACGTGACTCGCGACAAAACGCGATTCGCGACACAAAAGTCGCGAAATAAAATAAATAAAACGCAAGGGAGAAGGCCCGTCCGAAGATCGAAGAACGCGGCCGGAAGAAGATGGACGACGAGAAGAAAGAGCGTGGAAAGAGAAGGAGGAGCAGCAGGAGGAGAAGAAGCAGGAGGAAAAAGAGAAAGAGGACCGAGTCACTCGGGCTCGATGGCAAACGCGCATCTCGCGAGCTGAAATTTCAGCCCGCGAGACGGGCATTTATTTCGATTCGCCGCGGCTAGAGCGCAATGCATGGTAAATGCGCGCGTTCGCGCGCTCGCTCGCGTCCCGCATGAATATTTACATCCAGATGGTGTACATAAATAGTACTCAACGAAAAAATGGGTTAGACCGGGGGATATACCCGCGCCGTAGATATCCGCCGGAAGCGGTCGCAAATTCTCCGAGTCTCGCGCGGCACACAACCGCGCATTGCGCATAACTCTCTCGTCGACTCCCTCCCCGCACCTCCTGACTCTTCACTCTCATCCCCCCCCCTCTCTCTCTCTCTCTCTCTCTCTCTCTCTCTGTTCTTCTCTCCTACCCTCGCTTTCTCGTCTCGCGGCTACATTCCGAATTATATTTTTCATTACGAAGCAAACCCTCGGCTGATCCCGTCGAAATTAAAAGTCGACGACGCGCGAGTGCGTTGAATTTTTATCCTTCGCGCGCGCGAAGACGCGCCCTCGAGATCGCCGAATGCACCGTAGACGCGTAGACGCTTGATTCCTCATTAACGGAAGAGGGGGGAAGGGTACTTTTAATTAAGCTTCACGTCGATTAATAAATATTTTGTATTATACAGGGCGGAGGAACATGGCGATTCTGGATTTATCGGTCGTATTACAACGGCACGATATCAGGCTACCGCGATATCATCGAACGCGCGTCGATCGCGCGCCTTGGTGCGACGCTGCGTCTCTTGAGATTCCCGCGGCAATTAGGTCAGAATTATCCCGGCCTGCCGGGCAGTGTGTTGTCAGCGGCGCGAGCGGTATTCCTTTGTGCGACGGCTCCCCTGAAAGGATGATAACGTCGGCGATGGTGTCATTCTCGCGCGCCTCTGTCCGTCCGTCTCTCGATAAACAGCTTTCTCTCGCGCGCGCGCACCAGAGGGATAATTAAATTCGAAAATATTCGAGGAACATTCGAGGCGCGAGCGAAGGGGAAAAGAAAGGCAAGGAGGAAAATGAGGAGGTAGCACGTCAGAGGGTGCACAAGCGCGCGGGCCGTCGGAAAATTTTCGCGACATTTTACGACAAATAACATCTACTTTATTGTCGCGTTCGTGACGAATGGCGGATTACGCGTACGCGCGAAATGAAATATCGCTTTTATCGGGCGAATCATCGTACTCCCGTTCGCTATTCCGAGATCACGTACTGCCTGGCTGGCTGGCTGGCTGGCTGGTCGCGCCATTCGCTCGCGTTTTCACGTTTACGTTCTTCCTATATTTTACACGTATCCAGACTCTAATCTCCCCGTGCGCTCTAATCTCTCTAATCTCTCCGCGTACACACACATACGTTCTACTTTCGGCCGATAAATTGGATCCCCCGAATAACCGTCCTCCAAGTATCTTTAATTCCGCGTAATTAAAAGCGCCGTGTAATTATCCCGGGTGCGCCGTAAGACGCGGGAAATTAACGCGCCGAGAGAAGCCAGTTCGTCCGGGAAGAAGAGAGAGAGAGAGAGAAAGAGGGAAGAAAACGAGCCGGCCGATTTATACATTCTTCTCACACGCGCGCATTCTTACATTCGACGTCGCTCTGACACGGATTACCGAAAAATGATCCCAGCGTCAGGATACGTCAGGAGGATTTCTCGACTCAAACGGTCGATCTACTTTCTCTCCCTCTCTTCGTCTCGCTCACCTTGCTTCTAGCGTGACTACGTAACGACTCCTCCGACTTCTTCAATTCGTCCATCACGTACTCGGTGTCCTCGGCCTCCATCTTGGAGTCGTGGCTATCGCCGTAAGTGCTCACGCGTATCACCTTCGGGCGCTCGCTCTTGTCGCTCGTCAAACTGATCTGGGACGAAAAAGGCGATATGGCGCGACAAAGGACACGAGAATCGCCGTGTCTCCCGCGCGAAAACTCTTACTTGAGATCCGTCCGCGCAGCGATGTCCTCGTGCGGGCCCCGTGGAGGACCTCGCGAGGCCACGACGGCGGCAAACGGCGAGCGGGAAAATGAGGAAGAACGTCATGTTGAGAAGGAACTCTGCTTTCCTGAGGGAACACGGAGGATCGTTGCGTCGCTTCGCGACCGTTCTGCTTGTAGGCTCTCGCGATTGTTCACTTACTCCGTCCTCACCTGCTGCATCTCCTGACATTCCTCCTGCGCGTGTCCGGCTGTACAGGTGCCCCACGTTCGTCCTTCGCCGCGCATTTGCACTTCAACTCCTGTACGAAGTACTCCGACATCTCGCCCGTCGCTAACAGAGAATCAAAACCCCAACGGCTCACCGCCGGTACGCACAAACCGATCAGCCATTTCAGGAATCCTAGAAAGGAATATTTTACCGAATTTTATCGGGCATGTAACATTTTGTGATATAAAGCACGCGAAGATATTCTTTTGACTTTCGGACTTCGACTCGATGGAAGACTAACGAATCGTCGTCGTACGACGTTCGCTAAGCAGCGTGTTATATAATATTCGATAATATTTTATTGGTGTTTTGCTGAAAAATCGAGCCATTACACCGCACTAATATACGTGTACGTTTAACGTAGAATCAAAATTTTGACTCAAAAATCGACCTTCGACGACATTTTCGACTCCTCGACAACTTTGACAAACGCACGGAAAAAATGTCAGTGACAAAATGGAGAGCAGACGGAAACGGGAACGTGTTTAGATTCGGTTGATCGACGACAGTCACCTATGAATTTGATGACACTCACCTATGAAGAGCAAGAGCAGGATTAACGAAACGATAAAGAGCAGCACGTTCACCACAGTGATGTCCGAGAGAAATGCGCCGCGAAGTCCGGTGGCGTGATAAAGCCCGGTCGACATCGGTCGGCAGTCGGTACTGTTCGCGTCGCCCACGCACACGCACGAGCAGCGCGACACGCAGGAGCAGCGATCCATTTTCCGTATCCTTATCCTCCTGGTGGCCACCGGTTCTCCGTGACGGTTCAGTAATTGCACTGGAAACGCGACCGCGCGATTTTTCCCCCTACATACTCGCACGCGATCGGGCCCACGCGCCCGCGCTCGAATTGCGAGAAAGTTTCCTCGTTTCGGGTGCGCTCATAACAAAATAATTGACGTGTTGTATTAACACTAGGTTTTACGGGACCCGTCATTTTGACGGATTTTGAACTTCATGAGCAAAATTACAAAAACCATTACTATTATCTTTTTCCAATTTATGCTGACAATTATTGGCATAATAAAACGAATATATACCCAAATTTATTTCCCCTTCAGCCCTGTAATTTCAGAATTCTGTACGATGTATACCTATCTTTACGGATGCCCGTCAAAATGACGGGTAAGCTAGTTTTATAGTTAATCGTAATCAATCGGTTTTTTTTTTCATGAAATTATTTTTCTGGTGATAAATATACACGTAGGTAGAACGCGGATACTGAATAAGAATCAAAATTCAACGTAAATATCTTTCGATGGCATCGAGCCCGATTTCAAAGCGCCGCGGTCCGTCGAAGCAAGGGATATGTTTCGTGTGCAATGTCAATCGTACATGCCGAAGAGTAAACACAAAGCGATGGGCTCGAGACTAAAACGATCCGCAGTCGTTGAGTTCTTGTCAAAGTGTATAAGTTTGTGTTTATTTATGCAATCGTATCGGATTTAATTAACTTATATTAAGTTCCTTAAGATTGTAATTGTTTTTAAATTAAATTAATCGTTTTCTCTAAAGAAAATACGTGGTTTCCTGTACCCGTCAATTTGACGGGTGTCCTGTAAAGATAGGTATGCAGAAATGTCCGTAAACCTAGTGTTAAACCTAGTGTTAAAGGGAAAAGATGTGAGTTCGTTATGTGAAGCATGACAAAGTTGAAGAAAGCGTGATTTTTAATCCTAAAGGCTACCATCATCCCAATGTCATCCCAAGCTAATTTTTCTTGTTATTGTTTATAGCAAAGTATACGAGAGAATTAATGTGTTTTATCGTAATGTTATCACCGCTGATAGTGTAAATAAATACCTATAAAATTGTGTTATCAGGATAGTTACGTTTTTTAATGAGATCTCACGGGATGAAATTTCCATGGTAGTCTTTAAGAATCAAGCACGATGCGCACGGAAACGATCGGCTATTACGAACACAAAGAGTTCTTATCTGATTAATAGATTACTATGCATTTTTACCGGAACAGTAAAATTCGTCGATTGGGAGCTCGCCGTAAAGATCCAGGCTCATTGTTTCATTCCGTCGCGGTTGAATCGTTCTTCTCGGAAAAATAGCGTTCGTCCAGGTGTCTGGGAGACCGACGGGACAGTCCGCGATCCTCGATCGAAAAGGCACCGGGATCAATCGTTTGTTTGTTATCACAACGGTCAACACGGTGTGATCAGGTGCCGTACAGTCTGTGTACACTTGGCTGATACGGCCGAAAGGTGGTGGTCTGTGGTCTCACCAAACAGTGGGAATTAGATGGAAAGAAAAGTATTCATAGTCCGACCCTATACTTAAGACCGTCTCAGGTTTATCTTTAGATATTGCGCGAGCTTGAGAAGAAAAGTCGAAAACAATTCGAACCGCAAAGACTTAAAACGACCTTAAAGGTAAGACCAAACTATCGATACCGCTCGAAGTTACCGTCGAGACTCCTGGGGTTGGAATTCTCGAGTGACCTGTTTTGCTCGATTGCGGAAAACCCGAGCGTTTACCACGCTCTATCGATCATCCATTAACAGATCGACAGTGCCGCCTACTTGCGATCGCTTCGCTTCGCGTTCTTGAAGTGCAAGAGAAGTGCAAGCAAGTGAATTAAAAAACTCCGCGTTTGTAGGCCTCACGTTAATCGTTACTCTCTCATAGCTCTCTCATAGCTAGACGTCTCTCAATTTCCATTCGAGATACGTCAAACATATTTTTCTCCAGAAAAAGAACGTCACAACGTGCCTCGAGTGAAGTACTCAGCTTTAAATTCACACACTTGAAGATGAATTTTTCAGTTGAACAACGTTTCAGATACAACGTCAGATACGATTCAACCGAAAAGACGGATTAAACTCTGAATAATATTAATACGGACTTGAATCGTCATTCAGAAATAATCGCCATGTTTGGAGGGCGAGTAGAATTTCTCAGCCCTCCCCCTTCTCTCTCTCTCTCTCTCTCTCTCGCTCCCTCCCTCCCTCCCTCCCTCCCTCCCTCCTCCCTCCCTCCCTCTCTTTCCTTCTCTTTTTCTCTCTCCTTCAGGCCACCCTTATTTAGTCAGAGATGCGAGTATCGCTCTCGATACTCACCGTGGCGCGAGCGCGACGTTGTAACTCGGCCTGATTTCGATGTCGATCGCAGACACGTGCGCCGAATGGTACTCCAGAGCGAGGAACTCGCAGCTTCCGCTTCCGTTCGCGCTGTACTTGATGGGCTCGCTCGGCACGGATGCGAAATTGCTCAAGAAGTAACAACCGGGTCGCCCGGCCGCCCGAGCTTCCTGCTGACACGTGACACCAGATCGAACGAAACGAACACAAGCTGACCTTCGACAAGGCCGGCTGGCTGGCGGAAATGTCCAGAAAAGCGAGTCGGTTTCCGACGTGCATTTGCGCGACTACGATGGCCGTCCACCCTCGCAACCATCATACGCTCTCTGATATACCGCGATGACGTATCACAGCTCGCGCGGAGCGAACGCGCGGAGTGAAGTGAGCCGATCGGAAGCCGATCGGGCTTCGCCTCTCTCTCTCTCTCTCTCTCTCTCTCTCTCTCTCTCTCTCTCTCTCTCTCTCTCTCTCTCTCTCTCTCTCAATATTCCGCTGCTTCTTTAACTTTTGAGTATCTAATACGCCGAAACTAATATACAAAGTCTTCGCAGACTCCTGCTGAAACTTCAACTCCGACCACCGACGAGGCAGGAGTAGTAGAGACCGTCAGTGAGGATCTTGTTAAATATTTTTGTGCAAACTGCCTTCCGCGATTATCAGCTTCGCTGACTTGGCATGAATTTTACCGATAGGCGATTATTAACGTATCGATCATTAAGCATGAATTATTTCGCGCGTGGTGCATGGAATGAATCTTTTATTCCATACACCGAGTACGAGTTAACTCGCCCGAGCGTTTCCCGCGAGTTTCGCTGACATTTAATTAGCGCATTAAAGCAACACGCTGATTTTCAAACGACCTTGAGAAAAAGGTTCCCTTTGGTATTCATGTTCTTTTACGTATTTCATCGACGTTAATAAGCACGATTTCACCCGTCTCGGTCTCAGTGGTATGGAGTTTTCAAGAAGTGATTTCCTTCATCGATTATCCTCCGCGCGATTGTTTGCTCCTAAAGCGCTCAAAGAGTTAACGATAGCCTCGTCAGTGCTTTGGCGTTCACAAAGGGGACTTGGCTTTACTTGATGAGCAATTAGATTTTTTAAATCGTTCTCTTATTTGTCAGCTTCCGCGCATTTTTTTCCAAGTTTTATTCTTCCAGTGAATTACGCGACGAAAGTCGCAGAGACGCGCGGAATAAATCTCAATTTACACGTCGAGAGACCTGCGCGGCGCGTCGTTTGCGCGATTACAACGACTGGCTTCAAGAGCGAACACGCGAAACCACGGAACAATAATTCACAGACCGTGACGCGCGTTGTTACTGGCTACAAATTATCCTCCCTCTTCTCCTACCCCTCTCGCCGCGCTCACACGTCGCCTTTCTCTCTCTCTCTCTCTCTCTCTCTCTCTCTCTCTCTCTCTCTCTCTCTCTCTCTCTCTCTCTCTCTCTCTCTCTCTCTCTCTCTCTCCCCCCCCTTTCTTCTTTTTAGATAAAACATTTTCGAATGAAAAGCATCAGACGCGATAAGTTTGCAAATTGCGGATTTTTACGATTCGCGATTTGCAAACTCATTTCGCGCGAACGGCGATTCCACTCGAACTTCGCGTGTGTGGAAGGAGGAAAAGTAAGAGAGAGAGAGAGAGAGAGAGAGAGAAAGAGTCGCCGGACAAATCTCCTCACGACGTTCCGCGGGCGTAAGTATTAAATTCGCGCGCGATAAATCACGGGGCGAGCGAACGAATGGACGGGCGGGCGGACGCACTTAAAGCGTCTCGCGCGTTTATGAGATGACACGACGCGACGCGACGCGACGCCCGAGGACAAGCTATTTCCAGTTGTTTCATTTATTGCACCTGTCATACGTACCGCATCGTGCCTACGGTAGGCCAGCGGCTGATTTTTCAAACAGGTCCCCTTGACACGTTCACACCGGTCCGGCTGGCCGGCAAACGCTGCGAATCCCACGCCCGCTTTGTCGCACTCGTCGCCGTTCTCGTTCACGCGGTCCGCCGGCACCACGAGATACTCGTTTGCTCCGTCTGCGTCGAACAGCGACATGTCATGGTTTGACAAAACGATCGGGTTCATTATGCGACCACCTAACTCCTTATTGACGATATCCTTGGTCGTCGAAGAGATGACAATCGATGATTGAATGCAATATGATATCTCGCAAACGACAGACTGAAAATTTGCCTGTGAGAACAATCGAGCCCGACTTCTCGCTCAAATTACACTTAAATTCTCAATTTTAACCCTTTGCACTCGGAATGCCAGCACAGCTGGCATTAACATTTATTCCGGCAACTCGGAACGCCAGCTGTGCTGGCATGAAAAAGATTGAAAGACAGAAAGCAATGAAATAATACAATGCGGCGACAACATTAAAGAAAATAAAGATCCCATGTTGTTGAGTAATGATCCCAGTTTCTCTAGGAAATTATATTTATTTTATTATCGAGTTGGCGGAAGGAAATGTGAAAATATTCCCTTTCCAATTACGGTAAAGACGCGCGCAGGTTCATTCCTTCATATCGCGAAGTCGATGTACACGAAACCGTACTTGCACGACCGCAATTTTGAGAATAGCATTGCGATAGCGTTCGCTACCTTCGACAGGATATTCGGAGCCTTTTGATGTCACCGACGATGGCACCAAAAGACGATCGCCAGCGACGTTCAAATTAGGAAGCTCCGCCCGCCCCGTCGTTTCCGCTTCGTTGTAGGCGAAAACGATCGTATCTTCGCCGCTTTTGTGGCGCCTGTTGAACGTGCCCAATCTGATGGCATAAACGACCTGTCTAGCGTAAAGTTTATCGAGCCTCTTCGAATACTCGAGAGCGCATTTAACCGCGCGAGAAAGAGACGGAGAGAGACTCTCACCTGATTGTGGAGTTTCCGGTGAGATCCCGCCAGTAAGTCGAACCATTCGCCAAGGCGCGTTTTTCGTAAACCTGCAGATACACCGTGTGCTCGACGATAGGATCTTCCAGTTGATACACCGAGTACCTGAGGAATTTTTCCGGCGTTCAGTTCCGACGAACGAGCTACCCTTCGGAGCGAATTCGCGAAATCGATAGCGCCCTACATAGAAAATTTCCTCGGATCTAATTGGGATCCTGTCAATTCGATTCCCCGGAGAAACGATAAATTGAATGATTGCAGGGGAGATTTAGATTCAGTTTATAAGTGTGATGTTTCCAATGCGCGATTGTAAGTGGAAAATTTTAGCAGATCCCGTACGCACTTTCCGACGCATTTTGCCAAACGATTTTTTTGATTTTCATTTCACATCAGAGTAAAACAAACTACATATGAGACTTTTGGAATATGGTGCAATTTACAGGTACAAACATTTTATATAAAAAGATATCCCTAGTGTTCAAATATTTTATTTTCTTTTTCAGTTTTTATTATATAAAATCTAATAGTCACGGCGTGGAAATGGGATTCTCCGTTTGATTTCATAAAAAGCATACTAATCTCACTCATGGGAAAAGCGCGTGTTTTCGCGGTATTTCTGTCTTGATTCTAAAAAACCGCATTCGAGATAAAAATAGAGCTCCCCCCCGATGGATATCGTAATGAGTAAATCTATTTGGAGTCAAATGTGTGCATTTTGATTTAAATTTACGCTGACTGTAGGAAAATTCTCATGCAGACTGCGACGACAAACATAGATGGAAATACATGAACGCGTTCGCTCGACACACGCAACGACTTTTGAGAGGCGTCGAAAAAAATATTATAAAGCGGCGTTTATCGTGTCGATCAACCTCCTGATTAATTCGCGGCGTATCGACCGCGAGTGTAAAAGCACTAGACACAAAGCGGTCCAGTCTTCGCTTTTGTTACGTCTGCAACTTACAATTGTTATCGCGCGCGGCATTGTGCGTGGGAAACTGGAAAACGAATGATCGAGGACTATTGGCCGCATTGTTTTAATGTTTTAATCAATCGCCGGGGTGCGCGCGCTTCCATTGTGTGCGTGATTTGCCGCGCGATTCTTCCAAACCAATTATCGGGAGACGTTGAAAAACAAGCCCGTAACCGTAATGACTAATATAAAAAATATTCCGCTATACGCGCCCAATAATAGCATTATTTTCAGCCGGTGAATTCATAAAATCGAGCTTTCAATGAATACTTGCGTTTCACGCGACTAACTTTATAACGTGCGTGCGATTCGGATTATATTTGTACGCTCCTTCCGGTGTTTATTATTTCAACTCCAAACTTCGTTAAATCTCTGAATCCTACCATATATTTTTTTTTCATATATTTTTTCATTTTCCCGCGCGCGCGTTATTAATTTCTAGATTTACTTTTCGCACATATTATCTCAACTTTACAGTATTTCCTTCCGTTAAATTTGCAAATAGTATCGAAAGCAGAAGCGGTCTCGATCTGAGATCACATTAGCGCACAGTGCAAAATACAAAAGTTAATATGACCATATTTAAGGGAACTCCGACGTAACGAATGAAATCATAAAAATAACCTGCAAGAGACACGCGAGGATTAGCCCTGGTCTACGATAGGTGATTTAAGCTTTAAGCTATAAGAAATTAACCAACGGCAGTCGATTATTTTTCTCACATTCAACTGTAATTGATTAATTTCTAATAGCTTAAAGCTTAAATCACCTGTTGTAGATCAGGACTTGCTTGCGTTTAAATTATGCGTATAAAGCCAGTTAATACCGCGCGAAGAGAATTATATAATGGGAATTAGCATAGCGTAGAATAGCATAGCGGAGGGAAAAGCGATATTCCACCTTAATTTGCGATTCCCCCATTTGCGTTTAAAAAGCTGTTGTTTGTGCTTTGGAGGAGAATATTTAACAAAATACAATATTAAACAGAATTATGTTTTCCCTGACGTGGCAGAACGGTCCGCCGGCAGTCTACTTCCGCGTTGTCGCAAGATACGGCAAAGTAGAAAAAAATTTATACGAAGATCCACGTACACACACATACACACACACACACTCTCTCTCTCTCTCTCTCTCTCTCTCTCTCTCTCTCTCTCTCTCTCTCTCTCTCACCCACGTGACATTCTCGCGCCGTGCAACGCGGAGAACCCGCGGAGAGCAACGAATCCGCGGAATTAGGCAGCGTCGGGGAAGCTGCCGCGCGCGCCGACCGCGTCCTCCCTTCTCAGAGGAGACATAACGGCACTCGACATGAATCACCCGTTCGATCGCGATCCCCTTAAATCCCCATCGCCGACCTACCATAAATCACTGAAGCGCAAACAATGCGCGGACTCCAGATACTTGGCCGCATCGATATTCGCCGGGTGTCCGCGATCCGTGCAATCTTGACCGCCCCGGATTTGCGCTCGGTTCGCACGATCGACCTTCGGCTCGTCCTCGCGCGACCGCCGCGACCCCGCGTCTCCAGCCGCCGCGGATTCGGCCAGACTTTCCGCAACGTCCAGGCGTCCGGGTGGTAGTCGCAGCGCCGCGACGTCATCGGCGATGTCATGCGACGGCTCCTCCGACTCGAGAGACGTCATTAATAAGCGTCTCCCGGAACGCTTCTTAATCCCCGAAGTATCTCTCGTTCGTTGACTTCCTTTCTTCTTCTTCTTCTTCCTCCTCCTCCTCGCCCTCTGCCAATCCTTCCTCTTTTCCTCGCGGTACTTCTTCTTCGTTTTGCCGGCCGTCGGGCTCGACGGAGTCTTCTGTCGCTTGCTGAGCGCGCGGTTGTCCTGCCGGAAATCGCGACGCTCGCCGACCTCCCTTTTCTTGCTCGCGGCGCTAAGAGACACCGCGAGATTATGGGATCTGTCGCGGGGAGTAATGAGACTAATTACGTGGAACTCTACAAGGAACGCTCGAGTTTTCTTTTATAATCGCGGGTCTTTCTCGAGCGTACTCTCGATGGAGGTGGATGGACAGTTGAGAAACGGACGTTCCCCGGTGAAATATGATAAATTCGGTGGAAATACACGGAGAGAACCTTATAAGGAAAATCATTGTGGGATTCTTTGTAAACGGGAAGCGGCCGACATTCGGCCGGAATTTATTTGCCTTCCGTTTTTACGCACGCTATGCACGTGTTTCACATGAATTTACATTTTAGGAAGTAAAGTCTGATTTAAAAAAAAAACAAGCTATCACGTTTTAGAAAAATTTAAAACGTTTCGTATGAAAAGACCTATATATATATATATACGAGGGATTTTATGAAAATATATTCTATATTTCATATTCATATATGACACGCTGCTGTATTCATGTGCCACAGTTCTCTCCGTGCAAATCAAATCCGAATCAAACGAGTGAAATAATCCGGCGAAAATTCCTCGTTAAATTTTTCCTCGCGAAATTCATCTCGCTCCTCCTATAACGAACCTCGCGTGCTCGTCCGCGATTTGCTCGCGCAGCGAGGAGCCGCGAGGAGTCCTGTCACCGAGACCGGACGAAGTCAACGTCAGCGCACATCGAATCGCGTCTGCCGCATTGCCGGTCGAAGCACCCTCGACGAGGCTCGCAGCCGCTGGATCATCCCCTTCGACGCGTCCTCTGGCCTCGAACAAATCACCTGCACCAGTTCCGCCGCGATTTAGGTTACCGGGTCGGTTAATCTCGCCGGCGACACGCCGAAATACGAGTTTTTCCGGCGTCGCAGCCCCTCCGGCTGGCGCTTCGCGCGATTCTTCAAGCTTCTTCTGCAACGGCAGCTGCTGCGCGTCTGGCCGTTGCTCCCCGGTCCAATTTGTGGCGGAAGTTCCTTCTCGCGCGGAATTATTGAGCAATTTCGTCCTCGTGGCGCAGTCGCGACCCGACCTCGTCGTCTTGACTTTCTTCGTGGACTTCTCCGAGCGTTCGAGCCGCGTCGAGCCGATTATATCGTTATTAACGACACCGCGTGATTTTGAGCGACGAAGCCCGCGGCTGTCGCGCAACCCCGAGGCCGGCTGCTGGTCCTCGGGAGACCTCATTACGTTATCCTTCTCGGAGACGACAGTTACTTGTTTACCGAGGCGAAGTCGACCGACAACGCTTCGAGTTCGACCTCGTGGCCGCGGGGCTGGACGACGGCGACTCGCCTGGCTGTCGTGCGACCGGCGCTCCCTCCCTCTCGAATTCGCTTCCGGTTCGTTAACGGGAACGTTCCTCGAGTCCTTCCTCGCGTGCGTCAGAACGACGCTCGTGTTTCGCCGCAGCGCGACCTCCTTTCCGCGAGGCGACTTTTGTGCGGACTCATAAAATAGAAAGTACCCGGACGTTGAAGAAGAGGAGGAAGTCCTCAGGAAGGATACAGTTGCGCCGTGAACCTTCCTCCTCGTGGAAGTTTCAAAGAGCCCGGAGAGGTCGTCCTTCTTGAGCCCCGCTTCGTCGCGAGGGCTTGGTGGAGTGGACGCCGTCGGCCGAGACGATGCTTCGGAAGTGAAGGACTCGGCCGGCGACGACGATGATCCGTCGCGGAGCCTCTGAGCGATCGTCGGTCGCCATTCGGTACTCGTGAGATCCTGTCTCGTCCGCTCTGACGACGTCGTCGTCGTCGTCGTCGTCGTCGTCGTCGTCGTCGTCGTCCTGTCGCCGATACTCTTCAGCTTCGCGGCGTTATTCCCGTTGAGATCTTCTCGGCACGCGTCATTTACGAGCACGTTCTTCGCGCGGATCATCGTATTTCCGATCTGGGTCCTGGCGGGACAAGGAGGACGCTTCGTGTCCTCCGCGACTATCCTCAGCAGGCTCGTCATGAACTTTACGATCTCCATCATGTTCTTCACGCGAATCGCGTCGGTCGAAGTGTCGTTATATTTACCGCACAGTGTCTCGGCGCTGATCGCGCGTTCGGTTGAACTCTTGGAAACGCCATGCTGCGGCTTGGCTGCGGAGGAAAGCGAAGATCTCGTGGTGCTCCTCGTGTTCCACTCAGGTGGATCGTCGCCGTGATATTCGCTCGAGATCGACGACCGGAGCGAAGTCGACTCCACCGTCGTTTCGGGAGGCTCGAGTTTCCGTGCGGTTGCCGGCATCTTGTAGCACTCGCCGGAAGTGACGTTTCGCGAGTCGTCCTCCTTGCCGCTCGCAGAAGCAATGCTCGTTTGCTCGATCTTGACGAGCATCAACGGCACACCGCGAAGAGTCGTCAAGTCGGATCGATTCGAGTCAATCGGAGGAGTGGCTTCGGCTCGGCATCGAGATCCTTCGGTCGCGTCCTCTCGGTTCTCTGGGCTGCTGTTATCGTTATTATTATTATTATTATTATTATTATTATTATTATTATATTCAGCATATCGGGAGACAAATCTTTTGGTTATCAGAAACATGCATGTTAATTTTGAGTTAAATGCCAGAATTAAATAGAGAATGGATTAATATCAGTGACAACACGCATCGTAATAATCAACAAATCATGTGATAAATATCTAATTGGCAAATATATATATGCATCTATCTAATTAATAAATCATAATATATTAATTTATATAATAATAATATAATATATAATAATAATAATAATAATAATCAACGGAAAAAATCTTTTAATTACGCAATGCAGCAGAGACGAAATAAGAGTAGGGACAAAAAGCAATGGAAAGAGAGCGAAAAACCAAATAATTTAAGAGGTAAATTTTATTTACCCTGCACATGAGTACGTATAAACGAAAAAATAGGTGAATAAATTAGAGCGAACGAACATTTACAAGCAAGTCCAAGGCAGAAGTTTCATTCAGGTTTTTTCCCGAGCTTACTGCGGAGCACAGCGCGAGAATCGATAGCTCAGGAGAAGAATTCCTTACCTAGTACGCGTATTATTGATCAGGACGGAGCCCAAAATGTCCGGGAAGTATACCGAACTCGCGGACGAGCGACGATCCAATTTGTCGAGCGCCCCATCGCCCCTTCGCCGAGGTATCGTCCCGCCGCCCGACGACCCTCTCGAGTGGTCCGTTAGAAAGACCTGCTTGGCCGTCCTCGAGTTCCCACGGACGTCCTTGTCCAATCTCTTCTTGACCCGCGAGGACTTCTCACCTGTTCGTTCCCGCTCGTCCTCGCTGCTGTGCGCCGAATCGAGAAACTTGGCGCGGGACTTTGTCGTGACTTCGCGCGCATCTGTCTTGGCGAATTCCCGACCCTGCGAGTCGGACTCGGTTAATGAATCCTGCGCTTCGTCCTTCGCGTGTCCACCTCGCGAGGTCGACGGGTCGAACGCGAATTCCGCTTTCGGACGGTCGGCCGGAGGCCGGAGATGAATGACGGTGTCATCAGCCGTGGAGGTGACGTCGGAGACTGACGATTCGTTCGTGAGAACGAATCTTGTCGGGGTGTCCTCGGGAATGGCGTCGAAGCTTATGAGCATCGGCGTCTGATTGCGGCCGCCGTTCACGTGAATCCTCCCACTGAGCGAGATCCTGATGTTCCCTTCGTTTCCCGACGCCGCAAAATTCGACGAAGGGCCGAGTGTCGCTCGAATAATCGGCCGATCAGCCGGGCTGGTTGCAGCAGAAGAGTCAGTGAAGTCCTGCGCGTGAAATACCGCGGGCGTCGATTGCTTAACGCGAAGAGACTCGTCGCCGGATTCCCCGCCGAGCGGCAGCAACTCTTCGTCGACCTCCTCAGGAGGAGTTCGAGAACTTCCTGAAGCACCTTCACGATTATCGGGATATTTTTGCTCTTCGGGAATCATCTGATTAACAGCTACGTTCCCAGCAACAGATTGCTCCTCCATTTCGAGAGGTGCTTCGGGAGCTTCGGGAGAACTTCCCGAAGCACCTCCGCTGTCACCGGAGTTCCCCTTCCGATCGGCGATCTCGTCGTTAGCTGTATTTTCGCCGATAGATTTCTCTTCCGCGAATTCCTCGAATGGAGCTTCCGGAGTGGTCGCGACGTCGCGCGTTCCTTCCTCCGTCAGAGCTACATTCTCGACGTTGATATTCCCGGCTGCCGATCGATACGTCTCGGCCGTCGCTTTCCGCCGATCTTGCTCTTCACGCGACTCCGATCTCTCCTCGGGATCCGATAGATCGTCGCTGCCGGCGATGGCTTCATTATCGCCGGCCGCGTCGTTCCTCCCATTTGTCTCGCCGTCCTCGTCCCCGTAATACTCATCATCGGCATCCTCGACGTGGCTGAGTTCTTCACTCGCCAACAGCCGTCTGCCGGATCGGCGTCGTAGATCCGCCGATCGATCGGCGCGCTCCTCGTTTCTCCCCGCGATGCTCATCTCGATACCTCCTTCGTCCGACGCCGACGACGGCTCCCGTTTTCCGATCGCGCCGATAATCTCGCGGACGGTGTCGCGGGCCCATCCCTGCAGACGTCGAGGAGACCATCGTCCCCCGGTGGAAACGCCGCGCGCCCGGAGGTCCGCGGCGCTTCCATTAATCTTCCTCCCAGCTCCCTCACGTTGTTTTGCGGCGCGAAACGACGGCCGGGTGTTTTCATCGGCATCTTCTCGAACCGCGGCGTCGGGATTGACTGCGCGATTCTTCGTCTTATCCTTATTATCATTACCGTAATTTTATTATTACTATTATTATTAACCTTCAAAGGCTATCACGATCAATTTCACCTCGTGCGAATTTCGCTCTCGTTAAATGTTAAATAATTTCTCTACTTTTCAAATATTCAATAATAATGAAACGTTTAATGAATTTCAATATTGGATAATAATGAAACGTTTAATTATACTTGTTTGACTTTTTTGTTTCTAAGATAAAAAATACATACCGAGACGAAATTTCACTCATGACAGCATTAGCATGATTTTCCTTGATGGTAGCTTTTAAGGATTAGATGTACGGTGGCTAATCATCTCGTTTGCCGCCGAGAGAAAGAAATATATTGTCACCCAAAGAGACTCTTAACACAGAGGCAAAATGCGTTCGACAGAAAGAGAGAGAAAGAGAGAGAGAGAGAGAGAGAGAGAGAGAGAAAATCGGTTTCGCGTTGAAGAAAGGTTCGGAGACGTTAGAAAAATGTATGCTTTATGCGGAGAATCCACCGTCTCGCGTGCTCGGTCGATTAATTTCGGCTTAGATTTCTCCGTCGCGGGGCGTCGCGGTGCAAAGAAATCAAGAACAAGCGGTCTTTGAGACTCTCGCCTGAAATGGCTTATCACTCACCGCCGTCGGCGTCTCCGTCGACCTCGCGTCGCCCGTATCCGTTTCAGCGGCACTTTTGTCTCGTTCCTTGGGACTTCTTGCGCAGCCTGGTAATATCCTGACTGGCGGTTCGCGCGCCACCAGCGCGGTGCTCGACAAATTGTCCTCGGCCTTTTCGCTTCTTGCGTCCTCCGTTCCCGGCTTCAGCGTCACCGCGATCATCCTGTCGATCACGGCCGACCACTCACGGCCGGGTCCCACCGCGTCCATCGTTGCCCGATCCATTTCCATTCTCTCGCGCGCCGAGCCGACCGAAGACGAAGCCGAGACGACCATGGCCTCACCGACTTCCCCAAATGCGTTGTCCTTCACGCGACGTCGCTCTGAGCCGGTCAAATTCCCCGGCTCGTTCTGTGCGTGCCGTGTTGCCTCTCGCGCAGCCGAGTCAAAATGTCGCTCGTCGATGCCATTAGCGGTACGTGGCGCCGTAACGATGTCCGGCAGCAAAAGAGCAGCCTTGCTCTTTTGTGCTTGCCGCTGCTGAGTCGCGCGAGCACGTCGAGAAGATTGCCGACGCACAGCAGGATCATTCAATCCGCCGGCTAATCCGTTCCCAATCTCCGAACGCGATTCACTCGCGTCTGCTGTGCTCGAGGACTCTGCGTTTTTACTCGCGGCCGTTCTCGCCGCGTTCTTGTCCTCTCGCTCGTCGTAATCGTAAAAGATCGGAGAATCGCGAGCGCACGGCTCGCGGATAAGGTCCGACCTTTCGGTTCTCATCCCCGCGACGCGAGTCAACTCAGTCCGTCCCGTCCAAGTGGAAGCGTCCTGAGAACATTTCCTCGTGTATCTTAATTGTATTAACCTTAGGCCCGTATTACGCCTTTGAAGAAAAAAGCAAAAATAGTTTGTAAAAGAAAACACGAAGAAATGATAAAACGGAATAACATGAGGGGAGTCCAGCCGATACAGAAGAATAAACCACGACATTTTTTTAAGACGGCATTCCTCGTTGATAACTCGAGTGCGTAAATCAACAAAATATCCCACCTTCGACTCGCGCCGCCGCTTCCTTTCTCTTGCTCCTTCGTCCTGCCGCAGGAGCTCGGACCTGTTCGCGGCGATTACCTGTTGCATTTCCGTCGCGCGATACCAAGGATGATCCTTATCCTCATCGGCACTCGTTGTCTTCGCGCTCGAAGCGACGTCGCCATGATTAGCTCTCCGTTGCTGTTCTCCGTTCTCTCCTTTCTCGCTCGACACCCCCGGCGTTCTCCTCGCGAAACCTGCGTTCGATCTTGCCGCTCGAGGAATCTGCTCAACGAACAATGGTCGACGGCTGAAAGCCGTCATCACTCAAGGTGATGACACCCTGGCGACACCATGTGTCAAGGCCAAGATCGGGTTTGCTAATCGAAATATTGTGGCACACAACAACGGCACCAATGAATCACAATGAATGACATTTAGAAAGCCTACAAATCGACTACAAAGCCTACAAAAATCCAGAACGGCGGGAGAATATTTTAATTCAGAATAATTATATTAGAAGGCTGAAAAAAGACTACAGCTTTTGCATACACCTAATAATTACCGGGGCGGTCGCCGGCTGACCGGCCGTCGTGGCCGGCGTCTCGTCGACGAACGTGCTGTCGTCTAAGGAGACCTCGTCGTGCAGCTCCTCGGGCGACGGCTTCAGCGCGTACTCCGCCGGGCGTATCGACGGCCTGAAGGCCGCGTCTGTGATCCTGGTGGTGGTCGCCAAGGCCATCGTGGACCGAGCGTCGTCGTCCTCGGGCGGCAAGGTCTCCGCTTCCGTCATCTCGTAGAAGGTCGACATGCCCGGCATGATCGGCGTGTAGCCCGCGTATTGCCTCACGACTCGCTCCACCAGCTTGGCGATCTCCTCGTCGTTCTCGAGGGAGCCTCGCGACATCGCCGTGAAGTCGTCCTGGTAGTCGATGACATCGGCGTCGCGCGGAGTCCCCGACGAGGCTTCTCTCGTGAAGAGACTCGTCCGCGTCGCGATGAAGTCGCTCGTGTCGTCTGGGCTCGTCGATTGCTTGAAATTGATTTCCTCCGGAACCTCCTTCGAAGCGCGGAGCTCGGTCTCGCGAGCGATCGCTGTCGACGGGAAGGTGTCGACGGCGACAGTCGCCGAATTTTCTTCCGCCTCGCGGTCGACGGTGGTATCGTCCGTTCGCACGACGATCCCTGACGGAATCGCGCTAATTAAACCGTGCTCGTCGATTGGCACTATAGGCTGCGGAGTCGCGGGAGAATTCCCATCGGCGGTCGGGCGGCCGGGCAGTTCCGCGGGATGCCGATACTTCGGGGACAAGGCGACGCGAATCGTGATCGGATTATCCGACTCGGCGTTCCCTCGCGAAAACAAATCGCCGCGCGCTGCACCCGGAATTTCGGGCGTACCGACTGGCGTGACCTCGCGCGAGCCTGTGACCTGGCCCGGCGGCAGATTCTGCGGGGTTTCCGCGACACTGCCGGCTTCGACAGAGTCCTCCTGCAGGACGTTGCTTATTCGGGCGAGCTTGTCCTCAATCCGCTTATCGACGTTGCTCTCTTTGCCGCTGCCTTCATTGCTGAAGAATAATGCATTATCGCTCTTCTTCTCGGGCCGGGCTTTCCTGTAGGAGTGGCCGCTCTCTAAAATCACCTGCTTCCTCGCGCTCCCCTCGCCGCCGCTCTTCTTCGATATCTTGCGCGTGGGATTGGCATTGTTATTGTTATTATAACTATATGGAAAATAATTCTCCCTTTGTGTTTTGAGAAAAAAAAATATAGTCGCCTATGGAGAAAAATCAACAGACTCGAGAAGGACAGTTATTTTTATGTGGAAAAGCGTCGCGCTCTACGCGGAATGTTTAAGCTGCTCGATCGTTTCGTCCACGTTTTGTTTATAATAAATGTCTATAATAATTAGTCCGCATCGTATGTCATCTCGCCTACTTTAAAGCAGGTTGTGAAAAACCTAATTAATTTTTCATGATTTGTTGCCCTTCCACATCATCGAAACTTCTCACCTGCTATTTTTGTTTTCTGTCTCTGTTTTTCGTTTCTTTTCCTTCTCTCCTTGTAAAGATCGGGTTTAAAAAGCACGTATAGCATCAAAGGGGAGTATAATCTCCCAAAGGAAAATTAATTAAATTAATTAATTTGCCTCTGAGCGTGACGCACTTAAAAAGCCCGGCAATGAGCTACCTTGGGTCGCGCGTGGTAATCCACGAAGACTTGCATGTCGCGCGGCGAGTCCTCGTTCCGCGGCTCCGACACCCCGTCCTCGGCGACCGCGGCAAGAGGAGGATCTTCCTCTCCGCTGCGAAGATGCCTGCGAAGACGTCCCGGTAAGAGACGGCTCTCGCGCCTGGCAAGCGTCCCGTCGGCGGATCCGCGGCGTCGAGGGTCCGCGCGTTCTCCTCGCGACTCGCGCCCCGGCAAGAAATCCTCGTAGCTCCTCGAACTCCTCCCGCCGATGTCCTTGCCGCCGCGAAACTTCCCCCAGCCCTTCTTCCACTTGCGCAACTTCTCGCGGGGCTTCGGGCGGCCGTGATTGTTTTTCAAGTTCACGACTTTCGACGCGCGCTCCGGCGAGTTCTCGCTCGTCCTCTCGTTTGCTGCGGCTGACGAGCCGCGGCTTCGCAACGACGATCCCCCTGGCGAAGGAGGGCGAGCGACGGCCGCGGGCGACTCCGCCGGCGAGACCTCGCCGGGAGCGGAAGGATTTCGCGACCTCGTGAAAGCCGCGGCGACGGGGATTCGCGTGGATGCATTAGCATTTCCCTCCTGCCTCTCGTCGCGCGCATTATCGTTTCGAGTCGCGACTGCACTTAAGTGCCGCCTCTCGAGCGGCGCGTTTCCCGACGCGTTAACGTTACCCGAGACCCTCGCCAGTGTCCTAAATCCACATCGCGACTCTTCGCTGCGCTCCGTCGCCGAGAGCGTCTCCGATAACACGATTTTCGAAAGCAACGCGAACGCTGCTGCTGCCGCCCCCTTGGGATCGCCCGATTTCGTCGTGATCCACGCCGGCGTGGTTACGTCGTAATTAATGCTCTCGTTGTTAGCGCGTCCGCCATGCGAGGCGCCAGCCGAGCTGAAGAGTTCGCCGGTCGTTGCGACGGAAGTTCCGCCGGCGGGCGCATTCTTCTCCGTCCGCCTCGAAAATTGACCCTCCCCCAGAATTCGCGGCGACGCGCCGTCAGAGTGGTACACGCTCGATGGCGACGTCGATGTGTAATCGGAGGTATTTTCCAGCCGAACTGCGCTGCCAGATCGATCCCGCGCCTTCTCCCCGTGACTTCCGCCCTCCGACCGCGTGCTCGTCGCCGACCCGTCGCAGCGTTCCCCCGGACCGGGATACCTTCAGAGTTGTTGAGAAATGTTCGGAAAGAGAGAGAGAGAGAGAGAGAGAGATTTCGTTTCTTGTTGAACTTTAAAATTGTTGCTGAGCTGCGACGATTGACACGTGGAACGTATATTTCAAACACGTACGAATTAATAAGAGGGGACGTTCTCATTGGCTGATGAATGCTGTTTTGCTGAGGAAACAAAAACCACAAAATAAACGTTCCATCTCGTTGGGTCAAATTATATTAAATTATAATGATAGATAAAAAAATTATATGAAAAAGTTAAATTTCTTTGAATTAAATCTTTTGTGTTTTTGATATTTTTGAAATTAATTCTTTCGAGTTACATTTTTTCCCGCCACACAGTTTTCTTCAGAAAAATGTCTTGGACATCTGCCTAAAGTATACCGAGAAGCAGGTTACGTCGTGAATATTGATCTAATGTCTCAAACATGTCCAGAAGCTTCAAACAAAATGTCTCAAGCATCTCAACTCCGGATACCTTCGGTCTCCCTCGCTGATACCATCCTCTCGCTTGTCTCCGGATCTCCTTGCGATCGACCCTTGCGGGTCGTTCACGGCCGATCCGCCGCGATCGATGAAAGATCGGCCGTCGCCGATTCCCAGGCTCGATTCTCCGGGTCCACTTCGCGAATCGTCGAGATTGCTGGCGCTATCGCTCTCGCCGGACAAATCCTCGTTCTCCTCGTACTTCTCACTCGCCGCCTTCGCCTTCTCCCTCATAGCTTGTTCGTAGACCGCGTCGATGTACGCCTCGATCTTGCCGCGGGTCTGCATGGAGTCAAGGAGGACGTTCCCGAGGAAAGGCGACGACGTTTCCGCGCGACTCGCGTTGCCCGACCACCAGAACTCCTGACGGTCCTGCGGAGGTCCCGCAGACCGTCTCGGCGTGTTGTCTCCGTGTAGTTCTTCCTGTTTGTCGCGTCTCCGAGGCGACGCTCGCTCGCCAAGTGGGCCATTAACAGCGGAAGTGTCGCGGCTCGCTGCTCGTCGCGCGCCGTCGTTCACCACCTCGCCGGCGCGAGCCCCATCTTCGAGCCCGACCTGGCGCGATGCCTTCGAGTTGGCAAATAAATCCGCGGTCGATTCGGACCTGTTGCAAGGTCTGTTTGCGCTGTGGTAGTCCCGCGGCCGGTCGCTCGACTTGGCGACCGGGCGAGAACTTTCGACTCGCCGCCGCGAAGCCGCCGCCGCGTCGTCCACTCGCCGCGACTCGCAAGAACAGCAGAAGCCCTGAAAGCGAACCGTCGTCTTGTCGGCAGCGAACGTGTGCGGCTCTTGCCCGAGAAGTGACTTGCCCAAAGTTTAATTAAATGGCTGCCCGTTGTCGAGACCGGCACGGACAAGCTGCCGTGTTAACGCCCAGCGTCTCCGGATTGTTTCTGTATCTCGGGGAAGGGAGGGAGGGAACGCGCGCCTTCGATCGCAGCGGTTTTGTTGTGCGATGGCAAAAGTTTCGTATGAAACGTCTTGTGACGCAGCTTGTCGTGCAATAATTGCAATTCGGAGACGCTCGCGTATCACGAGACAGCCGGAAATACCTGTTTCGACGAAGCTTTGCACGCACCGAGAGAAAAGGACAGTTAATTATTGAAAGTATAGTTACCTTTCGCTTCGACTATATCTTCTTGTTGTTCTGGCAAAAATGCAGCAGAATCAATTGCGATATACACATATATGGTTATTATTGCTAACGCCGTATATAGTGAGACTCGTTATAAAAATAGTTCCCTCCCCTCTCTCTCCCTCTCGACTATAATTCTTCCACTATATGCGATTATAGTTACAAATACCGAACTTTCGTACTTTTCTCTCAGTGCACGTATGCGGGCTCCCGTGGATTAATAGGCGAACTTGTAAAGTTTCAGTTGACATCAAAACTGTCTAAAGGGTTTTAGGTCACTGCATGAACAGTGCTTACTTGAAACTTGTCTCCAACAAGATACTCAGCTCGAAGTTTGGAGTTGAAACTGAGTTTTCAGAGATTGAATCTTATGATATACGTGACATTACATTCGCAATGGCGATTCAGCCGAAAAACTCGCATTCAACGCTAAACTCCAATTTCAATGTCCGTCAACGATTATGTTAGTACACGACTTGGAGCGGCTTTCGATTTTCCTCGACATGTCTCTTAGGTTATTCGAAGTATAAAAAAATGTTGTACAAAAGCGGCGGAAAGGCCGCTTCACTGCTTAAAACAGTCTTTTGGCCTCCAATCGAAAATTTCTACATTCATTGGTGTGTGCAAGGTATTGTTAAAATGATAATCTCGCGCAAGGTTTTCTTCGTCAGTGGCGATGTTATTCACGATAATAACCGCGATGTGAAGACAATCAACGAGTCAACGAGCGATCGTTGCGTGCACCCACGTATGTAACATGAGAATTTTTACTTGACTAAACGGTATCGGCTCGCCATCGATCAACATTTGCCCGCAGGTTGGCTCGTACGAGCCGTCGTTGCATCCGGTGAAGTTCTCTCGTCGATTGTTGACGATTTCCTCCTTCGCCTCGGCGTTAACAATCTGTTGCGAAACGATCGATGCGTGAGAAACGTTTCCAGTTGTATCGAGACGCGAAATGTGCGCCGATAATTGAGACCATGCGGAAGAATGCATGCTGGGGGAGAGGAGAGGAGAAGAGAGAGAGAGAGAGAGAGAGAGAGAGACCATACGGGAAATTTAATGTAAAATATTTACAACACTTACACCTTGAAACCTGAGCCCATACAAGTGCAGCAAAGGCTCTTGACGGATTTTTATGACGTACGGATTGTGCAGTCGGATTTTCCGCTTTCTTATGGGATCTACCACGTGATCCACCAGCACGAACTCCTCTCGCGTGTTTGTCTAATAGAATACATGCATATCTCTGATATAATCCTTTACTTAATATTTGTCTGCACACTAAAAAGTGACTAAAAAATTCTTCCGTATTACACATGTCATATATATCATATTTTAAGAAGTGAAAAGGAATCTATTATTAAAAAGTTTGCTATATTCCTCAGTGAGGTAAACTCCACTGGCAATCTATTTCTGCACTACTATAAGACATAATAAAATTTATTTAATTTATTTATTTGATTTTATGTCAAAATAGTAAATTCGATTTTTTCGGGACGATCAATGATTCACGCTTTAGCGATACCTTCTCGATGTTGTTAATCTTCATGGTAATGACGACTTTCCTTCCGCAATTCCGCGTTGGAGCTGTCGAGTGCTGGCACGACGCTTCTTCGCTGGAAAGATAGTCGTAGTAAATATTCGCGGTAATTTGCTCACGTCGTGATTCGCCGGGATTCGCGTTTGCCTACACTTTCTTCCTCGTTTTCGAGTCACGAGTCAGAACAGCTCTGATTTCGATCCACGGGCGATCCCGTTGAGGAATTAACGGCTCCTCGAGCGAGGAACGTCGGCGACTCGTCCACTCGAACTGTCCCTCGTGAGACTCGCGTTCGAGCCATTGCGAAGCGCAGTCGGGATTCCGCGACGGATGATACCGCGGAGCGTATTCGAACTCCGACACGTAAGGGTGAAGATGCGCGTGGACGCTTCCGGGGTGAGGACCGATTAACGCAATTACCATCTGCAAGAAAAGATTGCGCACAATCGATGCACGGAGAGAATTTTGCAGTAAATATTCATATTGAATCCTCTAACCGAGGAACATATAGCTTAGGAATTGGAGTTTGCTGTTAAAAAAATTTGCCAAATTCTTTCCATCGCGTTTGACCGCCATTAGCCAGTTTGAACTTTTTTTTTACCTTTGTGAGCAAAAGTAAGCGAATTGTATAATTCCGCACATTTGAATGGTCGAATACAATGGCTCAATACCCGTTCGACCAATTATATCTTTCTACAATAAAATATTTCTCAGCGAGATCAACTCCGCTGACAGTCTGTTCTTGCGCCTACTACAAGACATCGCAATAATATAAAATCGCAAAAAATTTCTACGAGAAATAGCCCCATGAAATTTCCCCCGTATAATATTCAATCAGTAGGATAAAATCGGTCTTCTTGAATTTTTCTGCTTATATATAACGACTTGTGGATCTTGAAGAGATCCATTGTGATGCACGATGATGCGCACGATGAAAACAGCACATTCGAAGAGAAGGAGATAAAGTACCTGAAGCATTATCCAAAAGACCTTGAAAGGGCACGAAGGTGCTGGTGACATGTTAGAGCCGGTGTGACATTGTTATCACTTGCCGGGTTCATCTCAAATACGGGACAGCAATGAGTCTTGCTTCACTCCGTCGCGAATCTTGGAATGACACGCATGTCGCAGTCGCGCGAAAGAACGGAAGAAAACGGTCTCGTGCAGGACGTGGAAGAACGCGCGCTTTGGCTGGCAGATTATCTTTTTTTCCGCGCGTTGCGCTACGTATTTGGATCGCTTAGGGAAACTCGAGGAAACGGGGTTATGATTTCGTAGTATGTCGTACGCGAGGTAGAACTCGAGATCGACGAAGAGGTTGCTAAGCTGACAACGCGATCGATTCGGATCGATTCTCGTTTGTTTATCGGAGAGATTCGCGATACAAAAATTAAAAGACGACTTTTCTCGACCGCGCGCGAAAAAGGGGCAAAATTAAATGGATTGTAGTTTCGTGAAAACAATGATAATAAGGTAGTCGAACTTTTTACCTTAAAGTCCTCAGTTTCAGATATATTTAAATACACATTTAGATATAAAATATGTATGTATTTTTATTATATCACACGAACATAAATCGACATTCATAAAGAGAAATGCTCCTTAAAATTCATCCATCACGTTTCTGATATTAATAATTCAAGTATATACAAAGAAGAATAAAAGTCGCACTATTTAAAAATGCAATAATCGCACGAATTAAGGCAGTGTTCCTGGTTTAGAAGGCGAAAAAATCGGTGATTTTCGGGAATTTCTTCAAAGAGAATGAAATAATCAATTTCTGTAAACGTTTGATTACATATCAATATACATTTTAGCAATACAAAAAAAATTTTTATTGTTAAATTATTTAAAAATGGGGTGGAGCTGTTACGTGACAATCAAAGCACCTCGCTCCGATTGGCGAGACAAATGGAGCTCGTAATTTTTGTCTAAAACAAAAAAACCAAAAATATTTTTAATTTACATGTATTTTTATAGTCGATGAACTAAAAAGACGAAGAGAAAAGCATAAAATCATACAAATGTATGAACTTAAACGAGAAAGTGACAATTTTAAAAGAAAATTTTTGCGTTCTCTATGCAACAGAAATTGTTTAAATTAAGTTTTGACCGTTTCTTTTAGTTCATTTAGGATGATTAACAATACTCTAGAGAATAAACTTTGGTTTGGGTCGATAGGTCAAATAGTTTTTTTGCTATCTTGCTCGCCAATTTAGTAAAATCACAAAACTAATATTTCGAGAAAACGCGAGTTAAAGTTTCCGCTAGAAAATCAATTATTCGTTACTTACAACAATCTAATCTTAATCAGCTATTCCAGGTCCATACAAGAGTCCCTCAGCTTGTTCAAAAAAATCTTGTTCCTGCATTTCCTGCATTGTACGTGCTGTACGAGCCTCCTTGCTGCTGCTTCGTTGGCGCTGACCTTCTCGTGTAATTCGGCGCGCGTCGTATAGATCAGCGAAAATCTTACACTGCTGGCCAATATTGAGTTCCAGCAAATTCGTCATAGTTAAAATAGCTGTGTAACCTTCGTTAAAAATGCCTGCAGCAATGTAAGCAGCCAATTCTACGATTTTAGCGCCCGAATTAAGGTGTCTTGAAGCGATGCGCCACATAGTAGAGTTAAAACTCTCGTTAAAATCCTGTGTATGCCCGCCCAAACATCTTGACAACAGATCGTCAGACCTTGCCAGGATCCTTATAGATAGGCGTGATATGTTTTCCAACATCCGGATGAATAACTGGTGGCGGGTGCTTAGAAGATTGTAATTGATCTGTGGCTTCGGCTTGACGCCACTCACCCCAACTGTCGGCTCCTTCAGGACAGTTTGCATGCCTTGGTTTCGTATCCGTTGAGCAACAATGATCTAATGTTGCCATTACTGCTTTTTTTCATACTAACAATGAAATCCATATTTTTTTCTTATAGCTAAGCCGTAATAGTTTGTTAATATTTTAATAAGTACGTCCGTCAGTCGTCCCTTTCAACCAAAATATTGTTATATAAACCATTTTGAATCTTTGCTCAGCATTATAAAAAAAAGCTAAAAAATAGGGAGAGCGGCCCGCTTCGGCTAAGCGTTTCCTAGCTGCGCGACGCTTATCTGCTCTCAGCTCTGTAACTCTCGTAATACGTCCCAACGGTCTTTAAAACTTTGGGAACATATTTTTCCATAGTTAAACTATCGATTTAAGCAAAAAAAAAATTAATTTTTTGACCTTCTAAACTAGGACACTGCCTTAAAGCATCACTTTTCTCAATCATAGGAGAGGAACAAAATTCAATCTGACTCTTACAAAAATAACGATAATTGGATGGTTCGAAAAACATTTTACAACTCTTTTATTTTCAAATATATCTTTAGGGAAATAAAATTTATATTTTTCTTCATACAATATTACGTGAATTTAAATCAGAACTCATCAAATATCAAAATGTTTGATAAGGTTTAACAACTTATCTCTTGTGAACAAAAAATTGTACATAAGAATTGTTTAAAGTGTTTTAAAAATGATTTAAAGTTTCTTTTTTAATACATCTTTCACATTCGTTCACATTTATTCAGACTCACTCATATAAGAAATACGCGTGCGCGTTATACGAATAAAAATCGAGATTGAGATCGAATGCTAAAATTTTTGGTCGAGTTTGAATTATATATGAATTTTTTCTGAAGTTATAATACGTTGGATTTTGGTCATTTTTTAAGGTAGCAAGCAAAGAACTGTCTCGCCGTTAAGTAGGACTACTTGCTGAATGAAGTTGTTCGACTCACCCCCTTAGGCCCAGTTCCACAACTTGCTTTAAACGGAGTTTAAAGCTAAACCGATGGTTAAAAGCAATAGTATATGCGCATATACTATTGCTTTTAACCATCGGTTTAGCTTTAAACTTCGTTTAAAGCAAGTTGTGGAACTGGACCTTATTGAGTCCTATTACTATCTCAATTCTGTGTAGTGTAGTATATAGTGACGACTCATAGCGGAAATTCAGGAACTAATTTACGAAATTATAATGATTTCACTCCCTGATTTAGATTTTTAATATAACAATTTTCAGAATCTATACTTTTTGTTATATAAATTATGAGTTTATTATTATCAATATACATATAATATACAATTCTAACACGAATACAATTTTAAAAGTTCACAACAAAATTATAAATATTATTTAATTTAATTTTTATTTATTTTATAAATATTATATAAATATTATTTAAGTATTTCCGTAAGTATTATTTTATTTTACTAAATAATTATAAATTTAAACCGCCTGGCTTAAGGTAGGCTAAATTTTATGGAGGTTACAATAATTTGTGGTTCGAGTCTCGGGTAAAATCTTTCTAGCCGAGACTCGAATCACTATTTACCGGCCTCCATAAAATTTTTTCAAAACTAAACCAAGCGTTTTTTGTGAACTTTTAGAATTTCACTCGATAGTACTCATCAAGATATATAAGACGATGTTATCCCCAAATTTTTTCCTCCATCGAGAAACTAGAGGACGTTTAAGTCAAAGGAATGTTTCTGCTCCAATATCAAATAACTTAATAAATAAAAATTGTACAACGACCAGCGGTACTTGAATATTGTTTTAATACCACCTATATCATTTTTCTTTCACGCGATGGATACGGAAAAAACTTTTATACAAAATATTAACATTTGACGAATATTGACTAATATCCCTATGACATCGAAAGGAAATTATGAATCTGATATCCAAAAATATTTCTGAAAACTAGAGACTTCAGATAGCAAAATGCTTCTCGAATCATCGGTCGGTATCATTATTTTTGTACGACCATTATATTACAGTCCGTTGAATTTTGCTATGTTTTAGACGAGAAAAGTGATTCTCCAAGTTTCGCGTATAAAAATGTGCAAATCATTTTTTGTTCATAAGGCATGAAAATGATATCTGTTAATTACCATATTACAGCGTCCCTTTTATCCTTCTATGTATTTCCCAGCTGTAAAAGTTGATGGCGAAAAAATTCATGAGAAAGCACAGTGATGGAAGCAAGCGAATACAAGTTCTTTTACTTTTTTCATTATTAGTTTATTCTGACATTTTAAGATGTATGGACAATTATTACATAATAATTTTATATAATATGAAAGGTTCTTCTTGGTGGTAACTTTATATATAATGAGTTTTTCCTCTTTTTTCTTCTTTTGTAACGCCCCGCACTCACCCCTTCTGCCCCCGTCGATCGTTCCCCTTCCTTAATAAGACTCTCTTACACAGCATTCTTTCACAACGGAAAGTCAAATGATATCGTTAAACTATGAATGCATCATGAAATACGTGCGCTCTTGATTATTGATCGTCAATTAAACGTTATTACTCAACTTCCTTCCTTTTAGTTATTTTTATCATTACCAGTGTGTTATAATAATTACTATTAATCATTATAATTACGATATAACGCTATAATTAGTTCTCCCACCACGATCCGCAGCAAGTCTCGCTCGATCGCCCGTGATAACGGCACAGAGAATACGTGTCTTGTTTTTTCTTTTTTTTTTTTCATTTTTTTCTTTTTATTCTTTTTCACTATATGATAGATTGCGTAGCGAACATGTCGCGGCTGCTTGTCGGCACAGTGAATTTCACACTCTCTCGCCTCGCCTTGTCGTGACGTTTTTGATAGTCGATTCTACACCGGGAGGCCGTGTCTTCGAAAGAATCCGCGTCGTCCCTCTCGACCTCTTCCGCGAACGCGAGCCCTTCACTGGGCGGCCTAGCCGCGCGTCCTTCCTCTACCTCTCCTCCTCGCGATGTTGAGGAAGCGCATAAGTTAGGAGAAGAAAAGAAAGCAAACTAAAGGAGAATACGACGAGTAAAAAAATAAGTGCGTCATATAGAAATGAATCTTCGACGGGGAATCACCCTGGAAATGCAACATTTGACAGCCCACAGTCTCCGAGGGATTGACGCGATCGCGCCGTTGTGTTTCATATCGCCAATCGCCGACCGTCTCTCAATCCCTCTACGCGATCGCACTCGAGAAGCGCGCAATTACCCGTTACGCCTTGTGAACAGGACGCTCCGGATCCGCCGAGAAACATTTCACGCTCGTTCGCTTTCAAGGACCGAGAATTTCGCGGCCAAGCCGAGAGCATCGCCCTCGTCGCTTCTTCCCACCTGGAGAATCTCCGACGGGCGAGTCTCTCGAGTGACAGTCTCGCTACATCGAAACAAAGCGACGTCCCGATTCGGCCAATTCAATGCGAATTCGGAAAGAAAACAATTCCTCTTGTTTTATTTATCCTGAACGTGAAACCATCGCCTTCGGATGTGCCAGAGTGTACGAGAATCGCGGCGTGTTTTTCGACGGGTTCAGAGAGACATGCTGCGCACGAACGAACGAACGAACAAACGAACGAACGAACGAACGAACGATGACTACGTTTACACGGCAGCTCAATGTCCGCGCACAAACGCGCACGCGCGCGCGAATATCATAATCTACGTTTACGCAAACACAAGATATAGCGTAAAAGCGATTCGACAATTCTCGATGTTGCGTTGTGTTACATGTCGTATGATTGTTTGTACAACGTGTAATACAGCAGTGTGGCTTTGCTCAAGAATTATTTAATCGTCTCGGTACATTTGTGCAAACGTAGACCGGTGTTGCTGCATCGGTCACGTTAGAAATTGCCGTGTAAAGGTAGCCCCGATGCCTGGGTATACACGTGCGTGCACGTACATGTACGCGTGGACATTTAATTACGTTACGTCCTGCTTCCTTTTTTCTCGTTTTCCTTCCTTTTTTGGCTCGATTACGTGACTAGAGATACCACACACACACACACACACACACACACACACACACGCGCGCGCATCCAGCCCCGTCCATTCATCCGTTCGTACACACGCATACACACACAAAGATATGACTTAGCCGGTAAGAGTAAGCGTAACTAATACATATTCTATATTTATATATATATATATACGAATAATATATATGTATATATTTATACATGTATATATACCTTCATATTTATATATTTATATATTATTCGTTCCGCGATAGAGCTTCTACTGGCTGTCCGTGTTAAGCTAATTTTACAACAATATGGCAACCGTGATGAATATAATGAATAATACCGCCTACGCGTTACCGCGACTACAGTTAATAACACTAATCTCAGGGACGATAATACAAAATGAACGAAAGGACCTCGCGTCTCTCGGGTACAGCTCTCGCCGAGCGAAATTAACGATCGCGCTACGAAACGCGTGCTATACACATATAACGCTGCCCGTGTGCGAATCGCTCCCGCGCGCTCGTCGCGAGGAAACATCGCAACCTGGACTCGCAACCGAGTGACATCTCTGAGAAATGAAACGCGAAATTGTACGAACTATTCACCCTTTACGCGCGATTCCGTTCAATCGTGTTCGCCGAACCTCCAACACGCCACATTCAATTCATCCGACTCTCTATGTGTCTCTCTCTCTCTCTCTCTCTCTCTCTCTCTCTCTCTCTCTCTCTCTCTCTCTCTCTCTCTCTCTCTCTCTCTAAATTCCCGCAAAAAGAAGACTAGAATTTCACGTCGAAGTAATTGAGCGCGATGACTGTTGTCGTTTTTCACGTCCCACTCCCGCAGCAATAGTCGCGACATTGTAGAGTAAAGTCAGTCAGCCATAAGTCCTTTAAATAACACACAAGACAGCCCGAGAGCATCCTCGATGCGCTCAAGACGCCACGAGGCGTCCAGGACGCATCCAGGACGATTCTAGGACATCTCTTGCTATTCAGGACCTTACATCAGACTGTTCAAGTTTCAAGTGACGACTATCGACGCGGGCCCCAAAGTTGCGTCGTCTTCGCGCGAGCGTGCCGTGCCGCGTGAACAAAACCGAGTAAAAAGTCACCACCTCCCCCCTCCTGTCAATGTTATTTCGCGAAGCATAATTGCGTAACATCATCGTGAGCTACCGCGCGCTTCGAGTTTCTGCCTTCCCTCTCGTCGAACGACAGCTCGGCACTTATCGTCTCGAACAGATCCTTCGCGGCGAAGCTTCCTCGGCCGGATTGTCCTTGAAACCGTCAAGGGATTCGCGGCTGCGTCATAAAAGTTAAGTTCCACCGGACTAAAAACTTCTCGCCGTGCGTTTCGCGGATTGATATGAATGTGACACGGATCATCGCGCGCAATATCGCCATATCGCTGTGCGAGTGTACGTTTTGTGTGTGTGTGTGTGTGTGCGTGTGCAAGCGTGTGTAAGTGTCCTCAACGCGTACCCGAAGAAAGACTGTCCGCGACAACGTTTCGATTCATTAAGCTCCAGACAGCATAGATGTCCTTTTATCGACGGTCGTTACTTGAAACTTGTCTCAAGTGAGATACTCGAATCGGTATTTTTAGGCAGTCGTATTGGTAGTCGTTACTCGATCGAAACTTGTCTCATGCGAGACGCTCAAGCTAGATTTTGAGCGGCTGTTTTATTCGAGTCGTGTGCACGATATAATTGTAATCGCGATTCGATTGAGAAGCTCATATCCAACTCCAAAAATCTTAATGTCTAACTTGAAACTGTTCAAGTAATTATTAATATAAATCTTAGAGTCAATTGCAAGTTTTTTCAGTCAAGTCAGACAGACTTTGTCACGTGATGAGACGAATTTCACGCAACGACTGTAATATGAGCCTAAACAGACGTTCTGAAGACGTCATGGAGACATGACTTTTAGATGCTTCTGGACATCTTTGCTATCTGGGACCGATGACGTTTCGTTTTATAAAAGATCAATTAGATTAAAATTATTATCAATTAGAATGAAACCGACTGATACGAAATAATTGAGCCGCGTCGATACTCGAAATATAACGCGAATATCTGAATATAAGTTAAGGATATTCGAAGACGTCCCAATTTCGCTCGGACGCTTCTCGTACGACTCTTTCGCGACTTTTAAATATCTGGTCGTCAAGAAATCGAGGAAGGAGCTCAAGCTAGGCCACCCTGGCGAGATCGTGCGGGGTGTCGCGTTGTCGTCGCGCTCGGATTTTCGTCCTTGAAGAAAATCCGTCGTGATGAACTGAGCGAAGTGGGGCGAAAAAAAAGCGAAAGAAACGGTCGCCCCGATCCGAGCGCGTCGCACAGCACTCACTCGACGGTACACGAAGAAAACTTGAATTATCTCAATTGTTCCGTGACAATTGCTGTGTAATTCCAATTCTGCTGCCCTAATCAATCATCCTTTCGTGTCATTTGAACTCAAGGAACTCAAGTTTGCTATTAAGAAAAAGATGTATAAAAAAAATTCATTCTTCCTCTTAAAAAGACAAATCCTCAGTCCACTAATAGACGATGAAAAATATGGTAAAAAATTTTCAAAGAATTTCGTGCAGAAACAAACTGCAGTATCATCTTCGTATACGCGGCGAGGCGTCTTCGGAACGTGTCGCAACGTCGTAACACCGCACGCATGTATCGTTATCTATCGCGTCGGTCTCTTCGCATCGACCTCGTCGCGACGTGATCGTCTCGTTATTCTTGCTTAATCAGCGTCGGCCCGCCGATGTCGGAGTCCTCCGCGACGGACATTCGTGGCCTCACTCGCTCATATCGATCTCTTACCCCGCGATTTCGCCGGAATCAAGCGACCAGTCAAGAGTGTCGCTCGCTCTCCTCCTCTTTTCTGCTCATCTCTCCCCGACCGCGGAAGCTGCCGGGGCTTCTCGTGCTCGCGACCGCCAACTCGCGAACTCTCCCTCCCGTCCCCCAGTGTCTCGTCACCCGATAATCTCGCAACCTTGGCCGATTATCATCGATGCACACCGTTCTCCGTGCTTGTCCGCTAACGCGCATTCGCCTAAGTTTCTCACCTCTCACTCTCACTCTCTCTCTCTCTCTCTCTCTCTCTCTCACTCTCTCTCTCTCTCAGGCTCACCTCTTACTTGGGATTATGTGCCCCGCAGATGTGTACACAGAAACATCACTTACATCGCTTTAATGCTGAATCATTTATAAGCTAATAACGCAGTAAATCGGTAAGACTCTTACAAATATACTCTCCCGTACACCCTCCTCGCTCATCTCGCCTGGTGCTCGCAAAACAACACATATTATCCTCGAGAAGGCGTCCCGCCTCCCTCGGTACCTATCAACATTTGTCGTTACGTAGTTATTAAATTTGCGCGCGCGCACGTGTGTGTGTGATATACGTTTGTGTAAGTATGTGTGTGTGTGTGTGTGTGTGTGTGTGTATGTGTACCATCGTATTCCCTTACCCACTCTTCCCCTTAGTTCCACCCTTTCAGAAGCCTCGCGGAATTCAGTCGTCGTCGCGCGCGCTGCGCGAGTCGCGAAACGTCCCTCGTCCTGCGTGCGTCGCCGGCCGACTTTCTCGATGGATGACTAGAGCCGAGTTGTGCCTGTTGCCTATCATTGTCGACGAAAGCCCAACTTGAATTCAAGTCAGTGTCCGAACAGAGCTTAAATTCGGCAAGCTTAAACTTGACCACTATTCAATCGACGTCGGTCGAGAAACGGGCGAAGATCTTTCTTTAACGCAGAAGCTGATACCGAAGCGAGTCAAAGCGAGCCTCCCTCGAGCAACAGACTCGTGTCTCTCGGAGCTCTCTTGGAGCAAGAGGAGCACCTCTTGCTCTTCGCTTCACTTGTCTCCGCTGTCAGCTTCGCGTGTAACGCCGCTCGCTGCGACGCCGTCACGCTGGCGATACTGACGAATCGCGCAACGACGATCGACTGTTCGCGATAGCCTCATCGTGGTCTCGATAGCTGTCGACAGTAAACGCAGCTTAGAATGGCTCCCCGATACCCTAATGTTAGGCTAAAGTTAAGTCATGCGCATTGGCACGCGCTATTTGGTACGTTTCATTGAGACTTCTTATATTTCTCTTTCTTTTTTGGTTTCCGTATAAATACTTTATCTCTAAGGTCGCCATTAGCTTAACGCCCTCGACCCTGCTGGTGACGCCTCGGTGCCTCGACTTACTCGTAGTGGGTAATAGCGGCTGGAGAACGTTAGCTCGCCACTCGCGCTCGTCCGATCAATACGAGGATCAGAGAACGGCCCGATTTCAGATCACGTCGGGTCCTATATATATATATATATATATATATATATATAAAGCGTCGCGAATGTATGACAGCAACAATTTTGCTTTTCGTCTTACAGACACGTCGTCGTAAACTAAGACCGCTTCGTCCGATTACACAATAAGATACAAAGAGGGTGGTCTGTGGGGAGGGTTGAACCCGGGGGTGAGGCTCGCTAGCGAACGTCTCGTTGATCATTTGTGAATCGCTGCCGCTGAACGCTCACCTCGACGGTTTATGGTCCACGAACGCGATACCGATGATACAAAATACTCGATTCGATAGTAGTAACGAATTCTTGTGAGACTTCGGACGTATCATAAGACGTGAATGTCCTTATCAGTGACAGTGTCCTCATTCGTGATAATTATACCCACTTTCCTTGATAAGTCAGCAAAAATATCTGTATTTGCCGTAAGCGCGTTCTTGCTTTGAATCTTGCACGATCTCGTCACAAGTCTCGAAGAGTGTTTAAAAGCCTTAGTAAACGCTGGAGTGTCATCATTACAAGCGAACTGCTGATGACGACACTTCGGACAGTTAGTCACCGACATTTCAAAAATTGATAATTAATATTAAATGTCTGTCAGATCTGTGCTTCTCTTAAACTTCTTCGAAGCTAAACCATCGATGAGGAAACAAAATTGAACTGTCGTGTCACTAAATGGTATTCCAATCATTTCTGAGGAAATATAAATCAATATTGAAATCTTTCCGTAAATTAGAAAAATATAACACACACAGTTAAAATTCGAGCTCTTCAATCAAATCAGCTTTGTGTACTTTGCCTAACATATGTATCATTAATTTATTAATTTATCTTCACGATTAGGTTGACCGCTAATTGGGGCATTTAATCACAACTGAATAATAAAAGTAATACAGCATAGCTCTATATAGTATATACGTATTAATTGTAATATATAAATATTGAAATGAATACTATTCATACGGAGACTCCTGGAAGACGTCCAGAAAGCATCTGACAAACGATCCGAGCGATCAGGACGTTCCCTCCCCGTTCGTGTCATTCGAGTGTCGTTCTCGTCGACCACGTTCTTCCTCGGGATATCGGACGAGCGCGAGTATTGACGCTCGTTCAGTTGGAGCATCTTCAACTCGAAGACGCCCGTTCGCTCTCTCTCCCTCTTTCTCTCTCTCTCTCTCTCTCTCTCTCTCTCTCTCTCTCTCTCTCTCTCTCTCTCTCTCTCTCTCTCTCTCTCTCTCTCTCTCTCTCTCTCTCGGTACGGCGCGTGCGAGTCACGTTCGCGCTTCCACCCATTCTTCCGTCGTCCGCCCCTGCCGAGGACCCGGCTATTGTCCTCGTCCTCGCAGGTCACAGACAGAGTCGCTGCTGTCGGACAGCAAAACAGCCGATCACGATTTCAAGACGATGCGACGGGTACGATGACGAAAAGAAATGGACTGACTACTCGCCGGACGCGAAACGCGCTGCGGAAGGTCGCGAGGGTTACTCTAAGCGGGCCGGGACTTCAGAGACGAAGAAGAACGTGCCGTGTATGAACTCCTGTCGTGAACGAGCAAGCGCGTGTAGAAGAACGACTCGAGTCGAATCTTCTTCCTCTCTTTTAAATTCTGTCTCTTGACGCCCGAAGGATCATTCCCTCCGCGATCGTCCCTATTCGCCCTTTCGTCAGGATCGAGGTAGAGTCACGAGACGTGGCCCCGGAAGATCCTCCGCAAGATTCTGTCCGCGAGGGTGGTCATCCAGCGGGTGTCGCGCCGCGCTCGCCTTTTCTTCTACGCACGCCTGTCTTCGTCGTTGCCATTCTTTTTTTTCCTCTCTTTCTCTTTGCCCGCGGAAGCAACGATGACGTCGCTTCAACGGTGCGGCGTGACGATGCGTGACCGGCCGTTTCTTGCCCGTGTGTCTCTCTGTTTTTCTCTTTTTTTTTCCACATTTAGTCCCGTAATAAAATATAACTTATGCGAGATAGCAGAGTACAGTGTACGATTGTGCGCAACGAGATTTACGCCCGTTCCGGAACGCGTTACACGTGCTGGTAACACGCGCCTAATATGAGGTCCCATAGTGTGCATTCTTCTCGTAGTGGTATTCCCCCCTGTCTCCGTCATCCTTTCCCTCCCCGCACGGTCCTACCCCCTTCCTACATCATGGCGAACTTAACAGCTTCCGATATTGTCGATACACCTCGTGTAAGAAAAGAGAACGAAAGGGAAAAAAACGAAGCGCTTAGAAAAATACACTCTCGACATTCCTTCCCGCGAGTCTTCCTCGCGAGTGACGCTTGCGCGTGTTGCAGGATGTAACCCAGGAGTCATCTGTGTGTGCATGTGTGTATGTGTGTCGGTGGCGAATCCTCTTTCGATCGGCTCCGGAAACGACAGCCTGTACACGCGCCCCCTCTATTCGTCTGATGTGGATACGGAACATCCACGTGAAATCTTTGCTAGTCAAGCGCCGAAAGTCAAGTTCCTCTCTTTCTCTATGCTGGCGCTATTTCGCGTAAATAAGCGTTACTTGAAACTTATCTCACGTGAAACGTTCGGATTTCTGTTTAGAGTCGAGTGTGAGTTGCCCAGCGATTGGAAAACACACAGATTCAACTCCAAAGTTCAGATTACCTTGTTCCGCGCGTGAAGAAAGTTTCAAGTAACGAGTATTAACGCAGACCTAAGTTCCACTCTCCTAATGTTCCACCGATATTTTGCAAAGCACGAACGGATAGCTCGAGGAAGTTGCGAGGATTTCAGGTCGACGTCCTGTATGTTTTCCGGATTCGTACCGGTGTGCGTACCTGATGAGATGAAGGTGTCATTGTATAGGATAAATGCCCCAGTTAGTGACCACAAGCAACCTCATCATAAAAATAAATCAATAAATGAATAATATATCTGCTAAGCCAAGTATACACACACAAAGTTAATTTTATTGAGAAGCCTGGACATTTGCAGTTTTCATTGCGAGTTATATTTTTCTTTTTAGGAAAAGCTTTAGGAAAAAACCTCCATTGAATTTTCGTATTTACTTAGAAATGAATGCAGTATTATATTTAATGACACGACAATTTAAGTTTGTCTCTCCATCAACAGGTTAGTTTTGAAAAATTTCAAGAGCAACCGCACAGATCTATCAAATATAGACATACGATATTAATTATCAACTTGTAAGATGTTGGCAAGTAACTGTCCAAACTATCGCCTGCAGTACGCTCATAATTGTATGGTGTTCCAGCATTTATGCTATGGCTTTCAATTTTATTCAAAACTTTCCAACCGATATAAAGCTCGCAGTAAGAACACATATTTATGATGAATATGAATCCGTATTAACTGATGATTAAGGAGAACGGATGCAATAGTCATGAATTGGAGCCATTCATGTCATTAATTGGGCCATTCACCTTACGTTACACTCCAATGCGATTATTTACGAAGGAAATGAGTTCCCCTCTCTCTCCAACACTTTGTCTCTTCACGGTGAAATAATTATATGTGTGTATGTGTGTGTGTGTGTGTATGTGCGTAAAGTTTGATACTTGTAGCTAAAACGTTCCTGTGCCTTGAGGATATCTTGTGTGCGCGATGGTTATTAACGTTAATGACGCCGTAGGCACGAGGTAAAGGAAAGAATGAAGAGTAAGAAATTAAAGAAATCTAACATTACTCTGTAAAAAGTATGTCAATTCGCTTGGAAAATTCGTCGCGTAGCGTTTCTTAGCTGCTCTCGATATTTATCAAAATGCAAGTCTGGGAAATTCTGGACGCTCTCGAGAGGTACCATCATCATCTCGCGTCCGATCGTATGCGGAGGTGTGCGTGTACGTATGTGTAAGTGGATGAGTAGCCGGGTGTGTGCGTATGCTTCAATGAAAGTAGAAGACAATATATATATATATATAATATATATATATATATATATATATGAGAGCGGATGTGCGTGTACGAAATTCTGAGTGCGCTTAGTCTGTGCGCTAATCTGTGTGCGACGCTGACGAAAATTGTAGATAAGGTCTCTCGACTTTGCGCGCGTAGTGCGCACGCAATGGCTCCCTAGGGTGCCGTGGAATGTTCGAGTGTTTCTCGTCGCGAGACGAGAACGAAGTCAATAATCGCAAAATGCTCGAGTCTCGAATAGGTCCTTGTGCGGACGGGCTGACGAGAATGTGGCGACGTTTTATTCTTCCACGTCGCGTTCTCTCCTAATCGAGGAACCCGCGAATCGTTTCCTCGCGCGGGATCTTCACGTTTTCATTGTTGTCATCGTCGTCGCCGCCGTCGCCGCCGATGAAAATGGTGTCGTCCGCAGTGCGCAACCGGCGATTCGATCGCTTCGCTCTCATTTCCCGCGAAGACGTTCGCTCCGTCCAAGGAACGGAGACAACGACGGCCCGTCGTCTTCTTATTCCTTATTTCGCAAATCGCTTCTCCTTGCTGCCTCTTTGTCGACGAGGCGCGTGTCGAACGAGAGGACGCCGCGCGACCAACGTCGGTTTTCGGGATTCGGTGGTCTAAGACAAGACAAACTAAACACGTTCCGCTACATTTTCCGATAACGAAAGGGGTTGTTTCTCCTTTTGTCTCACTCCATCACTCTCTTTCCCTGGGTCTTCATCTCCATCCTTCTCTTTTTCTTTCTCTCTCTCTCTCTCTCTCCCTCTCTCTCTCTCTCTCTCTCTCTCTCTCTCTCTCTCTCTCTCTTTCCCGAGCTGGAATGGAACCGCGACGAGCCTCGAACCCGCTGAAGAATGTCGTGTGGCCAGCCATGTCGTGGTAACGCTTTCCTCCTCTTGCGCTTAATGTAGAATACAGAATTAGCCTAGTAGAGACCGCAGCCGCGCAGATTATTGGCTATGATGACATCTGTGACTGCGTCGAACACAAATTGAATGTTGTTCGTGTCGGTGGCACAGGTCATGTGGCAGTAGATCTCCTTCGTGGTCGACTTGTTCTTCGCTTCGAACTGCGCCTGGATGTATGCAGCCGCTTCGCCGTACTCCTGCGCACCTGGTGAAACACAGAGGCAGATTTCGTGACGCGTCACGTTAACCGGACTTTAAATCATGACACAAAAATGCAAATGACAAAGACGAGACGGTACGACGTCGTAGTGCGCGCTTTCGCGACAAGACTCACCGGCGTACTCGGGGAAACAGATGGTGAGAGGAGATTTGCGAATTTTCTCCTCGAAGAGATCCTTCTTATTCAGGAAGAGGATAATGGAGGTGTCGGTGAACCACTTGTTGTTGCAAATCGAGTCGAACAGCTTCAAGCTCTCCTGCATTCGGTTCTGCAAAAAAAGGTCGAAAAAGCGATATCGTAAAATCGTTCGTATATGAACGTGCGGACTATTTTTTCGTATTCTTCAATTTTACCCCGCTCTCTGGTAGCGAATATTTCTAAAAATAGACCGCGTCAACAGAGTTTATCTTACTAAGTAAATTACAATCTGGTATATATGTTTGAGCAGCGATAATTTGTATCTAATAAATTGACACGGCAAATGGTAGAGGGGGAGTTCGAGCCTTAGAATAGAAACAAATGAAGGTAGAATGTCGGTATATTTCTCGGCTGCAGAACTCTCTCGCCGTGTGCAACAAGTTCGGGCTGCATGCGCTGTTTTCGATCACCGATCATTTGTGCGAAACATTGGCTCTTTTTCCCACAGCGATATGCATATTTCATAAGGGGCAAAAAATTAACAGGCCAAGAAAAGATACGCCTGTATGTAGAGGCCGCGTGTTAAACGCTACGAGTAACGCGCGAGTGATTCGAGTTTACGCTTTGCAGAGTTTGCTTTTTCACATGAGCCCTTTTACGTTCAGAGGGAGAGAGAGAGAGAGAGAGAGAGAGAGAGAGAGGGGAGAGAGAGAGAGAGAGAGAGAGAGAGAGAGAGAGAGAGAGAGAGAGAGAGAGAGAGAGAGAGAGAGAGAGAGAGAGAGAGAGAGTCCTGTTAACGGGACTTTGCTCGATCCACGAAACGGATGACGGCGCCGCGATGACAGTTCACATACGACGACGACGCGACGCGCGTGTCGCAGCGCACGCGAACGGAGGAGAGTTCAACGGAACCTTCCCACGTGCGGCGACCTCGACAATTGATCCCTTAATTCCTCCGAAGCTTTCGTTACGTGTGCTCGCCATCGCATTCCTAATTCGAACGTGATATCCTGACGGCGAAGGAGAGCGCCGTGCGTTCACCCCTTTATCGGCCATGCCTAACGCGGCTTATCCGATATTCTTAATGTAATGGATGCGCAATGCGTTCGACGGCTACGCAGGAAAGAGGGAATGAAAGTCTGTGTACTTAAAAGGTAATTAATCGGAACCTGTTGACGATTATTGTGGTGTAATAAAATGAAAAGCGTAATAATTGCGATATGCATCACAAGCATCCATAAGTAATCAAGTACTTCACAATGAAACGCATGGAAAAGCTTTTATTTCCTCATCAGTGATTTAATTAGTCGAATACTCACTGGCGTGGCACACTAGGCAAATGCTTACGTATTGTACAGCTCAAGTAAAAACTGATGAGGATAAGAATTGCAAATACTCGATTACTCATGGGTGTCCTTGATAGCGATTGTAATATTGTTCGACATTTCAGTATTTTTCCTTTAAGAGTCCAAGAAATGAGCGAAACGTCTGGACAATATTGTAATACATGTCCTGAGTATTCTGGACATTCGAGGATCAATCGTGTTTGTGCACAGGCTCTACCCTGACCCTTTATCTCATTACTTTTGTTGGAAATTATTTATTTCCGACGTATTCGCTCGATTTGCTCACCGTCGTCTCGTCCTCGTGCAACACCTGATCGTACTCGGACATCGCCACGCAGAATATGATTGCGGTCACGTCCTCGAAGCAGTGTATCCATTTTTTACGCTCGCTTCTCTGACCGCCCACGTCGAATAATCTGGAAAAGCAGAGGAAGAGGAAGATGAAACTGTCGATGTATCACGGCCTGCCATTCCGTAACTTTCGATCTTTACTTCATTTCCAATAATCCATCATTCCATCATGAATCTCCTCCTCAAGTGTGATCTCATAAAAAATCAGGGTACTTTCGAGTGCTCTCAAGGTGGGAAATTTTCGTCTTCCACGAATTTATGACAATGCCGAGAGGTAGTCGCGACGGAACGGGATTTCGGGACTGGATTCAGGGCTGGAAAACGTGCTGAACGTGCAGCGGTCGCTCCCAGGCGAGAAGTGAGTCCAGGCTGATTTAACGGGCCGAGCGTAATTATCTCGACACGCGTCTCGACAACCGCTAATGGCGCTAATTTCGATTCAACGCGAACGGAAAGAAGCGGCCGGCCGGCCGTGTGCGGCGGCTCCGTTTCCGACCGAGAACGCTCGAATTATCGCCGGTAATGACTCACGCGTCGGCCATTCATAACAAGGTGGCCCTCGCCGCATCTCCGGAGAGCGCCGCGTCGCGCTCGCGAGATTACAGAAATGAGTCGGCATAATGAGGCAAAAACGAGGCGATTGATATCGGCCGTTTATCGCGTCTATTATTGCGTCCTCGCGCGCGAAACGCTTCTACCAAGCGAAGCCGCGGATCCGTCTTTGCGATTCATCACGACTCGATTTCGATGCTCGTTATTCCCAATGATTTTCTCTTAACCTCTGCGGTCCGGGCGATTTTTATTCTTTTCTGCTTTCGGCCGACTTTTGCAGTCCTCAAAGCAGCGAACTTCCCCGTACATGTCAAAGGATAGAGTGGTAGAAAATACAAAACCCTCGTCGCGCCGCTGTAGTTTCCCGAATTAAAATCTAATCGTTTCAACGGCAAGCCAAGCGAGGACTCACTTGAAGTTGAGGTTTTTGAAGGAGAAGTGCACCTCCACGATTCCCGTCGTTTTCACTCGGGTCCTGAGAATGTCCTGCTCCGTTGGCTGATATTCCCTGGCCCCTAATCGGTCCAAATCGTCCAAGAAGCTGCGGAGAACGATGGATTTGTTAAAACGCGTCGTCACACTGCTCGACAAAGAGTAACTCCGTCGCACCACGTACTTTGGCATTCAAAGTATTTCGACAAGCGATCGTTGTCGAATGTTTCCTTCTTCACAGTGAGACTATTACACTATTACAGATATTTCTTTCATGTAAATTCGTTTCACCACGTTTCCTACTGGCGCAGGAATAGACCTGACAATAGAGCTCTATTAATAAATTAGGGAAAAATGCCGATACGTTCCTCGGCTAGAAAATTCGAGAGCAGCAGTTCTCGCTATAAAATTCCCTCCGTGTTACGCAAGGTTCTTTCAACGTCCATTTTCGGCCGAGCAATATTACCGTAATCATTCGTGGTTTAACCACATGTCTAAATCCAGTTTTCTCCATTATTATTTGCTACACGATAGGAGCAAATTCGATCTCGCCGGCCTTACGGGAACGCCGGTCGAGGGAGCTAAGGGCGCGGCTCGCAACAAGTAGCGGCTGGAAGCGGGCGGGTACAATAAATGGCGTTACTGTAATCGGGTCTTCGTAAACAGCCGTGCGAACCGGCTGCCAGCCGGCGAGGAGACGCTTCCACCAAGAGCGACAGAGACGTGCCTCGGAGAAGTTCCTCGCCAATTATGCGCGAAACAAGCGGTGCAATCGACAATACTTGTAATTCAATGTCGAAAGCGACGCGAGACAGTGGAGCTCTCGACCGCTGTCGGCGAGAAGAAATATTTTCCTGAATGCTAATTCAACGCAAAACGACACTCCAGACGTAAGAATAGTGCACGGCTCGATGGATGAGACAATTCACTGCATATATTTTTTTTACGCTTTCAGATAATGCAGCGTTTTATCGAAGGCTTAAAAATTGAGGTGTTCCTCGGGGTAGATGTAACATTGAGTACGACATGCTGAATCGTGAGCAAGTGAGTCTTTCTGAGTGAAAACGACTCGTCTTGTTGTTGTTTTTCGGATATTGTTTCTTTTGATGTAAGATAATAATATTCAATCTTATTGAGAAAGATCGGAACAGAAATACACTTTTATACGGACAAATATAATTATTCCCGAGTTCTCGAATAATTTCCCTAAGAGTGTAAGAGGTTAGGAAGAACCACGTAACGCCATCTTTCTAGGTCAGCGGATGCTCGCGGCGTTTAGGGGTTGCAGGGATGAGGAATGTCGGTTCCTTTCAAGTTCCGTTATGAAATAAAAAGGGAACGAGGAGACGAGTAAGAAAGAGAGCAATCCGAAGCTGATGACGAAGAGAACAAAAAAATAAATAGAACAAGAAAACGGGGGAGAAGAGAAACGCGGAAGAGACAGTTAAATACGAGGGAGTAGTACGAGAAAGAACGAAAGAGTCCTCGGGACACGAAAAAAACGAGGAAGAGGGAAAGGGGAGGGAGAGAGAGAGAGAGAGAGAGAGAGAGAGAGAGAGAGAGAGAGAGAGAGAAAGAATGCGTGAAAAACGAAAAAAGAAAATTGGAGCACATAACGCCGCGAAGAGGACGTTTCAGGACACGCCAAACTCGACGCGAGTCCTGATAACGCTTCCCCGAGGAGAGGGAAGAAGGTTAGATTTTTCCGGCGCGGCGGAAAAAAGAGGGGGCAGGTGGGGAGAAGGGGTGGCGAACGGGAAAAAGAGGAGCGAATAAACCGGCGAGAAAGTAGAAGGTGTACGCCGGAACCGCACTGTCGGCCATGTTGGCGGCATGCCACGTGACACGGGCGTGGCGTGACGTCATCGACGATCAATAATGACAAAGAGGGAGGGAGAGGGAGAGACGCGAAGAAGGTGGTAGAGAGAAAGAGAGGTTGTGCCATGAGTTCTCGTGCATTTCGACTATCGAAGTCGAACCACCACCACCATCGCCACCACCACTGCTACTATTACCACCTCCACCGCTCCCCTTTCACGACCTCATCTTCCGCCAAACCTGTCGCATCTCCCCGACATCTACCCTCCTCGCGACTCCTTCAGGAAATTCGCGTTACCCTCTTCCGGTTCGCTCGCGAGATCGAGTCTGTCTCTCGCAAACGTCTCAACAGTGCTTTAAGCGTTAGACGAGGTTCTCGCAGTTGTCTTCGCACGAAAACCATCCCCGTTTTCTCGCGTTCGTTTTTCGGCGTGGATGTCGGAAGAACGTCTCCGTCATCTTGACTTTAATGACGAGTTCCTTCGACCCAAACACAGCCAAGACCCCTCTTTAGACGAAGTGCCGCGGCTACGGTAATTCGAGAGTTGCAAGTTGGAGATGTGGAGAGGATCTTTTCCCGCGAAACTCGGACAATTTTCAACGATTTCTGGCTGTCTAGACTCGTATTAATAGCCGCCGCTTATTGCCTCGAGCGAGACACTTATATTTTCAATCAAAGTTAGATCTGAACTTTTTCCGGTTTAACCGCACGATAAATTCGGCATTTTATCCGCGATCGCTATTGGACTGAAACATTCGTATCTAACTCTAAAATTCATATTAATAATCGGTACCCTTGAAACTTGTTTCAAACGAGATATTCAAATTTAAATTTAGAGTTGGATGGGAGTTGGTTTTCCAGTCGGGTTGAGTTTACAAATGAAACGTCACTGAGATAAAATCCTGAGAGGAACAGAGGGCAAAAAATTGAAACGCAAATCTCTTTATCGATTACAATGTAAAATTCAAAAAGTTGAACGATATCACTCACACACACACATACGCGTGCACGACTATCGCTTTGATAATGGAAGCCGTGAAATGCAAGGCGGCGCCACGGTTTCTTTGTGTACATTTAATCTATTAATACCAGCAAGGCCATTTTTGTTTTATACACAGATAACGTGGGTGGTGTAGTTGGGCGTCTGTTGTTGTTCCGCGGCTGTCGTAAACGTATTCCCGTGCGTCAAGGAGGTCGTGGAACGTCGGCGGCGCGGCACGCACGAATCGTGCTAATAATTCCTACAAATTATCGAAGATTAAATTCACGCGTCCGTGTGTGCGCTCGCGTTTTGCGACCTCGTCGGCTGTGCGCGCCACCGTCCCTCCACATCCCTCTGCGTTTATCGAAAAGGCCGCTCTGCTTTCGTTGCTCAGGATTATTACAGCACGGCGGGCTGGGCTTTCCAGTGAATGATATATTAGGCCAGAGAAAGAAATGTGTGTGTAAATATGTGTGCATCCACGCGACCATGTATGTGTGTGTGTTCGCGCGCGCACTTGCGTGTGCAATAGTATACGATGCGATAGCGACGGTATCGTGCTGGCCGGTGCGAAACCGCAGTGCGGTTTATTAAAGCTAAGAACGGCGCCAGAGACGGCGGCGCGTGAGTTGCCGCTGAGGGGGGGAAAAAGAGAGAAAAATGGGAAGGGAATAAAAAGGAAAGAAAGGACGGAAGGAGAGAAAGGCAGAAGGAAAGAAAGCAAGAGACGATCGCTTTCATACGGCGGCTATTGCGTGCAGGCCGGTTTCCGTCAGCTATGGAAGGCAAACACGTATGTACGCGCCAGTTGGAGCCGCTATATCAGCCGGCTGGACCTCGCCTGGACGGCGAGCCGCGACAGCGGGTGGCACATATACCGCCGGCGAAATTGCGCGCTCGAGCCGCCGATTTAATCCGTCGCGACCAACTTGTATTTATGTTACGACGCTGCGATTTCGTTCTCCGCCGCGTCGTTCCGCGGGCCGGTCTCTCGCGGTGAGGAAAGTGACGCGCCAGTTCCCATTTTCGGGAAATACGACGCGGGTGATACGGCCGCGGATACGTGTCTGCTCCTCGATCTTGTTAACAGCCGGTTTCTTGGAGCGAAAGGAAGGAAGATCATTTTTCGCGGTTATCACTCTGCGATTGCTCTCATTGACTTCTCGGCAGAAAATTCTCGGTCGTTCAATATCTGGGAATTTAGGACTAGTTGTTCGTAAAAGAGATAAAAATATCTGTGATTTTGTGAAACGAAACGAACGCGATGCCCTCTTCTATCGTTCGCTCGGAAAAAAATATCGGAACGAAGCGAATTTTCAAGCACGAGCGATTATTCAATTAATACTTGCTGAGGAGAAACATGGTTTTTTTTCCATATTAATTCTCTTTAATTTTATCGTATTTTTTTTTTTTTAGTAATGCGAGGATAGACTGCAGTAGAGTTAAACTTTTAAATGAAATTAGTTACGCTGATAGCCAACTTTGATTATATATTTTTTAATAATTTAATAATTATCTTTTAATAATGGACCTCGGGGTGCCTAAGATACAAATAGCACACACGAAACGGGAAACGGGAAAAATAAATTAGAATAATAAGTTTGGGCGGCATGTCGACATGCTGCTCAGCCGCGACAAATTTTATAGTGATTTTCACTATAAATATCTCTTTCCGTGCGGTGACACGCCACGCCACGCCACGCCACGCGACACACGAGCAGCCGCGAGTTTCGCGATCCGCTCCGTCGAATACCGTCATACCTACACTTTGTCAAGGTAGACGACGGGCACCGCGGTCATTATTATACGCGCTCAAAGTATCCTGTAATAAAAAAAGAGCGCGCGCTTAGCGGACTGATGAAAGTATTGGAAAATGGCACACCACGCCGAGAGATACACACAAGCGCTACTATAAAATCAATATCCAACGAAGGGGCAGTGCGCGGAAATATGCCTGCGAAACGTATCGGGAAGAGGCGGAGGAGGCAAGAAGCAAGAAGAGAAGAAGGAGGACCGGGTGGAGAAGAGGCGAACAGTCTCAGGATGAGGCCTGCTACTGCCTCCGCCCTTTTGGGACACGCGAGTTCCCAGGAGTGAAATTCAAGTCCGGACGCCGTCTCCTCTCCTGCTGTCATGACGCGTGACGGCGACGGAAATCCCGGCGTAAATTTGCCCCGGGGCCAGAATTAGAGTCGTGTGCGCTAATGGAAAATTTTAATCAAGTCTTCACGGGGCGCGAAATATCCGATCTCGCCCGGAATAACCGCCCCGCCTGGACAACCGCGTTTTCGATATCTCCGGCCTGCGGCCCTTTGCCCTTTTGCGCAACGCGAGCAGCTCTCGGTCTCGTTCTCGATCGAGATCGAGGAGTCTCGAGCGGCCAGACCGAACAGCTGATCCAATTCTCGCGCGAGTTGTCATCGCGCGAGACGTCGAGACGTCCTCTCGCGGTTCTCTTCTTTCTGTCCTTCCTGTTTTACTTAACGTCACTTACTATTTCGCGGAGTCGTTCAATTGATACTCGTTGCTCCTGCCGAAGCACTCCTGCACCCCGTTGTCGGACCACAGCCTCTTCATGGCGGCCAGTAATTCTTCGCTAAAGGGCTCCGTGTCTTCCATTCTTTGTATCACGTCGAACACCATCTTCGCGTCCGTCTAGAAGCACAAGCAAACGCGTTCGGATTTGCTCGTTTGTTGAATATTCCCGTCGCGTCGTGTTGGGAATCGCGATATTGGGCGCTGACCGTTCACGTCTCGAATTACGCGAACAGATAAACGAACGGCTATTATTTTTTGTAATTTACGCAATACTTGACGTAACGTCGCGCGAGCTGAAATAAAGGCGATTTGTCGATGTAAATTAATCACGTAATTAACGCGCGGCTTTCGTAAGGTACACACGCACACGCACACACACACACACACATGTACAAGCTCAATAATTATTCGTGCGATCTTGGAGCGAGCATCCGGCAAGTCAGATCGCCTTACACGATCGCTTTGGACGGCTAATCGAGCGGGCAACACGTTGTGACTCGCTGTTGAATGCTTCATTCATTAGATAATCATCGGCCTGCGGTAAACTATTCTGGATGGCACGTCACGTCTCGCACGTTAACGTAGTCGATACGCGTTATTTAAGCAGCACAAATGCGCGACCTACAAATCTACTGAATTTCACTTCCGTAACGTTCTACAATCGATATCTCCTTGAAAGTTGCCGACGTGTGCGCGCGATGTAAAATTGTTGCAAGGGAAGAAATTCCGTCGAGGACACGAATCGAGATATGAATGTCGATCGACAAATCGTCTTGATCCAAGCTAAATCGCTTTGTCGTGTCGGTTCGAGCGAAGATGAAGAGGCGGGAATTCTTTGTCAAGCCGAGAAGATTGTCCTCAAAGTGGACTCTGCAAACGACTCGCGTCCTCGGCTCGCGCCTCTTCCCGCGCACACTTATACATTACCTCTCGCTCGTTGGTTGAAAAACTAATTCCCAGATTAGGCATCGCTCTGAGAATAGCGACTAGAGATTGTATCGTGTTGCTGTACACAACCGGTCTGTACTGCTTGAAGTCTTCCGGCGTGAAACCGCTCTCGTGGATAATTCTGTAAGCATAATCGGCACGGCGTTAGCGGGAGCTTAGGACATTTTTTAACAAAGCATGAGCAGCTATCTTCTTTCGACGGTAGACGGTTAAAATGTATCGCGCTCGCGTTCGTGAATGGAAAAAACATTGAAAACCGCTGCCGCGGCTTCGCCGCCGCCGCCGCCGCCGCAGCCGCCGCGTCAGTCACTTCAGACGTATTCGAGACAAAAACGGATTTCCCGTTAGAGGTTCGCACGTCGAATGGTGCTGCTATATTTACCGGATGTTGAGTAAACGGGGTAGACGATGTCGCTCCCTAAATGTCCGTCGCGAAATCTCACTCGAAATGAGCGAAAATTCTGAAGCGGCGCGACGACGGTGAAAGGCATTCGGGCTCGCGGAAAGAAATTTGTTTGTTCTCCAAGTTCTCCAAGTGAAATTTCACAGCGAGATATTTCGACAGTACACCCCGCAGTACCGTATTCCCCCGGGACTTTCGATTACGCGTAAGAAATCTTACGCGGAAGCAGGCATCGCTGTGGTGCACAAACGCGCACGTCGTGCGCAAGCGCAAAGCCGATCGTGTTAACGCACACGGCGTACGTGTGCAAACGCACACGTGTGATGAGTTGCAACGTGCGCTACGTACGGCCCGTGACTTACATGAGCGGCACATACCGTACATACTGTAACAATGTTCAAAGTCAACAAAGGTGAGTTATAGAGAGCCGACGCGCGGCTCTATACACGTACAAGCGAAAACACGGAGTAATATCGCGCGGGGTAGATTTATACCGGTATACACTGGCGGCTTGCTTGCCTATACTTCTCGACATAATCCCGCGAATGTCCGCGGTGTAATTCAAGCGAAATATCGTAGCGTATGTATACGTACACGTGTGTGTGTCTATTATCGTCAAAAAGCGACCTACATTCGGGAGAATGCAGATCCGGCGAAAAGCTCATAACGCGCCCGAAAATCTAATAACTAGCATAAATCTAATAACTCGGACCTTTCCACCGCGGGATTAAGCCGGAGAAAATCAGCGCGAGTCAGCCTCCCCAGCCCTCTCGTGTCTTTGTCTTTTTTCCTCCTAAGGAAATGGGCATCTAGAGAGTATCTCTCGATACTTTTTCATCAACCCGTCTCTGATTTTAATCAGAGTGTGTTTCTTCCGGATGGATATATATTTCGCGTTGTAATTCAGCCTCGTGCCGACGTTTCGCAAACATCGCAGCAGCTTGCATCATCAGGGCTAGAAGCTCCGATCCTGTCTGGTATCTTTTTTTTCTTTTTTCTTGAAACATCTTTCGACATATATAAGAAGCTGTAACGGAACGGTGTAAAGGTGTTCGAACTGGCGAGAGTATCAGTTGTAATTCCCCCGTAACAGCGCGCTTTCAAATACGGTACTCGTCACTTTGTTGGAACAGCCACCGTCACCAGTCTCCGTTACAACATTTAATGGCGTATTAATCCCAACAAAGAATATTATACTGCCCATTACGTTAATAAATGACGCAGAAACACGTCCACTGTTTCGAGAGTAACGATATTAACGACGGCATAAAGAGCACTATGTACGCACGCGCACATACGCACGCGCGGGTCCGGCTGTGCTTTATGGCTGTGCTCGCACGCGAAGGAAAAGCAGCCGCAAGTGTGTCTGTGTGTGTGTGTGTGTGTGTAAAATCACACTTCGCCCGTACTTCAGTCTCGGGTCTCGGTTGCTGTTTGCCGCATTATGCGCGTCCATAAATTTCGCTGGCGGAATGTACGGGAAACGCAGGTGCACGAACGGATGTTCGCTCCGATATTACCACGGTGTTGCGAAAGCGAATAGGCGCTCCCCGACACTGAGCGTGAGATCGATGTTAATTAAAATCGATGATTAAATCCGAATTAATCGAATCAACGATCAAGAGAGTCGTTGTACATTTATTCTTTAACTCTGCATTATCTTGAAGATTTAGCGTTGTTTCAGTGGAGAAATGTCAGACTGTATCAGCTGTAGACAATGTTCCAAAATTTTAATTCGAATAATTTCATTGAAAAAGAAAAAGAAAAAAGAAAAAAGAATTTAAAGGTTATTCTATTACGAAACATTAAGAAACTGATGAGAAATGAGGACAGAGTTGTCTTCCAAACGTTAAGCAAACGATCACTGAATAGCTCGAGAAGCGCTATATACCGAACGACACGGATAGGTCAGTCGAGATATACTTTTGTTTTCACGGACACCACACGGACGCGACATAACCGACGCGAAAATTTAATTTAAAAAGGAAAATTGCAAGTGAAAAATATATCCGCGCCGTAAAAGTAACATCCGTGTACGGGAGAATAGGGACACAAATGCGAGCCACAGGCGTTGTCCCGCCTCGTTCCGCAGAGTATCGTATCATAGTTCGACGAAGCGGCGGCTATCGGGTCTCGATATCCACTTAATATCCAAGATAAAGATATCGACGCGAGGACGAATAGTCGGTGTCGGTGTCGGGAGGAAAGTATTCGCGCGAGGCTCCGACCGACGTTCTAACGCTATCGAAGTACGGTCTACCGGCGGCGGCGGCGGCTTTCCTTCTTTCTTTCTTCGCGAGCAAGCGCACAGCGGCAACTTTGTTCGCCGGACCCATTCAACACAGGCCCATTCATGGGCGAAACTCGCAAGAAGAGACTCGGCCGCGACTCGGCGGCATGCACGTTAATCCGCGGCGCGAAAGCGCGACGTTAACATCTCGGACGCATCGAGCGCGCGCGTATCGCCCAACAGCTGCTGGGCTCCTCCTTGTGAATACAATGTGCAGCCCCGTATCGCAACACCGCGAGTATCGATCCCGCCGCGAGGCAACAGTTTGCCACGAAATAATGCCGATACACGGACGCGAAAAGATTGATACGCTCGCACACGCGACGACGTTAAAACTGCGGGGAAAACTGCATGGAACTGCCCAGGCGAAATTTCGCGGCATCTGAAACTGAGCTCCTAAAAATGCCGTTTATTGTGTGATGACGAAAGTCTCCCCGCGCGAATTCCAGATGGAATTTCGTACTCGGAATTCACTCGCGAATGGAAAAATCGTGCGTTCCGGAATGTCGGAATGTGCAACGCGACCGACGTGATGCACGCGCACCGAATTCACGCGTTTTTCACTCAAAGTTTCTCGCGCGACCGTCGACCATTTGACAGGGTTAAGAGTTAAAAGTTGACCGACGCAACGAGAAATTCGTCGCTCGGCTCGGCAAAGCAGCGAAAAAACCGGACGAAGCCACGAGACGGTGAGTCTCTCCGTGACTCGAACCGTTTAATTAACGAGCGCATAAGCATACGTTATGATTCAAACCATTTAACTTCTCCACTAAGCAAACCGAAACACACACTTCATTAGTGGTCTGACTCATTCCCGGGTGGTCGTTAATTCGTATCATTTAAGTTTAAACGACTTCGTGTGCCGGGCAGGGTGCGCCTGTCGTGAAGAAAAAACACTTTAGACCGATTAGCTGGGATTAACGTTAAACATAGCAAAGCTAACATCGCTGGTAATCGGGAAAAACAGGCAGACGAGACAATCGTCAGAAGTATTACAAAATGTCTACTTGCAGTATTTCTCGTTATAATTTTAAAGAGGCAAAAGATAACGCATTCAAGCCATAAATAAAGGTAAAAAATTATTAGAGACTCGCAAAAATTCGTCTGATCATCGGTGATGTCAAAAGATAATCCAAGCTGAGAGCTGGTGACCAACAATGGCGGATGCTTGGTACATGGAATCTGCTATTTTCTTACCACTAATAAAAGAAATACGACAAGCTCGGACGAGTTTTTGCGAGCTCCTAATGCAATCTCGAGTGTCGCCGGGAAAACCAACGAAAATCATCTCACGCGATACACCGTCGATTCTCGAAATAAACTCTGGACCTCACGAGCGGTTCGCACGTCGGATCGAGGAAGCGTGGGAAAATATTTCCGGCGATCGGGTCGCAGCTGAGCAGCGGCGCGCGCGCGCGCGCTCGCAGCAAATTAGCATTTCCGCGAGGTCGCGGCGGCTCCGAAAGGACGTAAGCGGCTTCGCACGCAGGCCGGACGCCGCATTGTGCGTCCTATTGTGTGTATCTCGCGCCGACTCATTCCCGTCGCATTCTTCGCGCGCGTCCCGTTTTCTAACGAACGAACGAGCCACGTTCGATCTTCGGCCGGGGTTGGGCGCTCTTTTAGCGCGCTCCGGCGACACGAAATCCGGCTAATTACGCGCGCGCACGCATCAGCCGAATGAATCATCCCCCCCCTCCCCGCCCTCGCGTCTCGCGCCGCCGCGGATACAATAGACCGTGTTTCCGGATGTTCGCGTCTCGCGACGCCGCTCTTTTACGGTCTAGCTACATCAAAAACGCCTCGAGTACACTATAATCGTGTCAACGTTGCTGCTGCAGCGGGCTCATTTTTAATAACCGCAGCGCTCTTCTCAGCGCCCTTTTGAATCTCCCCCACTTGATTCAGGAAATTTAGCGTTGCTTCAACAGAGAGATATCAGATGGGTGCGAATAATGCGGACAGTTTAAAAGTTTCGTTAGGATAAGTAGCCTCGAACGGAGAGAGAAATTGAAGAAGTGACAATTTAGAAAATCCATGATGAAAAATCCGGAAAATTGACGAAAATTGAATCAATCGGAACAGTCTTATCGTTGGAAGCATCATCTGCTTAAGCCTTTATATCCTAAATTAATTTACCCAAGACCTTATTAAATTTTTGCGTAATTGAATAACTCTTGGCATATCATAAACATAAGACAGGAAAATACATTTTGTTGTAACAATGTCAATGATTAAATTTTGACGTGGTATTTGTAAGTGCCGACAGGAATGTAGGGTAAGACACGGGAGAAAGGTTCAAGAGCGCATATATGGAGCGGTACTTTGAAGTACCATCAGGATACAAAGGGTTAAGGGACGCGTCGAGATCCAGAGGGTTGATATCGCGTAAAGATATCGCGTAAGGATGCGCGCTGCAAGCTGCTTTAAAACGCGCATACTCGTACTTGAACTTACGCTCCTTTTCTTTTTCCGCACATTTTTGCTCGCTTGTTTGCAAGAGAACGAGATCTCGAGCCGATTAGGAGTTGTCGCGTAATTAACTCGGGCTCGATTAATTTAATTGGTAATTGCACGCACGCGCGAGCCCGCGCTGGGATGCTGGTCGATACGTTAACGAATAAACAACGCACACACGGAGATGCGTAATATCGCGTCAACAATAGCATCCCCCTTCGAATGATAATCAGTGTAGTGCGAGAGCGCTACTGGCGATTATACTTACTTCATTTGTTTCACGATCGTACTCTTGCCGGACTCGCCCGCTCCTGAAAAACAGAGGAGAGGCGTCAGTAATTGCGCGCAATTAATCTTGTGATTGCGCGTATCGCCGAATCGCCGCGTTACGGAATGAACTTTGCGCGATGCGCAACGAGCGCGAGCCGAGGCTCGCCCTCTTCGCTTTCGCTATCGGACGAGCCTCGTCTCGCGATTCTCACGGGTTTACGCATAGCTGCGACGCTCGACGCAGCTATGCGTAGAATCAGGAAATTGCGGACGAGCGGAAGCTGCTACTTGAAGTCGTGTCAGGGGAAAACGAAAGAAAAATCGATCGTTGAACTTGAAGCGCGAAAAAGCGCGCCGGCCGACGCGACGTCGCGGTGACGATGAATCATCGTCTCGTGCGTCGGACTCGCATCTTCGTCGAAGAAGATGCGAAGAAGATGCCCACACGGAGTCTCGCCGGAGCGTCGACCTCTCTTCGCGATTCGAATCCCTTTCGATCCCTCTCCTTCTCCAAAATCTTCCTCGCGATGGCAATTTCGCGTGATTCAAGTAGCGGTCGAAGGAGCGCAAGGGCTATCAGGACTGATCGTCGGGGAAGACGATCTCGATGTCGAAAATCAGATCGATGTACGCGATGTATGTCGGGACGGAAGAACGGCTTGCTGATCGCGAGATACCTCGGTCGCTCTATATAAACCGGATACGCGTCGCTCCTCGTCGACGGAACTCGCTTTTCCTGCTTCCTTTGCCGCGCGTGTCCCTCACATACACACACACACAGTCTCTCTCTCTCTCTCTCTCTCTCTCTCTCTTTCCCCCCGTCGCTCGCGGGCTCTAACCATTTCGAAGGCACTTGCAGGCCAAGTGCAGCAGTATATAATAGCTACTCACGGCTACTCATAGCTAGAGCCGTTTAATATCGACTGGATACACGCGGGGTATCTCGAGTGAGCGGCCTACAGACGGCGAGAGCGAGAAGAAAGAGTCATCTCGAGACACCGACGATGATCCTCGTCGCGTCCTCGTCGGGGCAAAAACACCGGGAATAGAGGTAAACGAGTTGCAAATTCGTCCCGGAGCACCGGAAATCATCGACCGGCACGCTTCGAAGCCCTCGTTGGTTAGTTGGCTGGCGTGACGTCATGTTCCAGTCCCTCTTTCGTGCTCTCTTTCTGCCCCTTCCTCCCAGTCGAATTCTATTCTTTTTATATTCCGTTCCGCTCCAGAGGAATAGAGCCAGCTCTAAAATAGGATGCCCGGCTAGATAGAATGCGTTCCCGAAGCCTCGATGGACCAACAGGACGAAATGGACCGTAAACTCCGCTGCTCGAACTCCGCTAATTCTTGCTAAACTCTGCGTCTAACTGCGACAACTCTAGTTAAGAGGTCTAACTAGAGCTCATCACTCCGTTGAGTACACATAGGTGTGCCCAAGGTGTCGCCTTGATGCATCTCGCTACCGGTTTTCAGCATCCTCGAGCGCGCACGCAGCGGCGCGCGCTCTCATGTCGCGCGTCTCACCGACCGACTGTCTCTCTCCTTCGTCGAGAGATCGTTCGCAGCTACGATACGCGAATATTTCAGCCGGATTCAACCACGGACGCACTTTTATGATCGTCACGTGAGACGCGAAAAGAGACGCGAGGCTCTAACGCGAAGTTTCAAGAATTCGATACACCGTGGCGAATTAATCGCGAAACTTACGTCGCACAGCGACGTGAATTTTCGTGAACTCGCGATCCGATCTTTGCCGTAAAGGTTGCTCACGTTTTTCGCGTTACATTTCGCATTTCGCACGCGACTGTTCCGAGCGGATTCCGGTCCGTTCTTTCGCGTATTTCCGTCTCGTCATTCTGCGGGATAGATACAACGAGTACCAAGCGAGTGCAAAGCTCACAAGAGGGACTACCATTGCACGTGTCGGCCGAGTAAAGTCGCTGCCAAATTTATGTATATCTGTCTATCTGGACGCTGCTCCAGACCGGAATTGGCAGAGACGTTAACGACGCTTCTACGCCGTTAACGAGAGAGCTAACGCATTAATACATGCGGCATCGTTTTAATATAACTTAGCGAGCCGCATCTCTCGCGCGTTCTCTCGCGATAAATGTCAGCTGCCATTCTACGCGTTCTACGCTACGCTCGTAGTTCCTCGTTTGCCGGGGGGGGGGGGGGAGAGAGAGAGAGAGAGAGAGAGAGAGAGAGAGAGAACTGCACGATCGTATCTATTTTCACATCCGAGCGGAGAATGCAAGTCGATGCGCGATGATGCACACAGTGCGCGCACTGTATCCATCGTTATTTCCTGCAGCTGCCTAGCTCGCGGCCTCCTCCGCAGCAGCCCTCGCGGCTTCCTCCTCCTCCTCCTCCTCCTACATTCACCTGCTCTAGCCGAGCGCGTGACTCGAGGATACCTTTATCCGCGGCGCGAGCGATAAACGCGGGACGCGGCGATAATTTAGATAAATTCGAGTGCGGGGGAGAGAAGGCTGTTTGGGCGTCGTATAGTGCGCCGATATCGGCTACCCGAAGGTTGGTCGTGTGCAGGGAAATTCATGAAAATCCCACGCGAATCAACGCTGAATTGTAAGCGCGTCGTCATCGGCAGATCGGGGGCAGATAGGGTTTTCGGAAGAAAATTGCTATGGAATTTTCTAACCGACCAACATTCTACGCGTTTGTATTATACTTCGCCCTCTCGCACGCGCTATTTATATTTTATTTGCGCTCTATATTTTAGGAGCTATTTTAGGCTCTGAGGTATTAAAAAATTTACCATGTTTCTTTAAGCGAGGTAACACTCTGCTGCCTGTCTCTGCGTTACCGGAAACATGGCGAACTTAAGAGGGATTTGTAGCGCGAGAAGTAATTGTAAAATGTTCTCTCATCATCGATGAATTGGTAATTGCTCAAAGTTTTCGGCCGGTGGTATCATTTCCAGCGTTTCCCACGACTGTCGATTAATCCAGAAAGCGAACGCGTGTTCGAAAAGAAAAAGTGACATTTTGACAGCTTGACGTTTCGTACGCGTCAGTGAAGACGATCAATAGAATTTCGATAGGATTTCTATTGACGTACACAATGAAAATATAATTTCCATTATGTATGCGATGAAAATTGAGTGTCTGCTGCGTCGATAATAAAAACTCGGAATTTCCATTATCCTTTCTGGATGCATCAACAGTCGTGAGAAACGTGCAGCAGGAGCCGACGCGGCTGGCCGAAATCCTTCAGTGACCATCGATCTATCGATAGTTAACATCCGTGATTGGCTAATTATACCGAGGCGAAATTTATGTTAAACCAAGCTTCAGCTGCCGGGACTTTCCATTCTTTTTTTATGACGTACACGATTACTTAACACGTACGCGATTATTTACGTGAAGATTTACGCCGACGCGAATTTTACGTAAAAATATCGTTCGATGAACTCCCATAGGTCGCCCGTACGTGAGTTTTACGCGACTAATTATCACGGGTGATGGAACCGAATGCACATTAATGCACGTTAATGAATATTTCGCGTAAGCGCGTACAAGTGATTGCGGATTGCGTATTTTTTCCCGATTGTAAATGAGTAACAAAAGGAGAGACCGGCTGGTCCCTCGATAAAGATCAGGCAAAAGCGTCGGATCCGACGCGGAGATCGTCAGCCTCGAACGATCGCGTAAAAGCGACACGTTCGAGCGTAAAGGGAGGCGAGGATGAAATGTGCTGCGCGTAAATCCGCCGGCAAGTAAAACAATAAATCGCATAATGAGAGCGCGCTGTCGCAATAAGAGCTAATCCGCGTATCAATCGGCCGGCGCGGCCGGTTATCTAACTTTTGCAACGCTATTTAATTATCAATTTCAATTATTATTATTTAATTCGCGGACGAGCGTGACGATATTGCGCGATATTGTGGGATTACGTTCGGATGTGTCCCAATTTACGGTATTCGATAAACAGACGAAAAGAGAGCCGTTTTTCGCATTGGCGCCCGAGGAAAAAAAAGAAAAATTGGAGAGCGCGAAATTCTACGCACGTCGTGACGTGTGCAACTCGCTCGAGAATCAGACAACGATCGAGCATAATTACGGCAACAACGCGAATTAGATAACGGAGCTTAAGTACACAGCGCGAGGCAGCGCCTCGCTCTTACTACGTGATTTACGACCTTTGACTTTCTGGCATTTCGGCCGGCTTTAAAGCGCAAATGTACGGGCGCCCTTTGCCATTTAGCCCATTTCACATGGGCGCACGCACGCGGCGAGAGCTGGCCGTTCTTAAGTACACAAAGTACGCGCTCGACTGCGCCAGCAAAACCCTCAAAATTCCCAAAACAATCAGTCTCGACGCTGAATGCAGCGCGCTCTGTCAGCGCGAGTCGCAATAAATCATTTGAAATCATTCAAGCAAAGGAAATCCGATTCCTTCTTTTTTCACAGAAATATAAAAAGACTTATTAATACCGCATCGGGATAGGTATCTGCTTAGCGATATCTTTAGCAGTCGCTGTTAGCGATATTCTCGGCAATTCTTGGCAATACCGGGGGACGTCGTTGCGACTCGACATACCTGCGCCTGTGACGGACGTCAGCACAAATAGTTCGAGCGCGATCGGGAAATCGCGAAACCCCGGTAAAAATCAGAGGCATGAAAGGAAAAAGCGCTTTTTTCGCGAATCATGGCGGAGGGACGAGGAATAGAGACGGCGGGGCACTTCCTTGTCCCGGGCATTTTTACCGCTTCACATAGCGACGCGCTGCGCACACCGCGACGTCTCGCTCTCGTTGACATTTAACGCCACGCGGCGGCGGTCCTGCATCGCCTTGAAACACACGCAACGAAACGACGTTTCGTATTTCGTCCGCGACGTCGCCGCGCCGGGCTTCCAGCGGCGTTAATCGGATGAAAATACTCGCAGGCAATTTGCGTGCGCGTACACGCACGCACGTTCTCCACCGGCGAATGACGTCACCGGTTACACCAATAAACAGGACCCACATTTCGACCCCGAGGAATCGTATCTTCGTCGGTGCGTCGTCGCGCGCCTCGCATACTTGGGCGGACTCGCGATTTTGAGGACTTTCGCGGCGCGCGAGGAGAACGAGGTACCAAGAGAGAGATGGTCCAAGAACTCCCGGCGAGGAGTTCGCCGCTAAACGCGCTCTCTCGAGGCGGCTCAACACTTCGACGAGAGATAACAGCGGAAGTTTGATCGCTCTCGCGCTCTTACGGTTGTTACGGCCGACGGCTCGGACCTAACCTAGAAAAAAGAATCAAATGAAAAACGCAAGATCGACGGTTCTGGGACACCGGGTATGTGTCCCGGTGTCGTCTCGAGAGACGGAGAACGCGGCCGGAGATATGCGAGAAAGTAAATTGAAAACGTGCGAAGCAATTAGCGCGCACCGGCGGAGACAATATAGCGTCGGGGTGCGGCGTTTCACGTCGCCCACGCGCTGATTTTATTTTAATTGTAGCGCGAGACGAACGACGGAAGAATTTTTCATCAAGACCCCGATCGTGGCGAGTTGGTCGCGCGATTAACGGCGCTGCCGGGCGAGTAACCTGCGAGGGACCTGGGTGAAAATTTGAGGATGCTTACGTCGACGCATCGCGTGTACTCTTCAAGTTCCTCGGGATGAAAACTCACTCGGAGCGAGCGAAGTTTCAACCGAAGCGCCGGTGATGAAATACCGCCACCCGGAAGCCGTTGAAAAAAAGATTCGGTTAATTTAATGTGACAATGAAATTTGTTTCTCGACGATTCTCAAGAGACACGTTCGCGAGACTCATCGTGGAAAAATGTCGCGCAGCCTGTGGTCAGCCGGCTCTACGAGCGAATAATGTTTCGGCCGATTAGAATGAATGTGTCGTGTCCTTCACGCACAGCGGAATTCATCGCTCTCGAATTTCGCGTGAAGATATTCTCGGGAGATATCGCTCGGAGCGAAGAATTCACTCCATGGCGATTGAGTCGACGCGTGACGATCCGTGCGTAAGCACACCGCGATTATGAATGAGTGTCGAATCTCGCGACCGTATGTCCAATTGCGTCTGTGCGTATCTAATCGTCGTTACTACGTTACGCAATCACTATCTCCCGGGCGCTCATCGAATGTGATTCATCGGAATGTATAATCGGTGGTCTAATGGATTTCTCACGTGAATGAACCGAGCGCGACTCTCTCCGCGCGTCTGCCGTTTTACTTTTTAGCGCGCAACTTTCGACGACGCTTCTCATCCGCACACGCACGCACACACACACGCATTCTCAATTAGTCAATTAGTTAATATTACTTAGCTTTGTTACGAGCAAAAAGCGAGACACCCATGAGGCACGCCGCGCCGCGACGAATCCGATCCGAAAGATGCGGATGCGCAAAATATAAAAAGCGAGACGATAGAGAAGACGTAAACAATGCCAATGAGACCGTTAATTATGCGTAACGAGGAGAAAACAGCGCGAGAGGCGCATACGTGGTGCACGGATTCCATCAAAACTGAATCGTCACATCGCGCGTGTTCCGCGTGCCCGAGAAGAAATCTCGGAGGACGCAGGACTTTTCGCGCCGGCCGGAAATCTTGTGGTTTCTTATCCGCCGCGCCGCGAGGAGGCATGGGCGGCAACACGTGGCGGCAGCATGCGTGCCTCGATAACGCACATGTGTCCGTGACATTCGACAAATATTTCGAAAGTAAGGGCCGCGAGCGTGCCCCCCTGATTTATTTCCCCAGTTCTGTCTACGGCGATCGCCGCCGCCGCCGTCACCCAATCTGAGAGCGGGGGGAATATTTTTAGCGCGTGAGATCACACGCGGAACGACAGAGCTGAAGAAACCCTAATCGCGGCGATCATTGCGTCTGCTCGCCGCGGCGAGTGAAATACGCTGGACGACCTTTCATACATCAGATGATACTCCGAAAAAAGAACAAGGACTTTCGTTCCCCGCCGTGGAACGTGGCGAGTCTCGCCGCCACGCCGTTTCTCGCCGTTCCACGTTCCATGGAGAGATGCATCGTCTCTCCGTTATTTTAGTTTCCAAAACCCCGCCGCGGATCACGCGAACGCGTCAGAGAACTCGTTTCAGAGTACAATCATCCAGCGCGAAAGGCGGCGGAGGGGGAGAGGAGAGGGAGGGAGGGAGGAGAAACACGCGTTATCTCTCTCGTTGCCGGCGCGGCGTTACGTCACAAAGCGCTGACGTCGTTCATTAAACATTGACGTCAAATGATATCTGATCTCGACGCCGGCAATTATGCGCTTTCGAGCGTTCCGGCATTGATTGAAAGAACTGACGGCGGATGAGCGATCGGGCATTACCCTTCCGCGCAAGGAGGAACACGCTTGTTGCGCCGTTCTTCCGGTTTTACGTAGCGTCCAATTTCCTGCATGCCCGTCAATTTAAAAAGCCGCCTCTATCCATGAGCGTCGCGCGAACGGTCTCGTCGGCTCGTGTAAATCGTCTTTTCCATGCTGCACGGCGTCGAGCAAAAATCGTAGACGCGCCCGCTCGAAAATTGTTACACCGCGGATCCAGGGGGGAGGATTAGAGAAACGCGAGATGAGACATGCAAGTGACGAGATTGCGCCGCCCCGATGTGTTTAATATCCCTTGAAAACACGCCAACACTCGCGTGGATTTGGTGCTTCTTTTTTTTTTTACAACGGATTGTATTCGCACGGAAAGCGCGATACGTTCGAATAAATTATTCCGAATTCCGATGTAATTTCAGAGCCGAGAGCCGTCGACGTCTAAATCGCTGACCCTTTGCGGTCGGGGTCGTTTCCAATTTTTCTCCTTCTACCGCAGAAATCAATTTATTTCGCTAAACTGTCAGGCTTCAAAGGTGCCCTATTAAACAGCGTGTGTAAGAAAGAGAAATTTTATATTTTGACGTTTATAACGATATACAGGGTGAGGAGAAAGTCCCGGACTGGTAAAATATCTCGAAAACCAAGCGTTTTAGAAAACAATGTTTCGAACAAAGTTTGTATGATTTCAAGGGAGACATAAAACAACTACGTCATTTTGTTTACAAATGACACCACTTTCGAAATATTCACTGATCATTACTTTTCTTAAACAGAAACCTCAATTTTTTTATTACACCGCCTTTTTCCACCAATTAATTTGAACAACTTTTGTCTGAAACATTTTTTTATTTGCCTAATATTTTTTGAGATATTTAAGGAAAACTTGACAACTTTTTCAGTATTTAACTTGCGATATCTCGCTAACTATTTGTCGAAAGAAAAAGTGGTACTAGACTTTTTTTGCTCTATTTGGTCCCAAGAATATATTGTTACAATTGCGCTCTGACTTTTGTTAATTTGATGATTTTGAAATTTCCAAAAATCAGTAAGTTACTAAACGTCAGGGCGTTGTTGTAACAACATATTCTTGAGATTAAATAGAGCAAAAAAGTCTAATACCGTTTTTTCTTCCGAAAAATAGTTAGCGAGCAGTTAAATATTGAAAAAGTTATCAAGTTTTCCTTAAATATCTCAAAAAATATTAGGCAAATAAAAAACTGTTTCAGACAAAGTAGTTCAAACGAAAGTTGTTCGAATTAATTAAATGGTAGAAAAAGGCGGCGTAATAAAAAATTTGGGTTTCTGTTTAAAAAAAGTAACGATCAGTGAATATTTCGAAAGTGGTGCCATTTGTAAACAAAATGACATAGTTGTTTTATGTCTCCCTTGAAATCATACAACTTTTGTTCGAAACATATTTTTCTAAAACGCTTAGTTTTCGAGATATTTTACCGGCCCGGGACTTTTTCCTCATCCTGTATACCGCGTATCCTCTTAAGGGTGACTCCACGTGACTCCAAGAATATGACAAATTTGTGAAAATACACTGACACCGGCTGTACATTCTATTTCCATTAACGAATGAAAAGTTGCTTTATACAATCGACTAGAATGAGACGCGAGATCGAGATCACGCAGGATCGCGGAGAGAGATTAAAGGAAATGTCATCGAGAGATACGTGTCGATGTTATTGCACACGGCAGAATCTCTCTCGCGGGGGGACGTTTGCGCAAACGGAAAAGCTCGATAATGATTGACTCCCGACGCGCATTCAGAAAGTTAGGCGGATCAATAAAGGTCGAAAGCAGACGGCGCGCAACTCTCCTCGCCAATCATAGATCCGCCGTAGCTCATGAAATATCTAATGCGAGAGAGAAGCAGCGTTGTAGACAGGACGACGCGCCGCTACGTCGATATAATCGCGCTCGGTCGCGCCAAAGTTGCATCAAACGACAATATTTATGTTGCCGCGGGAAACTTGGCCGGTCGCGATGAGCTTTGTCGCGCGTCGCCCCGGTTAAGCTTGGAGCTAAACGTCCGCGCGAATTTTCCCCTTGAGCGCGATCGATGCGTTTCACGTTGTGTCTCTCGCCTCCTTTGTTCATCGTCGCGATTTCGATCCGGCGATCTTTAATTTCGAGCGGGTAACGAGAGCTGAGTCGAGTGATTTATCGCGAGCCGATCGACCGATGGAATCCGTCGGAAGCACTCCGACTGCTTACCGCGAGGTCGTACATTTCGTAATTTTTTTTTTCGCTCCGATACGCTCGTTGCATCCCCAATCGCCAGTGAAGTGTCCCCTCCCTCAGACTTACGTCTCTGATAGCAATATATATCCATCGCGCCAGCACTCACGTTGGATACGCAAAGTCAATCGGGGCGAGTAGAGCGGCTAATTAGCCGTTGATCTTTCCCCGTCACCTATTTTCGCGTCTGCAGCGTAATAGAACGTTATTTTTATGGCGACTCGATTTTACTAACAACATCGTCTCCTTTTTCCCCGAGACACGTGTACGTTATTAACAGACTGAACGCGAAAGAGCCGCAGTTTTGCGCTGTGTACATTATCGTAGACGCGTAGGCGGCGGGATTTCGTTAATATCGAAGGACAATATTTGTCTACAAACAAAACACGTAATATTATACGGCAACATTTTGGCAAGCTTCGGGAACGTAATTTTATCCCACCGACTGAACAGCACCCCGATCCGTGGAAAATATAACTTTACCTGTGATTTTTCGTCAATGTGCTAATGCACTCAGTTACTCATAAAGAGCTCAGATTTCGAGCATTTTCGTCGGCCAACACGGCCGACTTATAAAGTATCGTAAGAGAAGGAAAGAATCATCGGGCGATTGGAAAACACTCGGCCAACACGTGGGGCCATACCACGTTCTACTCCCCCTCTCGCCGAGAGAGGGAGTACTCAGGTACACACACACACACACACAGAGTCATAGAACTCACCAAGCAGCAGGAGCTTGATATCCTTGGCCGCCTGGATACCATCCTCCTTGAGATTCTTCTCAATCTGCTTGCTGCGAGCCAGAGCGGCCCGCTCTTCCGCGGACATGGCGCAGCCCATCTTGCTACACGTTGCCTTCACAAACGCCACCCCCACGCTCTTCTTCTCTCACCTGCTGAACAGCGCGGCCGGCAGGGAGCGGCCCCGTCGCCCGCACAAAGATGAGATCTCGTGCAACACTTCCTCCTCCTCCTCCTCTGCGCCTCCTCCTTAACCTCGTCCTCCACCTCGTTCGCAACCGCGGCCGTCGTCGCTACCACAGCCGACAGCGACAGCGACAGCGACAGCGACAGCGACAGCGACAGCGACAGCAGCAGCACCACCAACACTACTACCACTACCACCACCGTAAACACTTTCGCCGCTACCACTAACACAACAGCCACCCTTGCCTTCACCGGCACCGTTTCCACCACTGCCTCCTCCTCCTCCCCCTCCTCCTCCTCCTCCTCCTCGTCGTCGTTCTCCACCACCTCCACCACTATCACCACCACTTCCTCACCCTGCTCCTCTACCCCAACCACCGCCGCCGCCGCCGCCGCCGTCCTCCTCTTCCTCCTCGTCCTTCTTCTTCCTCGTTTTCGTCGTCTTCGTCGTCTTCGTCACCGATGCTTCCGCACCGTTGCTGACTACCGCCGGCAACCGGCACCGCCACCGGCTGCCCTAACTACCTGGGTGACCGCAGCCACCCGTACGCACCCCCGGCGACCGCCACACTTGCGCCGATTCAGTCGCGCGCGTCTGCTGCGCCTGCAACACGAACGGGATGAGTTTGTCAATGAAGCGATGGAGTCTGTGATCTAGTAATCGTATAACTTCGATACGCGACGGTCTGGCTGTATCAGTTTCGGAGGAGGCGACCGAATCGCGATCGTCGATGTCGCCAGACAGTCGCCAACGAATATATGTGGGTGGCGTAAAAATAGTGTCGTTCGTTATGCAAGGTGAATCATTAGTGATTAGCGGTTCGAGTATCTTGGTAACTGCGGGAATTGGGAAGGAATTTCTGGCTACAAGAGCCTTTGCCACAGAAGCCAGCCAGCCTCAGCTTCTGCTGCAAAAGCCCCATGCTGGAGAATAACCGTCACGTGGTAGTAACGATTTTTTGTAGGTGGAGTCGTCGCTCTAGATGGAGTTTCCTCCAAGTTCTTCCATAGTTTCCGAGATATTCAACACGCTAGGCGATCAATTCACTCTGTCCTCTCGATATCTCTCGTTAATAACCGTAGAAACAGAAAATCGATACAGTTGCGAGGTGTAAAATTAGCTCGAGTAGCGAATTTTCGGGTTGTAACTAGCCGTAATTTAGAACACGTCGCGACATTGAACGCGTTTCTTCCTCCTGAATAGCTGTTCTCTCTTTCAATCTGTCCATTTCTCTCCCAGTGCAGAAACGTGAATCCCCCGAATTAAAGTCGATTTTCTGCTATTGTGCGATTTTGTCATTATTCTGTACTAAGAGACAGGAGGAATCCTGCAAAGATTCCGCCGTAAGAAATACACAGCGCGTCTACGGGCTGCTCGTCGTCGTGGTTGTCGCGGACGTGTTAAGATAATCGATTATGTGTAATAGAGTCCGGATTAGATCGCCGATACCGGCGTTGTTTAACCAATCCTCGCCTCATCGAGCGTGTACACCAGCGAGTGTAAAGAGGAGACGGACGACACTCGTTTTCGCTCTCTTCCATCGAGTATACGACCTCGACTTGGCAGATTGCCCGCCTTTGATATACCGAAAGGTTCTCGACCAATCGCGCTGATAACGTCGCATCTCGTTATTATTCCTCTACTTGCCGCGAGAGAGAGAGAGAGAGAGAGAGAGAGAGCCGGATAAATTTTATTAGGTCGGCGCATCGTGACCGCACGATGTGTGTGATTTAAGAGCCCGTCGTCGAGCACGAATCCGATCTAATGTCATTAATCGTAAATGAGGCACGGGCTCGACAATTATAGAGAGTAGCTGAGTAGTCGGAATCGGTAAAACAAGTTGCGTGGTTTATGCAGTGCACGCGAAAAGAGTATTACAGCTTTTCTTGTTAGAGAAAGTTTATAGGTAAGTTACAGATAATTTTATTTTAAATATTATAGATGATCATAAATCATTCATACAATACGTAGAATATTGTGGATCTTCATTTCTCCAAAAATTTTGATCTCTAATGTTCTTTCTTGATTTCCCGACGCAAGAAGGAAAAGTCGCGAGTACGCTTTTCAGTTTGAGCTTGAGCTGGATGGAAAATCGGAAAATGCGGAAATACAATATGGCTGATGAAATTTTGTTTAGCGTGTAAACTGGGAACAAAACTGGGAACTCCTCGTTTTGGTTAGAGGTTAGAGACGATAGTAGAATAGGTTTACGTTTAGTCAGCCTAGCTGACGCGAGTCTCGCAGAAAGGAGCATCGCGCGGCGCGTCGGAAAGAGAGTATCACGATGAGACGGGAATGAAATTGCGGGTCTCTTGATGAACTATTTGAGAAAACGCGATCCAAGCTACCCCAGTCACCAGAGAATAAATCCGGGAACTTAACTGGGACTCTATGAGAGGAGAGCAACGCTGTGAAACGGGCTCCCTCAATTCCGCCGCAACGACATTTCGGCAACGACAAGCTGCCGCGATTCGATAGAGGAAATTAAATTCTCCGAATATTAACACGCGCTATTTGATGCCAGTCAGTCCTGAAATGACGATAAGTCGAAGCCGCGAGTGCGGCAGCGTCTTGGCGAGATTAATTAATATCTCGTTAACCCCGGCGCGCGACTAATTAGATAAGCGGCGAATGCTAAAAATAATCTTTGCGAAAATAGTGACGGCAGCGCGAGAGGTAATGAACGATTTCAATCAAGATTTAAATAAACAGATCACACTGTGCCAAATATCAGCAGAGATTCATTCATAAATAATCAAGTATCTACAAGACTCCTGGTATATTCTCATCAGTTTCTACTTGACTATGCAGTAACGACTGCGCATAAACAATATTTCCTTGTATGATATTTGCGGGTAAAATATTCAACTCGTTAAATCATTGATATGAAAAACTAAAGGCTTTGTAGACTTGTCTTTCTTTTTAATGTGTCTCGCTTGGAAATATTTATAGAATTACTTATTTTGCCTGCGAGCGCTCTCAATATTAAATTAATTAATTCACTGCGAGATATATTTCATCGTTGAATCAAAGTCGAGAACTCGAGCTTCGGCCGTCGTATCGATACCTGTGCTCCATCGGTATCGCCGAGAGAGCGAGAGAGAGAGAGAGAGAGAGAGAGAGTTTCCTCTCTTCGTCTCTTCGGATTCTAGACGGGACAACGCTGCGTGCTCGCTCTCACCATCGATCCCGGAATACCCGGGACATACGTGCACCATCGCGAATCGCGAACGCGTCGAAATTGTTCCGGTTTCGATAGGTGAATTTTTAACCGGCGGCAATCCGCCCACACTTGGGTGTCCCTATGGTTTATTCGTTTGTCGGATTGCACGTACATCTCGTCGCAAGCACGGCATTACGTGGAAACACACCGTACGATCAATAAAATGCAACGACCTGATATAATGGAAGCGATACGCGTCGCGCTTCATAAAATACCATCGCCGGCATAGTAAGACTAAAATACGGCGGCGGAGAGACGCGTCGCGCGCGACAAAACGAGCGCGAGTCACCGAGACTCTTCGATTTATCGACTTCTTCGCGGCTGGATCTACGGCCTCGTTTCTTTCTCTTTTTTTTTTTTCTTCCTTCCGTCTCTCTGTGTGGTTGCCACCCCCTGAGGCACTTCTCGCGATTGCGGAGATCGTGCTGTCGACCAGGCACGAGTTTTCGATTGTTACGTCCAAGATATCTCCGACTGATACGATAATTAGGTCTGTTCTTTATAGTCGCGCTTTATATAGTTGAACTATCTTGAGTGAATATGCAGAAAAGCTGATGTATCAGCGACTTTTTCATTATTAGTATGCAATATATTTGATAATCTCGTAAGCGATTTGTAGGAAGAACCAAGTGGAGGACGGCATTGTCGAGATCTAGCGAAATGAAATTTGAAACTTTGATGTTTTATTTTGGATATTGTAAACTGATACGCCCAGTATAAAATTTACGTCGTAATTTTGTCGTGTCGATCATTTTCTAAGCGTCCCGAAAAGTCTTGTTTAGATTGTATTATTATATTTTTTACGAAGAATATTTTTTACGAAGAATAGTTGCTATGTTATATTGCCGACGTGCAATCGCACAAATTATTTTATTGCGTGCACATCACGCTCGCATATCTAAAAATATGTTTGCTGAAGCCTTTCAGCTTGCTAAATTGATGAGTCTATTGTGTACTAAAAATGGACACTGTAAAAATCGACAAAGACCCCTTACGCAAGAGGTTGAATTTAAGCCAACATAAACCTTGCGTAAGGAGCCTTTGCCAATCTTTATAATGTCCCCTTTTTCAGTATATGTGGGAGACTCAAAAATTTAGCGAGACGGAAAATTTCAACAACAATTTAATGAGACGTAAATTAATATAAAAAAATGTTAAAATTCATTATGTTATATCGTGACAATCAATATTTTGTCGTCCATTACTTGATGCTTTCTGCCAGTCTTTAATTATCATCCTTATAATATACATTAATGTTAAAAAAAAAAAAAAAAACAGTAAAAGAAAATACATCTATTTTGAGCGCAACATGATGTGGCTATAAAAAAACAGACCTACGAGACCCTCATGAGATTGACAATTTTCTCTTCGTGTTTTACGGTGAAGGAAAAGATGTAACGCGCGGAATCTACCGTTAGCATGACTTTGAATGAATCTTCGTTTGGGCTCAATTAGAGTATCGTGCTGCCGAGGCACTAAATTTTCCTTCTGCACCGCGGAGACTGAAATGTCCCTCTGCGTGACTTCCACGCAAAGGACATTAGCCCACACGAATGCCGCAATTTTAGCGTGTAAACGACGTATCGCGCCGCTGGCGATACATCGTGCGCAATGCATAGGCAGCATATTGAGTCACAATGTGAAATCATTAGAATATCGTTCACCTCCTCGTTGCCCCCAAAGCCCGCTTTTTAAACGGCGTAATCCGTAATCCGCGACAGAATTACACTTGTAAGGAAACATTCGACGAATCGTAATTTGCTTGCACAGATACGCTTAAAAAACTCCCCGCAAAAACTCTCCCCGTCGTGAAGCGCAAAGTATTTAGAACCTAACCGCGTCAATTGCGTTTCGACGTGATTCAACAAATGGCAGAGGAACGAGAGCGGGGGGTGCGGAGAAGGGGGAGGAGAGAGAAATAATCGAACAACATGCAATAGTGCCGCACAGTGCTCGCGTCCGGCCGACCCATCAACTGCCATCTTCCCCCTCGTCGCGCGAGACGCGTACATTTCGCGATTTCGAAGACACCCTTGCAGCCAGCAATTTTCGCCACCCCCGTGAAACAAAATCATAGCAGTTAATGGGTGAATCGAGCGTCGGCGTACACCGCAGCCGCGCGTACTCCGAAAGAACCCCCGCCCCACTCTCTCTCTCTCTCTCTCTCTCTCTTTCTCCTTTTCTTCCTTCCACCCCTTTCTACCTTCTTCTCTATCGCTTTTTCGGAGCTAGCCCTCGACGATGTCACCGCGGGCGCACGCACAAGAGAGTGCACTCTCCGGGCGGCGATCCGCCGATACAAATCCAACGTGTCTACGCACCTCCTTCGCTATCGTATCCTGGCTAATGACGGGATCCTTTCTCTCTCTCTCTCACACACACACACACATACACACACACGCACACTCTCTCTCTCTCTCTTTTTCTCTTTGACCCCCTCTCCTGCTTCCTTCCACTGACTCCCTCTTTCTGTACCTCCGTCTTCTCTTTCTCTCTCCCTCTTTCTCCCCGTTCTTCCCAGAGTAGTTTTTCACTCGGTTCAGACTATTTGATCGATATTCCGGGAGAAGCTTTCCGGCAGGAGAACGCTCGGTCCGCCCGAGACCGGGATCCGGGAGGAGGCGTTAGGCGAGGCTCGACTCACGCGTACGAGAGAGAGAGAGAGAGAGAGAGAGAGAGAGAGAGAGAGACCGACCCTCCTCGTCCCAGCGGCGACAGTGGCAGCGGCGGACACGACACACACGGTGCGCGAGCAAGAGAGAAAGCGAACGAGCGAGCAGGCGTGTGCGCGACTGATACGATTCGTTATCGCGTCTCTCGCTCTCCGCGACTGCTCTCCCTTCGATGACGGCTCGCCGTCTGTCCGTCAGTTTTACTATCGTCTCTCTCCCCTTCTCACTCTCTTTCCCTCCCTCTCTTGATCTGTCTCGTTCGTCCGGCGAAAGAAGGGCTCCGATCCCGACCAACTTGAGCGCGTACTTACGTCGCGCCGGCTGCTCGCGCTCGCGATGTCCACGAACGCGATGACGAGGACGATGGGGTGGCGCGGCCGACGAGGGAGATGGATCCCGAGAGACAGTCAGCCGGCCCTACGCGTTGTTGGCCGAGGATATTCAGCGGCGGCGAAACGAAAAGTTCACGCGACGCGTCGTCTACCTGTCGCTCTCCGTCCGTTACGAGAGGGAAGATTCGCGCGCGCGCGCACGCGAGAGAGAGAACGGAGGAAGGCCGTCCCGGCGCCGTTTCTCCGAGCCCGACGGTGACGACGACTCGCGGGGAGGGCTCGCTCGCGCGTTGCTCCGAATCTCGGGGATTCTCGCGGCCGACAGCTGCTCCGCGAAAGTCGCACTCTTGACAGCGGCGAGCTGGAGACGCGTACTGGCGGCGGATCGGCCGACGATCACAGCGACCTCTCGCCCCGCCCGACGCCGCCGACGCCGCCGCCGCCGCCGCTGCCGCCACCGCCGCCGCCACCGCCACCGCCACCGCCGTCGTCGCCGCTGCCGCGCGCGCGTCCCGTCGCGTCGCAACGTTACACCGCCGCCGCCGGCACGCAAAGGACGTCAATCGATCCTGGGACCGGCCGGCCGATGTTCATCGACGCTCTCTCCTCGTTTCGTCTCGAGGAACGACCCGGATTCGCGCGCGCGCGCGCGCGCGCGCGTCGACTACGTTCGATTTCCCTCGAATCGAGTCGCAGGAGCGCGCGGCATGTCCACCTGGTGCCATCTGACGGCGCCGCTCAAAGTTGCTCGACCCGCTCCGGGCCGCTCATCGCGGAGCGAATGGATCTTTTCGTCGTATTCCTATCGAAATTCAAGGCGATGTCTAAGACTCGCTTGTTTCTACCAACGTCGAGTGAAGTTCGAGATGAATCTAAATTCTATTCGGACAAGGATGTGAGCTCGGATTGAGGTTTAGCCGACTTTGGTAGAAACGAGCGCTTGCGGCATTTAAAAGACGTTTGAAACAAGCGGGACGTTTCTCGGGCGTTCATGTTGTCCGAACAAGGTTGGTCGAGGAATTAAACCTTTGCGTCTCAGAATGGGATGATAAATAATAGCGTGAGAGAGACATGATCGCGATGTGAACTTGGTCGTTGGAGCAAGATGCAGCAGTCACTTCGTCAAGTTTCCGAGGCGATGAGAATTGCGTCAGTGCAGAGAGAAATGTTTCGAATGTGAGACAGATGTGCGCTCGTTTAGCAAAACGCTTGGGAATTTAATCCTCGTGGCACGAAATTTTATTGCTTACAACTCGACAATGTTTATATATATATATATATACACATATATATATATATATATATTTTACAAAATTTCGATTGGTGGATCATATGTAAAGAAATTGTTTAGACTTACCTTAAAATTGTAACTCGCGCCACGAAGACGAGCAATCTTCACGAATCTTACGCTACGACATTTACGATTCGGTAAAATTACATTCTACAATCACGCCGCAAGCAAGCCGAGATACATCCGGGAGAATCTGTCGGAACACAAATCCTCGATCGATCCGAGTCAGACAGAGACTGAGGCGCGCACAATGATTCACGCAGCTCGCACAAGTAAGGGAATACACCTTGTATTTGTTTTGCCGAGTGACGGACGTTATAACGTAATCGCTGGTAATAAGTAGTATCGAATAGTGTTGCGGATTAAAAATGCTTATGCACAATTAAAATCGTACGACACCACAGACAGTATACGATTCTGCCAATCGGAATTCTCATCTAGCAAGGTCGATTTGTCTCGCGTTCGTCGTGCATCGTTAGAAACGGAGATTGAACGAGCCGATCAGAGGGTCGATCATGGGTCCTCTCCTTTAGCGTGAGCTCATGAAAAGCGAAGATCTCTTAGATTGAAAGCGCTTGACGGCATTTTCACGTGTTCACGCTTGAAGAGAAGATCTACACGAGACCGACACGAGCCCTGGATCTCGACGATCTCTCGAGTCGAGCGGCTGAATAATTGTCGCAATAATTGCTCACTCCCCGATTTCTTACAGCTAGACGAGAAAAACGTGAGTTTGGCGACTGCGACTACGAGCCGGTTTCGACGGCTCGCTAGAGAATCATGGATCAAATGCGAGCGGCATTCAACCGCTCAATGTTACCGAGCGGCTTGACACGTTGACTGCCATTGCAATCGCGACGTATCTCAGCGTGTTATTTTATCAGCTGACAATTAACCGTATCCATTGTTCAGCGAAACTCGCGATGCAGACTCATCGCCGCAAAGGAAAAACCAGGCGAGCGTCAACTCGCGGTTGGAGCAGAGAACTCTTTTCGCAGACCAGCCACGCAGACGCGCGCGAGACAACTCGTGTTGTTTTGATAGTCAATGTGTCAACCGGCGACTATCCCGCTTGCACATGTCGCGACATACGTTAAAAGTCGGCCATGTGTTTTCGCACGTGAGGGATCCACCGTAACACCGGCATCCACGAAGAGACCCGTCGAGATCGCATCGACCTTTCGGTTCTCCTCCTCTTTCTCCTCTTTCTCCTCCTCCTCCTTCTTCTCTTCCCAAGTTAAAAGCGCCGTGCCGTTGTCCATCGAGTTTACGCGTGTGCTTGACTTATTTTTACATGGTTACTTGGTATGTTACACACATACTTGAGTTTCTCGTATACGCAAAATGTCGAAAGCGTTCGCCACAGTAATCGGAATCGAAAGCTCATAAGTGTAGCCGTTGTTTACACGCGCGGCTCGCCGAGGAAAACTCCCGTCGACACTCCTCGTCGAGCTTCGCCGGAGAAAGGGCCCGGGTAAGGCTCGTATCGATGGTTGTCACTTGAAACTTGTCTCATAACGTACTTCTATTTCTAATCCGGAGTTGGATTTTACCGTCGATCGACATAGCTTGCCCATTAAATTATTTACCCGTTACACATATTTAACCTTAATTAATCCATCGTTATACACATTTAAATTATTAACCGAGCAATTACATGACGCGGATGACTTATCCGTAATGGCGATTCAACCGAGAAAATCTTCCTGTTGATTTGCGGTCATCAATATAACGTATCATACGATTCAACTGAGGCACTTCACGTCCGGCTGTAAATTCAAATTCGAGTGTCTCGCGCTTGAGACAAGCTTCAAGCAACGACCGTTGATACGGACCTAAGCTCTAATTTAGAGACTGATCGATTGATGAAAAAAAGAAAAAAAGAAAAAAAGAAAGAAACAGCGTACAGCCTCGATGTATACGTATATTGTATATATCGTCGTTATGCTGCACCTGTCGGGACGTGTCGTACGTTGCTCTTGTTTGTCATTCATGCCACCACACAGTGTCTCCTCCTTCATTTATTATTATTATTACAAAGTATTGCTAAAAACATGTGTCATAACAATATGAACTTTCGATTTGGTTCTATTGCAACATACAGAGTGCTTCGCCGGGCTAGGCGCGTTGGCTGGCGTCCCGTAGTCCTTAACGACAACAGGTCGCCCTCGCCTACGCGTCGTCGTCGCGCAGCTACTGTGCGACGTGCATGTTGTACCTGCGCGACGACGCTCGACGGCAATATCATCGCCGTCGAAAAGTTGCGGAATAACAGCACAGACGACGCTCTCTACGCCGTTTACGCGCCCCCCGAATCACCCTGCGAATCACATGCTCCTCTACGCGGAAACTTATTAGCGACGACATAGGTAGGTAGTTTAGTGTTTTCTCTACTAAGACGTACATGTCACGACTTCGTTACACACACGACGCCACAGCTCATTTATATAACTACATCGTACACACGTATAAAAATAACGTTTCTATCGTAAAATATGTTTCAACATACTCAGAGTTTAGAAATAACTAATTCGATGGCCGTCGCCACGTTTTGTGTTTGCCCGTCGTCTTCCTAAAACTGGATCTCGAGACGTGACTCTCGATATGTAAACTATATAATTATCGTCATATCAAAAAGCATAGAATATAGATATATTATTTATATTTATATATATATATATATATATTTGTATATTCATTTATATTTATATATTGTGTGCACACACCACACGCACGCCCGCACGTGCGTCACCTACGCGCGTTGACACCGCGAGATATGTTGAAATATGAATATACACGCACGGTGCGAGACTCGTTTGACGAAATAAAACGATAAACGACGATCCGGCGCCTTCGCACGGTTTTCTCGTACTCGTTCGCGAAGAAATTAATCGAACAAATTTCCAACCCGTTCCCAAGCCACCTCCTTCCACGAACTTCTCAAACTCCTGAAGTAATTCACAAGCCAAAGTAGAAAACAAAATAAGAAAAGATGTGAATTCTCTTCTTAGTTCCACGGGAACTGATAATATACTCGATGTATACTGTACATCACACATTTTCCCGACCATTTCACAGAGAATTACAAACAATTACAGAGTTATTTCGGAATTTATACAAGAGTAACGAAACAACAATTTATCGGGAGGTAATATAATATGCGTTCTTTCTTCGCAATTAATTGGACGATCTCTCGGGCACGGACTGACGAGAAACGCGGTGGAGACGAGCGGTTCGATTCGCCGCGATGCATTTCCGGCGGAAAGCGGCTTGCGGCTTCAATACGTTTACATATAACCGGAGAAAATGTGCGCGCGTGCGTGTGCGTTCGCGTTAAAGTGCGAGTAATCCCTCAATGTTAAAGGTATGTAAAAGCGAGAAGAAGTGTTTTCCTACTTAACGTCACCTCTGTTGCTGCTCTCCTTTCCTCTTTCTCTCATCTTTTTCTTTTTTCTTTTTTCTCTTACTCCTTTAAACCTTACGCTAGCTACATTTTGTGCACGAGTCGCCTGTGAGACCGAGAATCTCGCGGAAATCTTGGCGCGGTCTTCGGGAGAGTGTGAACATTTACTACCTCTCCGACGACAATCGTCGGTGACGGTGCATAACTCTACACGCGTGTGCATCGCGTCCCTCGCGGCTCTCGTTACGGAGAACGCAGGAATATGCTCTCTTCTGTCTCGTGTCGTCGCGGACGTATACATGATACCGGGAGGGATACAGAACGCGACAGCCTCCCGCAACAGCCTCCTCAGTGCTCAGAGCTAGACTGATGATCTTCCAGGAGAAACGAAAGCGACGTACAAAACGCAACGTACGGAGTAATTCTTTTTTACAGTGACTTTTACCGAGCTCCGCTTAGATTAATTCAATGATTAACACATTCACCGCTAGACCCGGCGAATTTTAGTCGACTTTCCGTTCATATTGTTTTCAGAAGAACCATCGCGACTTGCTCGTGTAAAAATTTTGATGAGTAAAGATAATCCGTTTGCTGCTTAGGTAATGCATTTTGTTTGTTGTACTTAATTAAACATGATTACGATCTCCTAAATGTAAATCGGTATTTTTATTACACGTGTCTTAACATTCATTACATGACGGTCGGTGAAAAAGAAAATAAAAAATGTTCTCATCCCCTCGTAAAAACTTATCTAAAATTGCTTTTAGAGTCAGATATTCGATAATCGCTTCATTTTACGCTAATATATACGGAATTATGAATTCTCTTGGTTATCATTGAACATTGACGAATAACTGCAAACGGCCGTTGACAGTTTTGTCGGTTAATCATCGATCAATTTAAACGGAGCTTCGTGAAAGTCACCCTTGGACGCGCGTGTCATATCCCGTCGTACGCTCGGCGCGGGCGCCAATCCGGCGAGAACGACAAATGAAGTTACGTTAGGTAGGCACATTACAATGTATCTTTATTACTTAAAATATCCACTTCGAAAGTATGCTCGAAAGACTTAGCAGGCAGGTATAGGGCAAAACGACACATTCGGGAATCAACGCGACTGGATGGGCACGGACGAAGGACGCAAGAACAAACGCCGACGACGAAGTTGCCACTCGAGTGAGTGCGTTTCGATGTCACCGCTAAACCGTCGTACGTCGTCGATGGAAAGCCGGTGAATTGAACTGGTCCGATACAAGAATGCTCACGAAGAAGGGGGGAGCAGAATCCGGGCAGAGTGCAGCGGCGGGGAGCAGGGGGCGAGGAGATCGATTTGCCGCCGGTCGCGTAACTCTAACAAATCGAAGTGTAACAATAACTAGTCACTCTTCTCTTCCGAAAATCAGCTTCGATCGGCCTGTGTACACACAATAGGTCGTAGATTGAGAACCAACAAACACGTCCTGGCAGGGATACTCGCGATAACAACCAACAACATGCGCGACGAAAAAACAAAATGACTTATAAAAAACCCACTTGGCCAAATCATTGCTGTATTCGCACATATTCATTATCATATAGCTCTATCTATAGTACATAAAACAATAACACTAAAAATCATTTAATTCGAGTAATTCTATCTTTAATTAATATTTTATTATATTCCTTCTTCTTCTTCTTCTTCTTCTTCTTCTTCTTTTTCTTCTTCTTCTTTTCTTCTTTTCTTCTCCTTCTCTCTCTCTCTCTCTCTCTCTCTCTTTTCTTCTTCTTTGTATATATAGTAAATTATTGTATTTAAACGCACGCTTACGCCTAGCTGCATACGATTTTCTGGTTTGTGATTTCTTTTCTCCTTTAATAATATATAATATAATAATATACTATGTCGCATATAAAAAACAATTACTTAGTATAGAGTACAAGATCGTTCTTAGTTAAGTTTTTGTTTCTTGTTTTTTTTTTGTTTTGTTTCTCGCAACTATTTATATAAACGTAAGATCTCGTCCATCTCTAAAATGAACATGCGTCCGCCGCTCCCAGAACAATCACGAAAAATCGGGAGTACAAAGGATCGAGAGTGATCAGAAACGATGTCGGAGCAAGAGGAAAAGAAATGGGATATTCTATCGTTTGCACTGCGCGTGAAAATTTTGATACCGATTCTTTCGAGTAAAGTTGCGTGAATTTTACACGGAAGAGATCAGTCTCGGCTCGTGCGATCAATTTCTCCGAAGCGAACGAAACACATTATTATTATCGTTATTATTATTATTATGTATATATACACGTCATTTGTTATCCCCTCCATAACGGTGGACCATCAACGAATTTGGCTACACCTGAAAGCGGTGCGTGTTCGATCGATTCTTCGTTCTTCTCATATGTGACAACACCCTGACATAACTCTCGCATTTTAAATGCAACTAAATTTGATTTTACGCGTTACCCTAGTGCGTTACACGTAGAGCACACGAGAGTGCCACCGATATGACCATAAGAATGACGCTCTCTCTCTCTCTCTCTCTCTCTCTCTCTCTCTCTCTCTCTCTCTCTCTCTCTCTTTCTCTCTCTCTCTTCTTCTCCTTCATCGGCACAGCGAAACACCGCTGACGCAAATTGACTTTGACTACATACATTCATACGATTTATCACCGACAACGGTACTCTCATTTCTCGTGTCGTGTATTGCACAGTCGCAGCTTACCAATTTTAACGACGGCATGAATGGTGGGTACATATGCTACCAAATAAACCATACAGCGCGCATTTCCGGGTAACGCGCCGTTAACCGCGAATTTACATCCCTCGAGAGGATCGCAAAACAAAGGCAAGCTGACGTCTATATAAAAGAAAAGAAAGTAAAAAGTGGGAAAAAGTAAAGGGGCTTTTCAGAAAATGATACAAAGTCACAACATGTCAAAAAACGCGGTTGTGGCCGGCCGTGATCGCGCAACGACCGGCCGCCGGGAACGGAGGATCAGCATCAACTGCCGTTTTTTTCTCGCTCTTGGTCGGCGTAATCCAAAGTGACCGTCCTTCCGATTTAAGCTAAAAATTCATGAGGTGTCATTTTGGTTGGCAGGTCTGAGCGTTCACCTTGTGTCGTGTCTGTGGTGTGAGATCGAGCCAAGGCACCGATGAAGTCCGGCTGCTCTAGCTGAAGAGGCACGCGACATCGCGATGTTGCTGCGTTAACAGAATAATCTGCTCCACGTTCCGCCTCCGCATCCTACAAAATTCACTTATTCAGTTCAACTGCGCCACACGCGCGTTTGCATGCGGATCTAAATGCGAGATGCAAAGAGACAGGTGAGAACAAAAAGAGAAGAGACAGGCAAACAAAGAGAGAGAGAGGTACGGCTCGTGAACGCAGCCAGTAAAACACAATCGAATCGCGACCGAAGAAGCGACCTTTAAGGCGGTGCGCGCTGATGCACTTCCTACCTTACTCTTTCTTTGTACGGAGCTTTCATACCTAGATAAGAAAGAAAGAAACATGTCCGCGTTATTTTTATCTAGGAGAAAAGTTCACCTCTTAAACAGTTTATTCTAGATAATCGTTTCTCTGAGAACGATTAGCCACGCCGGCACGTTCGCGTGTTCCTTGGGAATCTGACGCGAGGTTCATTATATCCGTAAATATAAAAGGCGCGTCGCTTCTTGTCCGCCTCGAAGTTTAAGATTGGATTCTCGGGTATCGGGCATGGATCACACGCGACGTTCTTGACGGGCATAAATTACGATGCGAATGCGCGTCTCCCGGCGGGCTGATTCTGAGCGATCCCAACTCTGCGATCTTGCTCTCGTGAGTACGGAACAGATCCAACTCACCAAACTCGCGCTGGCAAAAGAGGCGGACGTGGTAGCAGAGGTAGGCACCGTCAATATTGGATAATATTATCTACTACTGCGAAGCCGCATGCTCCCAGTCCGGCGCTAGACATCAATCGAACAAGCTCCCTTGCATGAGATGCAGCAACTTCCAACGGAGGTCGACGCGGAAGATTGCTGGATTCTGTTGATCGATAACAATCGTGATCAGAATGACAATCGGGATCGTCTCTCGGTGACAATGAATGATCAGTGTGAATCATTCTCCGAGACCAAGTTGCTGAGGAGTCAGATTCAAATACGTATGGTTGTTGAAACGCGAGATAAGATAAAGAGAAACGAAAAGAAAAAGATCTCATAGTAAAATTATATCATACGATCGCTCAAATCAATTTTACTAAAAAATTATTACGGGATTTTTCTCGTAAGAGAAACATAGAACGCTTGCATCGTTTTAAAAAAGTATGCGTTTCTTTTTATGTCTCTGTATCACTATTATATTCTCACCCAATATAGCTGAATTCAGCCTTGCACAGACTGTCTCTCTTTGCTGCGGATCAAGCTGCCAGCCGACCGGCGAATTCCATGGATTGGCGTATGCTAAGAGACTGAACGCGTCCTGCAGCATCTTCTTATTGCTCTCGTTCTTCCCGTGCTGCTGCCTCAGGTGTATTGATTGCGAGTACAATTGTCTACCAAACTCCAACATCTTCTCGATCGCCTGCTTGTTCCCGCCGCACAATTGCTTTTTGTTACTTTTATTTGTCGTATTATCGGTGCTGATGCTGCAGTCGCCATTTTGCTGCTGCTGTTGCTGCTGGTTGCTTTGATTGGCACTATCGATTTCTTCTGCAAACAACAACAATCGCCTCTCTTGAGAACTACAGATTGCTCGCAAAAAGTTTGTCTCGACTGGTCTCGAGATATCTAGCTTATAAGCATATCATTCACGACTACATCTGTAATTATCCATATATTCGTGTAAACTGTTAAGGGAAAAGCGACAAGAATTATATCAAAATATCTCACCCATATCTACATCCTCTCCGTTTTGACACTTGTACCCGTTCGAATTCGCGTTGCTGTTCTGATAACCGTTGCTGCTCTTGACACCATTGACGACACTGACAGCGCTCTCTTCCATGTCAACGTCATCCTCTATTTGACCGTTGACGAACTGCTGGCCACTATTGCCGTTCATCGTGTTACTGATATTCATCTCTTCCACATTACTATTCATCGAGGATTTCGCGTACGCTTTGGTCGACTGTATTACGCTCGTTTGATTAACACCGTTGCCGCTCTGACAGACTTCCGAGTCACTGCCGTTCACCATTTCAACGAACTGACGGCATTTCAGCGCGAATAATAGATTCGGATCCCTATCGAGAAGTCCGGGATATAATCGACTAGTTAATTCTATCGCTTCACCCATTCGTCCGGCAAGTACCAGCTTTAAGATCCCTGCGAATCATCATCAAGCCATTAGCAGGGGCAGGGGGATAAGAGCGTGTGAGCTCACTAATCAGCGCCGGATTTGATCCATTTTGTTCTGTCGTGTCATGTGATTTCGTACAATGTAATGTACGAATAATGTATAAGGTGAGGCAAAAGAAAAGTATAATGTAAGACGAAGAGTCTTGAGATTCTTCAGATTCTTACTCAATTAGGATAGTCGTGCCACTGAAGCATTGCGACTAGCGACTTCGTGACACTGTAATCATTCTCCCGGCGCTCTTAGTGAAAGAAGCAGATCGCGTTAAAGCTTACTCTGTCGATTTTTGATGGAGTTGTAATCCTCCTCAAACACTTGCCCTGTGCTGTTAGCGAACGCTTCAGCGGTGGCGCAATACCCATGATGGACAAGATAAGTGGACACCATTCTATCGAATTCGTATTCTCGTTATTCGTTACTCTCGAGGGATACATGAGGAATATTCATTATACATAATTCAAGCGAATGCCTTTCCATACTAACTTCTTCCATTTGTGCATGAGCGCTTAGGCCTTTCGATCTCTTGGAGACATTATACATGTCCCATGTTAAATTTAGAATTTGTTTTGTCATACCGTTGTTTTGTCATCATTTGTTTTGTTTTACCGTTGCATTAAATTTATTTTATATAGACTTGTTTTACATAGAACAACGCATATTTATGTTGCAGATTCTCAGGAAGGCCAAAAGGATCGGTGAGATCGAAAGAGTTACGAAGATGTCTCTCATAACAAACGATAACGATAAACGAAGAGGGAAGAAAAGTGATCACGAAAGAGAGAGAGAGAGAGGGGGGAGGGAGGGGAGGGGAGGGGAGGGGAGGGAGAGAGCTCGGCTTGCGAACAGTGCATCAGGGAGAGAGTCATGCATCCGTCTCACTTTCTGACAGGGGAACTGTACGGTGAGTCGAGTTGCAAGACGATTGATAGCGAGTCTGATAGATAACGAAAACACGATGCCACATACGAAGCGTCGTGAAAAGGAACGGCTTTACGAGACGTCGACGAGCATTGGGAGTGAGAAGAAGCACCGAAGAAACCGTCGCACGTTTCGTGATTGATTGCAACAATCATTGTAAATTGACATGTAAGTTTTGGAATATTTTATAGTCGTATGTGTCGCGCCATGAGTATCGCGAGTTCCGTATAAAATGACCGCAAGTCAGACGATTGTACAGAGTCGAGGTCTGCATTTATTTCATTCGCGGGCGTACGAAAGTTTCAAGCAATAAGATAACCACAAAGCCTACAAGAGTCAACGCAGTTTACCGATCGCCGAATGATATCTTCACGAAACAATTTAACCCATGCGAGAACTTCAACGAGATTCAAATCGCGCGAGCTCATGCACGAAATCTCGTAATCATTGTTTGTAGTGACACGAGATCCCGTTCTGCTCTTCGATGCTGTTCCCAACGGTTCATAAAGAGTCGCTCTTTTTACGTTACTTCACGCTTACTTGACTGCACACTTAGCTACGTGTTCGCGCGATCTGTTAAAGCCACTACCTGTCGTATCGCAGCTCGATCTCTCCACCATTCGCGCATACTACTACCAGCCGCGTGGATACGTACTTGTGAAGAACTTCTTGCCACTGGCCCTGACCGTGTTCCGGTGTAGGATAGTTTATGATTTGTAATCTCGTTCGGACACGCAGTTCGTTGATCATGTCTCCAATGTCAAAGACGAATGGTGCTTGCCCAAAATTAGCATCTACAACTTCACCAGGAGTCTGCAGACCGACCGTCGGATACAGATTGGGCTGCGGAAGTAAGTTCGAGTGAGACTTCATTTGCTGCCATGAACATATGTACGATAAACATCTCAAGTCTAGATATCTTACAAATACCGGAAATAAATCATTCACATTTGGCGTCTTCATTTACTTCAATGTGAATAATTACGACTTGCGGACATACCAAAATGCAAACATTCTCCGAACCGAGGCACAACATTTGGCCCCAGTAGTGACTGAGCGATCAGATTTGACAGATTGACCGTCAAATACGAGTTATCTCGTAGCTGGCGTGAAATTAAGAAGAATTCTCGTTATTTCATACGTGCCAACTACGAGCCAACTCATTTGCATCAAAAGCGATTACGTCCGTTCGTTTCGCCCAGCCATTATTGCGAAATTCAAATCGCGATTTCGTGCCGAAAACAGATCGAAAATCGTAAAAATTATCATTGATATTATTTTGATTTGTTTCGATTTGTTTTGTCTCGACGACGACCTGATGGGAGAAGGCATCAGTGATGTACTTTTCGGGTCTCCTGATGATGCAAATCTCGTAATTCTTTTCCAACGTGAGTTTAGCTGTATAATAAATATAATTAATTAGCGTATTAAAATATTTAATAAGCTAATCTTAAAATGGCGTCGAGGACATAGAGCTCACAACGACAACGTCAACGTGCAGAGTTGACGATTCGCGCGTTCGGAATGGAACTGTTTTAAAGGGCCCTGAAACGGACATCGACGGATCTCTCCTTCGAGGTATATAACAGGTAAGAAACAACAAATCAATTCTCTTTGCCTCGCACGAGAACGCACGGGAAGGGTGACATTAGGTACCGCATGTTCCGCCCGCATGTCGCATAAGGCCTTCGGCCTTATCGATGCGACTGAGTGGCTTACAGGAAGGTCCGTGAAGGCGATACCCAAGTGGTGACCATTCTTCGTGTAGAATGCAGTGTTGTCGACCAAATTGACACCACAACCGATCACATCGCCGGTAGTAAACGTCGGCCCGTAAGGTTGGCCCGTGCCAGACGAGCAGAAGCTGTGACCATCATCGCCGTGATAACCATACGAGTGTTTGTCCCACCCTGGCAACCTGTTCACATTGACACCATGCGCCGAGAGACCAATCCCCATATAGCCATCGCGTCCTTTGCTCACGATCTTCACCTCGAAGTAGTACAGGCCGCAGGCTGCTGGTATGGAGTGTGTTGTGCGAACACTGGCAGCGTCTTTGTGAGTTTTACCGTAACCTGAGGAAAAAGAGAAGGCTCGCTCACATTTATGACCGATATCGGCTAATAACCGGCGGCGGCTAAATACCGCTGCGCGCTCTGTGCTTGTTGCATGTACACGATAGGTGCGAAAGTTTCGTAGTCGCGAGTAGAAACGCGTTAAAAATAGAGAGATGCACTCGCGTGGGACGTAATCTGTGCCTTGAGATTAAAAACAAGGTCATCGTGCGGCTCGGAAACGCAAGGACAAATGCCATGCGTGCGAGAGCGCGCGCGCATACGTCTTGCCTTCTGTCTCTTTCACATCTGCCCTTTTATCAGCCAGCCCGGCCGAATCACGCGCGCGCTTATCAAAGCTATAAGCTAAAGAACGTATACGTAGAGAATGTGTGTTAGAGGGATGGGCACGGAGAAAGTTCAACGGAGGATAGTTACACGCTGGAATTATTTACTCTTCTACCTTCTGCAACGCAGAACAGCGCTAGTTGTCTCCGCGGCTTCGCTCTAGATTGCTGTGGTTTGTACCAATTTCTAATAATCGTATTCGTTTTTTCTCAGCCCATACGGGCTCATGCTTATTTTAAGCATTTAATCGATGAAAGAAGTTGATATCGGACGTCAACTTGCCAGATCCGTCTAACTTCGAAACTAAATTGTCATGTCGCTAAATCGTACTTCAGTAGAGATGTGCGAATTATTTGAATTCGAATCGGATCGAATCGAATCTAATGTAATTCGATTCGATTCGAATCCGAATTCCTATGATTCGAGTCCGAATAATTCGAAAATTTCGAATCCGAATAATTCGAGTAGGAATCAAATACATTATCGTTTGCGTACATCAGCTACAAAACGGGCCATCTGGGCCTGTATGTTTGAGCCCTTAACTTGTAATTAACTTAACTTATAATTAATAACTTAATTATAAATTACTTTAAATATTTAAATATATATTTTACTTTAAGATGATATTATAATATCAATATTCCCTTTCATATTAAAATCTTCCATTATTATTTGCATATTTAATAGTCATGTTAAATTTTTTAATGATTCGATTTCATTCGATTCGATTCGAATTCGAATTTAAAAAATGAGATTCGATTCGATTCGATTCGACATAAAAATTCTTGATTCGCACGTCTCTATACTTCAGTCATATCTGAGGAAACATTGCAAACTAAAATATCTTCATAGAAAGACCAGAAGAAAATGTCACACGATTGAAACCCTCTAAACGACCGCTAATTGGAACACTCAGCTCAATCCTCAGCTCAATATTATTTATTCTTACTAGTTATACAAATAATATACAATAAGTACTCTAAATGGTACTTAATGTAGTGTGCAATACGATGTGATAAATGGATATACTTGTACTTATATACAGGGCGCACGATTTATCTGAAGACATTGAAATATCTCGAGAACTATGCATTGGATAAAAAAAGTGGTTAATAAAAGTTGTTAGTCTCGAAGGGGGACATCCAATGATACCAAACTCGACCTCCCACCCCATCCCCTGGGGGTGGGGGTTGGGGGCAATTTTGAAATCTTAAATGGGAATCCCCATTTTTTATTGCAGATACGGATTCTACGCTACAAAATACGTAAATTTTGTCCGGAACTTTTTTTTTGATTCGTGATAGATGGCGCTGTAATCGCAAAAAATTATATTTTCCGTAATTCTCCAGAAATGATCATTGGATTGAGAAATAAAAAATACCTGTTCAATATTTTTAAAGAACATAATAAAAGTTATTAAAAAGATAAGGTTTATCAACCTAACCTAAAAGATAAGGTTTATCAACAAGTGCCAACAACTCGTGAAAACATGGTAGAACGCATAAGAAACGCTTGCGCTGAAACTCCCGCAGATATGCTTCTATCCTGTGTACAGTCATTTGAAAAAAGGATCAATAAGTGTATTAAAGTTGAAGGTAAAAATTTCGAACACTTACTCTAATTAATTGAACAGTGAGAGGCAAGGGGACTCACGTTAAAAAAGCACCCCGATCTGTGAGAGGCAAGGGGACTCACATTAAAAAAGCACCTGAAGGGAACAAAACTACTACGTCCGCGTCGTTGTTCCTGTGTAACGCTAAAAGTAGTTTCTCGGAAAAATTCAACGCTATCTATCACGAATGAAAAAAATTGTTTCAATAAAAATTTCACGTACAATCTAATTCTGCAATGAAAAATGTAGGTCCCCATTTGAGATTTGAACGTTATCACCCACCATACCTCGAGAGGATGGGGGGGGAATAACTTTTATTATGTTCTTTAAAAATATTGAACAGGTATTTTTTATTTTTCAATCCAATGATCATTTCTGGAGAATTGCGGAAAATATAATTTTTTGCGATTACAGCGCCATCTATCACGAATCAAAAAAAAAGTTTCGGACAAAATTTACGTATTTTGTGGCGTAGAATCCGTATCTGCAATGAAAAATGGGGGTTTCCATTTAAGATTTCAAAGTTGCCCCCAACCCCCACCCCCAGGGGGTGGGGTGGGAGGTCGAGTTTGGTATCATTGGATGTCCCCCTTCTAGACTAACAACTTTCATTAATCACTTTTTTTTATCCAATGCATAGTTCTCGAGATATTTCAATGTCTTCAGATAAATCGTGCACCCTGTATACTAGGTGCGCAACAAAGTTTCCGGGTTTTTTTGATCAATGAAAAATGGAAAATTTCAAGAAAAATACAAAAAATGGTTTATTCAAATTATCGTCCCTCGTTAGCTACACATTTTTGCCATCTCTCTGGCAATACATGAATACCGCGACGATAAAACGACGCGTCTTTGGACCGAAACCATTCATCCAAACAATTTTGCACTTCTTCGAAATTGGCCAAATGTTGCTCAGCCAAGCTATGCGCCATCGACCGGAACAAGTGATAATCGGAAGGGGCCAGGTCTGGCGAATACGGCGGGTGCGGTAGCAGATCCCATTTCAGCATTTTGATGGTGTCCTGGACGATGGACGATGGAAGTACGATGGCACGGAGCGTTGTTGTGCTGCAATATCACTCGTTCGTGTCTCGTGTCCCATTCTGGCCGTTTTTCGAGCAATGCATGGTTCAAATTGATCAGTTGTTGTCGGTAGCGATGCCCATTGACAGTTTCGCCCGCTCATTCAGCAGCTCATAGTACACGATTCCTTTCTGGTCCCACCAAACGCAGAGCATTGTCTTCTTTCCGAAGCGATTTGGCCGTGCCGTCGATGTTGATGCTTCGCCAGGTGAAAACTACGATTTTTTGCGTTTGGGATTCTCGAAATATATCCACTTCTCATCGCCAGTAACAATTCGATGCAGGAAACTCTTTCTTTCATGCCGCAAAAGCAAAATTTTGGAAGTGGCTCTTCGATTTTCCGTCTGTCTCAGTCAACTCATGCGGCACCCATATTCCTTCCTTTTGAATTTTTCCCATGGCATGTAAACGTTTGGAAATACCTTGGCGAGTCATGTTTAATGCCTCCGCAAGTTGATCTTGTGTTTGCGTATCATCTTCATCCAATAACGCTTGCAGATCGGCGTCCTCAATTGTTTTTGGTCTTCCGGAGCGCTCCTTGTCCTCAGTGTCGAAATCGCCTCTTCTGAAGCGTTTAAACCAATCTTCACAGGTAGTTTTCGATGGTGCATGTTCGCCGTAGGCCTCCTCAAGCAAACGAAGTGCTTCAGCTGCACTTTTTTTCAAGTTGAAGCAGAAAAGCAAATGCAAGCTTCCCGCAAATGCTATTTATTTGGCACAAAACTCGACATGTTCGTTGTTAGAAAAAATATTTTTGCGCCGCGATATGTATTGGTATTACGACTGATTATTGTTAACAGATGCCCAAGCTATAAAAAAACACAACTTCAGACATGTATGTCGACTACATGTGTCGTTAGCGCCATCCATGTGTGAAACCCGGAAACTTAGTTGCGCACCTAGTACTTGTACTGAAATACAGGCCAGTATATCTTCAAGTTGATCTTCTCCAAAAATTCTTCAATTTCGTTTGTGACGAAACAACTGAAAGAGAAAAAAACACAAATTGAATAACGATCTCTTTTTCTTTCCCTTGCTCTAGACAATGTCCACCCCCCCCCCAAAAAACAAAGTAATTTCAGAATAAACGGAATTAAAATTTTAGAGGGTTTTCTTATATATGTATGTACTTACGCTGAAATATGGGCCAGTATATTTTCAAGTTGATCTCCAAAAATTCTTCAACTTCGTTCGTAACGAAACAACTGAGAAAAACAACACAAATTGGATAACAATCTCTCTTCTTTTCTTCTTTGTTCTAGACGTTGTCTATAAAATAAATGTGACGACGATCGTCACATGCATAGACAGAATGTCTCTGTGTAAGTAGATGAAAGGGAAAAAAACGCCGGCAAACGGGGGCTCAAAATCGTAACATGTTTTTCCTCATCATACCGTTCCGTTATTACCTCCTGCTGCGTCTTTCTTCTCGCGCAGGTATAGCGTTGCGTTTAACCAATCATACATGACACTTCACAGCGACATGTTATTTTTCACGTCTCTTTTGACCGTTGAAGCGAACATTCAAATCAACATATTCAACACATTGATATAAGAGGAAAATTAATTGATACAAGAGGAAATCCTCTTTGAAATAAGAGGAAAACAGTTAGAAAAACACCCAATAAATTTTAGATGAATGGTTTATTTCGATCGCTTTATCGAAAGAGGAAGGCTCTTCCTGTAGAAGGCTTCGCTTATAATATGAGGCTGTGGGAAAAATCACTTTATAAACAGAATACTCTTTTTGGGTGTAATACTCGCAGTTTATCATTTATCGCGCTTCCACTCCCGCACGCAAGTCTCCATCGGCCACGCGCTCTTTCGCGTATCGATTGAATATCAACAGAGCCTGACTTTATTCAATCTGAACGGATCTCACGCATCCGCGGTTTCCTCTGGCTAGAACGCGATAACTGGAGAGAGAGAGAGAGAGAGAGAGAGAGAGAGAGAGAGAGAGCTGGCTTTGGCGAAGTTGGCTGGCGCACAGCTCATATCCGAGATACCGGGGTAAGCTAAGAACTGTGGTCACCTCCTGCGAGAGATACGCTTACGTGCCTTAGACGATGCGAAATATCGATTCCCCCCTCGGGAGTGTCGTTACCGCATACGTTATACCAAGCGGAAAAGCGCGATCTAAAGAACGTCAAATGTCATTACGAATGGAGTGGCTGGCTGCGTTCGAGCGCGAAGCGTCGCTCGCCCGCTCGCACGGAGGAGGAACGGCGCGAGCAGAAATGTATTTTCGGTGCGTGCACAAACGCATCGTGGCGGTCGGTGATACCCACGTAGCGCGATGTGCGATAAACAATGCGCGCGCGCGCTTCAGGAGCTCGCGACTTTCGCGAGCGGGCGCGAATGTGGAAAACGCTAATGCGGCCGATCGAGCCGTTTATGTAACGGAATATCGCGCTATAGGCAGGCGCGAGCTGCAGGCGTTTTCCTCGCTGCGAAGTCCCACGACGAGACACTTTGGCCAGAGAGGGACATTGATTCCAGAGAGTCTGGCCGATTTTGACGCGGAGCCTGCCTCCCACACCCTCCCGCGAAGTCAAAGGTACAAATTGTCCCGCAGACAGGCGCGGGTGGAAGTAGGCCATTGGGTCACCGCGCGCGCCACATCGGTGCGATATTACACAGGCTTATTCGCGATCTGTGATCTATGAGTTTCTATGTACGAGAGGCGCGCGCGTCTCGTCCTTACAGCTACTACGTGACGCGCACATATCTGCGTATCCGCCGCGCGTCCGGGCGTCTCGTCCGGGCGCGTTGGCTCACTTGCAGAGCTAACTGTTTTATTGGGTCGTTACAGGAATTGTATATTCCCGTTTGCGAGAATAACGTTATGCGCGCGCGGAGAACTTTTGTAACTCAATATCAGCCGTGACGTGACGCGCGCAACGCGCGCGATATCGCTTTATTGCATCAGGATATGTGTAACGCGCGTGTACGTGTAACGTAATAAAAGGCTTTTAAAAGCCTGGTTGGCGGGATGCGCGTGTTTTAAACGATTACGGTAACGGAGCGTGACGGTAATGGATATCAAATGTGTACGCGCGGACGTATATAAAATATATAAAATCAAGTCGATTTTCGATAGCCTCGGGAAATGTCCTCTCCCTGTCCCGATTTCGCGATCAAGTGACACAGCGGAACAGCGGTGGAGAGAGCAGAGTGACAGTCCTTCCGTCTCGCACTCGAATTCGACGGACTTTTCATTCGCACCGGATGAATTCTTTATCCCGAATCGTCGGGCGAATATTCTCGAAATTGAAGAGCGAGCCCGAGATGCATTCCATCGTCGCAGGAAAAATTCATCATTCAGTGATTGAAACATTCACTGGTGGATTCAGAATCCGCTTCAAGCTCAAGCGAAACACGCAAGTCTCGCTGCGATCGCGAATCGGCAGACTATCTTCACGATCGACTTGTTTCAGAAGCCTCACTCGAGACATATTTCAAGACATCTCCCGAGAAGATGAAGAATCGCCCGAAACCCAGCTTCAATGATCCCCCATAGGAAAACAAGAAGAAAAACGCGCGCGAAGGCTGGAGGAGAGCCCATTCGCATGCCGGAGCTGCTGGTCGCCGATCGAAGATCACGACTGGCTTTGTTTATTTACCTTGGAGAGCGAATGTGAATTTCCGAGTGGCGAGGGAGACTCGCGCCGCGAAAGGATGCGATGAAATCCGCATGACGTCCGGCCGGGCCGCGGTCACGACGCGCATGTATAAGCGTGTAAAGAGCGTGCGAGGAGTGCAAGGAAAACAAGAACAGTTAAGGGTTAACGGTAGATGCGGGCTATCGCGGGCGGCCTTCCGTTTTCGCAGGCGCTCTTAAGCCGCTCGCACCGAGAAGCCACGTGCGCTCGCCTCATCGCCGGCGCCGAAAACGAAGTCGTAAACAGACGCGCGGGTGGTTCCGAGAGGAGAGGCGAGAGAGGAGACTCTGTGCCACGGATAGCATTTTACGGCAAAACTGTAGATTACTGTAGATTTCTGTAGCCGAGGAGACGGACACCGACCGACACCTCAATCCGACGTCCTTTCGTTCCACCACGCGTGGCATGCATGTCGCGGGAACTGAGCCGCGATTAAAATATTTACAAAGAAATAAGTGACTTAAAACTTCGTGTCCGTCTTTGTGTTGAGATCAAACAGAGATAATTGCTGGCTATCAAATGCGAAAAATATATCACGAGTCGTGCGCGCTGTCCGTCAGCCGCTCGACAAAAGGCTCGACCAAGTAGGAGGTCTGAGCGAACAACGAATGAATAATTAATAGATCAACGTCTAGTTGAGTCAGAAAGAAATTGGCGTTTTTTTCTGTCTCTGTCTAAAAAAGTCTTGAAGTCTAAAAAAGACCTTATTGGTTTCCTTGCTGTGGACGCGAGCAAGAACGAACCGGAAAAAAATAAAGAGGAAAGGGAAGAGGAGAAAATATAGCCGCCACTTTCGTCATAATTTATGACTCATCTCGATATGAATGTGCGATTTCTCCCTCTCTCTTTCTCTCTCTCTCTCTCTCTCTCTCTCTCTCTCTCTCTCTCTCTCTCTTCAGTAGATAATTAGCCCCAAACGGAATACATCCGAACGAGTGAAAATTCCGTCGATCTTCGAAAGCGAGCCCGAAATATTCGCGAGCCGTAATACGGCACGGCGGCGAGTTCATGGCGAATCTACGACGTCGTGCAACAACCGAGACGACGATCGAAGTTAAATTAAAGGATTCGCGAACAGCGGATATTATTGACGCGCGGAGCACGTCGGAGTTGGGGTCGAGTGTGTGTATACGGCGTGCATTATGCCTCATCATGTCTGCCGCGTATCGTGACATCTCGGTTTAACACTTTGCATTCGTAACCGTACGTGATTTTAGAGCAGTCATCGCGCCATCGCGAACGTGATGCCCCGTAAATCTGTCGTATTTATCGCGCAATCGGCGCGTCGATTATTCTGATTATGCATTCCGAACGTCTGCGCGCGCGTGCATGCAGCTCTTATTCTGCACGCATAGATTTCGCAACGCAGCTACGACATCGCACGCGGCCGATCTGTAACAAAAAACAAAAAAAAAAAGAAAAAGAAACGCAACGAACGATTGATCGAGCGATTTCGATTTCGCGCGCTTTCCTCCCTCCAAACGGGAGAAAAATTCGCGAGGAGGAAAATCTCCGTTCTCCGTCTTTGCTTCCCTCTTGTTCTCGCGAGTGAGACGACGATTAGCGAGCTCTCCGGCGGAGAGAAATCTAATCTAACGACATCCTCTTCGAGCGAGCGTAATCTCGCGATTGCTCGCTTCGCTTCGCGTGAGGCAGAATCTGCGTTTCAACGTTCTATATTAGCATATTCCACGATGTTAGTTCCGCACACGCTAATAGCGCGCTGATGATGCCAGTATTGTTACGATTCGTTCATCAATGCGCACAGGATGTCCCGGCGACTCGCGAGGAATCGATTCCTCGATGAAGAAGAGAAGTCATTCGCCCATAGCGTTTGTGCGCAAATTTGTGAGCAAGCTCAATGGTAAGCACAGAATGTGCCATTCGCTTGTTTTTCTTATTCCGCTCTGGTTTCGGCGTTTGCCTCTCTCTCTTTCTCTCTCTCTCTCTCTTTGCACGCCAAAGGAAAATAATATTTTCGTTCGCCGTGCCGCTCGCGCATCGGCACGTTCGACGAGCGTGAACGCTCGGTCGAAGTCCTTACTGCGTATATGTTTGCGTTTTAAATAACATTTTATTTTCCTTATTCCACGTCTGTGTGCGTACGGAAGGGAACAGATAATGCGCCGGGCGGTCGGTGGGTCGGTATCGCCGACGTCGTCAAGCCGAGTATTCGTCGTCGTCGAAGCCGCCGTGTGCGTTTTACGACACATGCGGAAGCTCTGCAAAGCGCACACGCACCCTGTATATATTTGGAGCGAGAAGATGCAAAGAGTAGGAGAGAATGCGCGTGGAGCGAAATACGTACCCCGACGACGTACAAGTCATGAGAATAGTAGTGGCGGCGGGACGAAACTTTTCTCTCTCTCTCTCTCTCTCTCTCTCTCTCTCTCTCTCTCTCTCTCTCTCTCTCTCTCTCTCTCTCTCGCAATGGAATTCATGCGGGATGCGTTTTCATTCTTCACGCGAGATCTCGGCGAGGTCATCGATGAATTTTCCGCGGATTGTCGCGCGGTGGGCCGAGATGGCTCGCGGCTGAGCATCGCGTCCGCCCTCCGGTGAAATATTTCAGCAACGGAGCTTCGACCCGCGAGGAGAAGAACAGCGATCTCAATTCAAATCAACCGAAACGCTCCCGAGCGAGAAAGGGGCCAGAATGGAGAGAAAAAAACGAGAAGAGAAAGGTAAAAAAAGAGAAGGAGGAAAAGCCCCCGTCCCATTTATGCAAGTAGCGCAAACTTGATTCAGCCCCGAGGAGTCTCCATTATTATCCCTCTCAGGCTCTCCCCGCGCCGGAGAGGAAGAAAAGAACCGCTCTTCGAATTCACCCCGCGTATCCCTCGCTGCGTTTCGATGCGGTGAAAGTGGGACACCCGGTACATCCGCGGCGAACCGCCACGAAATCCAACGGGACAAATTCAATGCGAGCATCCGCGAGCTGGACGATCGGACTGCCTGTCGCGCGACGACGGGGCCGACGCGCGAAGTCGGCTCTCCATGTATCCGCGACCCGTATCCGAATCGCACAGCTGTCATTGACATTGTGCGTGGCCGTGTCGCGTTTCATCCGTCTCCTTTTCTCTGTTCCTGCTATCTTTCTTTCTTTCTTTCTCTCTCTCTCTCTCTCTCTCTCTCTCTCTCTCTCTATCTCTCTCTCCCTCCCTTTGAGTTTCGCATACACAAATACATACGCAATCCACCTCTCGCGCTCGCTCGCTCGCGTGCTCTTTCTCTTTCTCTGTCTGTCTTTCGATCTCTCTCCCTCCCCTGCCGTTTCTTCTTCCCCGATACACGCGCCAACAGATCGACGAGCACGACACGACACGACACGACACGACGATCGCTGCAACGGTCTCGCGTCTTGAAAATTGTCGCGTCGCCTTTGCGAAAATGATTGACCTCGCGGCTGAAAGAAAGAGAGAGGGAGAGGGACAGAAGGAGAGAGAGAGAGAGAGAGAGAGAGAGAGAGAGAGAGAGAGAGAGAGAGAGAGAGAGAGAGTGAGTGAGTGAGTGAGGAGGAAGAAGAGGAGGAGGAGGAGGAGGAGGAGGAGGAGGAGGAGGAGGAGGAGGAGGAGGAGGAGGAGGAGGAGGAGGAGGAAAAAGAGGAGAGAGAACGACGCCAGATCCCGATGTCGTCGTCGACACGATCGTGTCGACGACGACGCGACGGAACCCCCCCGCGGCACACAGGACTGATCAGCTGATTCCTTTGTTTAGGTCGCTGACACATGCGAAAAAGAGCCCTGCCATTTTCAATCGATACTACGTCCCTGCCCCGGGAGTAGCCCGATCGCGGCGCGGCCCCGGCCACGGGACGAGGAGCGGGCCCGGGTCCGATGACAGGATGCGACGGACACGCTAAAGCCCGACGAACGCTGAGCGCACGTTGGCGCATCTCGCGCGGAGGTCGCGCACCGTGTTCTACCGCACACGTACCTTTGTAATGAACGCGGAGATTGTTTTGCGACAGGCCTATGTAGTTGAACTTGTCCTTCGGGCTCCAGGAACGCGGTAACGGTGTCTCTTCCTCGTTCACCATCGGATAGAGCAGCTTCAGTCGGTCTATGGGCTGCCCCGGACCCGAAGTCGTCCTCGTTGGCTCCATAACACTCCGTTCATCGCTGGTGGCGGCCATCATTGTCATCCACTACCCCACTCTCTCTGTCTGCTCCTGGATCGCAATGACGTCGCGCACCTCTCGTGCGCAACCCAGCACTTGGGTAGCTGCACCGAGACTGGGTGTTGCGTAGATGAGAATCCGTTCTCGCGCTCGATGCACCCTATTAGGCCATCTTTGCATGTGTCATGAGAATGCCGTGGTCGTTATCGACGAAGACGAACGGGGGTGGGGACATCGGGCGATAACAAAAGGACTGATGAAGTCCAGTCCTTTCCGATAACAGTAGATAGTACTCATAGTCGGAATTTTTACCTGTATGGTCCTTTGAGCTTATCTTTCAATTCTCTTTGGACAATCGGAAAGATCTGTGCTTTTGAGAATATAAGATTATCTTTACATTACATAAAAGATCCGTTTAAGGCCAGGGCTTTGGGATTACAAATGTTTCGAAATGTCAAAATGATCTATTTGATTGGTCTAGTAAGCGGACCAATCTGATTGGTCTAAATAGGCACGACCTTATCAACCAATAGCTTTAATCGTTAGGATGTTATAATCATGTTAGTGACACAATATGCTACTTGATAATTGTGATCATTTGTATTTGTGTTTGTATTTGTATTTGTATTTGTGAAGGTTATAACGTATTTGGTGCCGCTATATCCCTAAATCTAAAATTTACAAATTAGAAAAAATTATTATTAGTATTGTTGTTGTTGTTATCATCAAGTATTACATGACAGAAATTATGTTGCAAAAATAGAAATACATTTTTATTCATAAAAACATTTAAATTACAAAATTAATTATGAGAAATTAATATTAAAAATAGACAAATTTATTCACACTTTATAGAGGATTGATTATAATTTTTTTGTTTAACGTAATAATTCTGAATTTAGTAAAGTTGAAAAATGAAGATTTCAATGCCAATTATTTTGATGTTCATCATTTTTTAACGTTACGTGGAATATTTCAATTACTTTATTGTAATGAAATTAAGAAAAATGAAATTTCTTAAATATTTGTACCGAATTATGGCTTTCTCTTTCTTTCTAAAAGTATTTTATTTTTATAGATATAATAATTGAATATTCATTTTTAGTAATAAATGGTGGATTCGCAAATTTTTTGCGAATTAGTACATCTTATTTGGCGTACAAGTTTATTGGATGCGTCGATTGGCTGTTGAATAGAGAATTTTTAATATACCTGAAAAAAATGTTAGGGACTGTTAGAAATCCCTAATATCGCGATTCGTAATTCGCTGTCCTGTTCGATAACTACATAAACGCGTAAAGCTACATAAACCTACACTCGTGCATTTTAAAATGATTCAATAAGAACTTAATTTCTGGAATTAAACATTTCGTTCTCTTGACACAAAAATTGACACATCTTTTCTTCGTTAAGTTTCAATATGCAATTGATATCTAATGTCGGAAATGTTCTTTTCTAGGGAAAAATTGCGTAGTCATTTCACAAATATCATACTGTGAGACTGCCTTCATCATTGACCGCGTTCAGCAGAAAAAGCTGCTTACTAAGCGCTTAGTGATTATCGTTCCTGATTGGTTCATTCCCTTAGATTCGTTAAAGATCCAAAAGAATACTTCAATCATAGTTATTAATCACTAAACACTTAAGGCAGGAGCACAAGCTTTTGCATAACGCATAATACACATCGCATAAGAGAATCAACCAATCAGAGTTCTTCATTTTTGTCCTGAGGAGGGGAATGAAGAAAACTAATTGGTTTATTCTCTTATGTGTTATGTATTATGTATTATGCAAAAGCCTGTGCTCTTGCCCTTAGTAAGCAGCTTTTTCTGCTGAACGCGGCCAATCCTTCGAACACATTCCCATCCGTAGCGGCATTGCCTTTGCCACGTGAAGGATTGTCATCTTCCGGTAACGCGAGCATTGAGCTTTTCGCGAATAATAATAATAATTAATATGTTTGAAAGAAAATTGAAGGCACTGGGTTATTTGGAATGGGATAAGGTTAACGGGAACAGTGAGTCATTTTTGACACATGTCATATAACCTACTGAACATATCGCTTTATATTATATATTGCATCATTAATATTTGCAAAATATTATGAAACTCAACTGAAACTGGTATTTTTATGTAACTAAATATTGAGCTTAACAGATGTTAAGTCTAATTTCATTTCTATAATTATCATGACAAATGTATAAGGAATAAATAAGGAAATTTATCATCATTGCATAATAAATCTACAGAATAAATAAATGTTCATTAGTGAACATCATGGATATAACAATAATATTTCAGATGACCAACACTTTAGGAAAGTGATTGTATGGTTGGAAGACCAAAAAATACGTCATTATACAATAGATGATCGTGCACCGTTGAGAGATATTACTTCTCCAGAATGGCCAAAGGTGTTTGAAAAATACTGTAATGACGTCAAATGCCCAATAACTAAGAATGCTGCTGATCAGTTAGAATGGTTTATAGGATATGCTATTTGGCTAGAGTTTGGAGATGACTGTGAGTATAAATCTGTTTAGCATAATATTAAAGGATTCATTTAACTATCTGTCTATAAAAATAAGCCTGATGAAATATATAACTTATCTTACCAGGCCAAAAGTATCAGGGAGTTCTAGGAAGCAAAGCTAAAGTGATTGATAATCAAGCTAATGTACCTAATGTCAAGTCTATAAATCCCCTAGATAATTTAGATTGTAAGTATATCTTGCAAAGTAATTGACAACATTTCATACAAAAATATTGTATAAACAACCAATTTTTATCATGCAGCTTTCTCCTATTTCAGTTGATAGTAACGCTTTCAAGGTTGGAGTTGGTACAATAGCAAAATTATTAAGAGTACCACAACATTCTGACCATCTTGTGACGTTACAAGCATGTAGCAAACTTGTATGCAATAAATTGAATGCAGAAGCGGTTAAACAGCCCAACATTGTGAATATTAAAGGTAAATCTCTGACAGCAATGACTATAGGGCCTGGCTTTAATATGGGTGACAAAATGCTGGACAATGCTGCCAGGGGTCTTTCCTTATTATACATTCAGGATCTCAGAAATCTTCAGACAAAGATCAATGAAACAATTGTTGCTGTGCAAAATATAACAGCTAATCCAAAGACTGACACCAAGTTGGGAAAAGTTGGTAAATAAACGGCTGATTCTGTATGGTTTATTCTAAAAAGAGACATTTGATATTTTCGAATGAGCAATATAGATTACTACGAAATCAGAATATTTCAAATCATGTATATTTGTTGAAAACCTATTGAAGATTTGTTTGTATATCTTCAAACAAGACCCATCGTAATTGTAATGTAAACATTATTAAATTATTTCTATACTTTCTTGTCATGTTAAGTTTACGAATACATCGATTTTGCAAAGGAATATGGTGTAGCGTCTATTTTTCACTCTACAAAGTCGATATTTCTCATGTATTATTTGGGTGTGTTGGTTTCAACACTGTAACGAAGAATACTCAGCTTATGCAAAAATAGATATCATCCTGTTAACTTATTCGTAACTTATAGCAAAAATAGATTTAAAATGTTAGAGAGAATAAGTCGCATCACATCAGAGTAATCTTATTAATTTATTTAAAAATCGGTGCACAGGCGAAATTTGTATATCGTGAAAATTGTTTTGTGTTTAGAGTTATTAATCGCGAAATGTTCGATCGTATCTAAATGAAATTGACGTCGACTGTATCGCAAAAAAAATATATATGTTTTTAAAAGAATAAAATATATGAATTTATTTAACATACATATATCGTGCGAAAATAAATTATTCAGGTAGATGCATTAGAAATTAAGTTGGTTTTATACAAACTTGTCACTTACGCAAATTACTTGATGCGTATAGTTTAAAATGTATGTAAATGGTAACTGAAATCCTAAGAGTATATCAGGCCAATAGAATGAAAGAACTGTTTTATGTAGAGCCTCCACACTATTGGTCTTATACTCTAAACGCATTACAGAAAAGATCAAATGTATATATATTACATGTACACATTTTAATACAAATGCATATCTCATAAGAGTTAAGAATGGTTATTAGAAAACTTACGGCATCACACCACATAATTTTTACGACGAAAAAAAATTTTCTTATATATAAGCATATCTCTGAATAAATATAAGCCATAATTTATATATATAATACCAATAAAGAATGGGTGATTTCTTTTGTAAACGCGTACAATCGTTCATCAATGGATTTTTGAGATTACCCGCTTGTGTGTGCGGCCTCTTAGTTTTATTATGTCTGGTATTCACTAAAGTATACCAGAATTATAATATAAATGACTATATTATTTATATATAAGAAGATACGAATATGGGAGCGTGTATAATAAATTATGTTTTCTTACATATTTGAATTGTTGAGAAAAGATCTGATGTAGAGATACTGGAAGGCGATTTTTATTTGTATCTGCACAAGTTAAAGTACTTTTTCGCAAAGGTAGTAGTATCACAATTTCTTTATGTGCTAAAGAGACACAACCTTCTCAATCTGGAACGTATATAACGGCTGCACGGGGGAAGTAATATCCCTTGCTTTCCAGTAGCTCTGATACGTCATAGGCGAGTATAATATAACAATACTATAACAAATCTTAAAATGGTAGAAAGCATATTTCTATTTACATATTACCGAAAATTTCCGTATTATATTCTGATTCCTTTTAAATCTTAAAAGCATATTATTCGTTGATAAGTATAAATGTGTAATAGCAAGCACCATGCATTTGCTATTGGCTGTGTTTCGTTAATTGTCAATATATTCGTACATAGTACGATATATATTCATCACTGAATATTTGTTTATTATAATTATATTAAAAATCCTACATCCTCTTTCAAACCTCGATGCCTTGTTTGTTTTTCTAGAAAAGGAAAATATCTCATTATATTTATATTAATGGAATTACGTAAGTTAAAGGGAACTGAGTGTTTATGTGTGTGAGTGTGTGTGAGTGTATCGTAAAATTATATATATTTATAAAAATATGACATAAGATTGAGAGTTATCACAGAATTTGTGAATATCAGTTTCATCATTATCAATGTGGCATCTGAGTATACATTTTGTACACTCCATCTATATTCTCTCTTTTTGGTATCATGATTTTCAGAAGAAGCCTGTGATGTGATATGTTCAAATATGATTTCTATTTTGAAATTTTGCTTAAGTTATTACATGAACACTTAAATATCATACAATGTATACGATTCCTTTCTGCCATCACAGTTTTGGATATTACGTTAGAAATCCAATTATATGTTTATCTCATCTTGCCTGTTAGAACCTCACTAAGATGAGAGACACGTAGTATAATAACGATCATAATAATTAAAATGATAATTAAAGATTCTCTTGTTCTCAGTTGAACATCATCGAATTAATAATTAACAATTTAATCCTATTCAGGATACACACAATACTAAATGCTTTAAATGTACATATTTGTATTATATGAAAATCCGTATATTTATTGTTAAAAGCAGTTTCTAAAAAGCAAATCTATTACAAACGCCAATAAGCGTAATTTGAAATAATTTAAATATATTTTTTATGTATTGTTTGTATTATTGAAGAGATAAGAAGAGAAAATTTTTTTTTAAATCAGCGCATATTCTAATGTAGATTATGCTTGACCTACTTAAGGCACTCTATACTGAAGCTTCATTGTGTAATATATTATTAGAATCATTATGATAGTTCGGCAGAATATATTTCCTGGCTATAAGCCAGATCTTAGTTTTACAGTTTCATCACTTTAATGAAGTACAATGACTTGTGATATGGAAAAAAAAAAAAAAAAAGATTACATGAATGATTTGTACTCGCAACTTAACACAAAATCCTGTACAACCATTATACGAATGCTTTTGAAACAGGTGCTTTGATTGACATACCATACATACAGCTCAAACATCTCAAAATACAATATGTTGAATCTCACATATATCGATCCAGCTATGCTGATTCTGGTAAAGCTGAGCTTTACCAGAAATTCTCAAAATCTCAATCAATAAGAATAATGTAATGTGCTTAAGTAAAAAAGTGAGCAATTTCATATGTTGCAATTTCTGTATACACATCATAATAACAACAAATATACACATAACAAATACACAAAAGTACACAAATGAATCTAGCAACAGATGTAGTTACTCGAGTATCGAAACCTTTGTGCTATGTCCGTGCGTTTCTTCGAACAATAAATTATAATATGAGTCTTGACACTAGCAGATTTTTCAGGAAAACAAGGAAAATTGTTTCTTTTGTTTCCCTGTTTCTCTGTAACAGTATAAAATAACATGTAGATAGTTACGAAAGTCTACATCTATCCCGGTTTCCAGAAGGCACTGGTTGTAATTCTTGTCTGTTCCTGTCTTCATCCTGCATGGAAGCTTGGAGGGCTCTGGCTAACGCTTCATCCTCGCTCATCGTCCCTTGTAGCCTACGAAACGAATTGCCGCTGCTGTTCTGTGACACTGTCGTCTGAGCCTTCTTGTTCAGCGATTCCAATCTTCGCAACCTCAACGCCTCTTCCGCTCCGATGCAAGCATGATCGGTGGGGTGTCTGTGCTTCAGGCAGAAATTGGCACCACACTCGCTGCACTTCACCTGTACCATCTCCTTGACTTTGCATCCCTTCGATGAACACTTATTGGAGAATATCTTCCTACGATTCTTCCCGAAATCCGCCTGACAGTCGTTATCCATGTGCGAGCCCACAGCCATGTCGGGCGGGTCTCCACGTTTTATCGGTATAGGAACATTGCACAATGGACATACAGGTACCTGTACATTCTTCTTATACGCACTGGGGCAGCTGTGACTTGTGTATGTGATGTGATCCGTACAGAAGATCTCTCCGCAAGCGTCGCATTTGAGGGGTAAAAAATCCAAGCGATTGCACGTACTTTCGGAGCAGTGTTCACCCAAATTCGGAAACTCCATCTCGCTCACTGATACTCGTCCCCTGCGGAATTTTTGTAACATTAGCGTAATAAATTTATTAGAATGGTAATTCTGCTCTCTACGGGAAATCAATGATCTCCAACACAGAACAAGTACCGCAGTTCTGCTTGACACATAATAGATGACACCAAGCAGAACAGGACAACAGAACGATGACGTCAAGATAACGAGTATGTGTAGAAACATACTTATGACTCAATTTACTATATTCGATAATTTTCATTTTCAATCAATTTGACATTATTTTGACGTAATCGTGCTCTCCTCGTCTGATCTGGAATGATCGTGCTGCATTTCACAAAGACATACCTTGACTCAGCTAAAATGAAACCTACGGGGAAGAGCCGTGACACGCGCTTGTGCGATTTCCCGTTGACGCGATGCGGCTTTCTCGAGGTGCTCTTTCGAGTATTGTGCAAAGTTCATGAACGTTGACGACGCTGGGACTTTGCGATGAATTTCTTTCTATATCCGATGAAATGTCCACCTGAGAACCAGCCCAATACAATCGACGCAACAATTGCAAATGTCACGTACTGACAAGGTATACACGTGTACTCTCTTTATATACTCTCATACGGCGGTGGAAACTGATGAGCAACGATGATCGACGATTTTCTCTCTCTCGATCTTGAACACATCATCCGGAGAGAGAAGAATGTTGTGCATGAATGTGTCGAGATCGAGTAAGCATACAGACGAGAAGAGAATCATCGGACGCACGGCATGAACGCGTGATCGACGCGACTGTCTCGTTTTACGCGGACATGAGAACAAATAAGAATTACCCACGAGACTCAAACGCGGATATGTTTAAAATCAGCGGAATTTTAGAGAGCCGATATCACAAGCGAAATATTGTAAAGATTAAAGCCCGGTTTAGAATAGGTTGCAAACACCCAGTTGCGAGTTGCGAAGGATGGCAACTACTAGTTACAAAGTATTATTTTCAGTCGCGGTTGCTAAAGACAGTTGCGGTTGCTAAAAGAGAGTTTAGCTAAAGAATTGAGCTAAAAGAGATAGCCCAACTATAACTTCTTCGCGACGGCAACCGGCAATCGCGACTGTCTCTTACAACTGAAAATAACACTTTGTAAATAGTAGTTGACATCCTTCGCAACTCGCAACTGGGTGTTTGCAACCTATTCTGGACCGGGCTTAATAGTTGCCATCCTTCGCAACTCACAACTGGGGGTTTGCAACTTATTCTGAACTGGCCTTTAGCCTTAAGCAGTAATAGAAGATTCCAGAAAACTTTACAATTTTCTAGAAGATTCTAGAACGTTCTAGGAAATTGTCTGATTTTCTAGAAAATTCTAGAATCTTCAAGAATATTGCAGAATACTCTGGAATACGTTCTAGAAGACTCTAAAACTTTCTAGAAGATTCCACATTCTAGATTACAAATCGTCTCGGAAAGCACAGTTAGCTGAGCGCGGACATCGATTATCTAATTACATAAGAAGAGCGCTCGAACGAACATTCGAGGGAGAAAAGAAAAGAGGGGAAAAAGAGACATGAGAGTGAAGCGCCGACGGGATCATGAATTAGACGTGCGTTCGAGTTTTCATTCGGTGAAACATCGAGGTCTTCACAGTGTGGAGAGTTAAATATATTCGATGCTCCATAAATATTTACATTCTATACAATAACCGACGGACTTGTATCCCATCGAATCGCACCATTATTTTTAGCAGCGGCCCAATCGGCTCAGCCGGTAGTGCTACCGACCGGGATAGCACTAGAGATGTCGCTTCCGAACTACATCTCATAACGTTATTTACGGAGGGGAGAATGCTGAGCGCATGGTCCACACGGATAGATTCATATATGTAATACTACTATATTGCTATTGAGACGAAGAGGAGTGAAGCCAACATCACAGTGCAGACATATATCATCTTATAATAAATATATGTAATCATATAATAAACAATCAATGCTGCAATATTGGATAGTAGAATTGTTGTATTTGCATTTTTTCAATATTAGTGTTTGCATACATATTTTTTCTATTCTATTTGTTTTTATGAATATTTAATTAACATATATTTGTACCAATAGTTGTAAAAGTAGCTCTGCTCTACTAATTTGTAAATTTTTATTTAATATTTATTTTTAATACAGTCGCATGTTATACGATGAGAATATCTGAAAATAATATTATATAATTTCGGTTATTTTTATATCCACACTGATTTTATACACACTGCATTAGAAATTGTAATAACCATCGACACATATTTCGAATCCCACTTTCAGTTTTTTTAAGTTATTTTTTTATTTCATTTAATATTACTTCAATTTTCATCTTATTCTTACATATTTTTATTTTAACCTCTACTACGTATATTAACGCATGCGCATAACGTTCAAAGTACATGATCGCCTATATCTATCGTATCGTTTGTCTCACTTTCTTGGCATCACTACCGCTTATGGGAGAGATGCGTGAATAGCAATATAGTAGTATTACATATATGGATAGATTGAACCGGCTATGAGTGCGTGCGTGGTGGGGAAAATCAGAGAATTGTGTGGACATTGGCATCGTAGTTGATGTGCACGGTTGTGCAGAGGGCGCCTCACACTGGGCTCGGCTAAAAGTGGCCCGTGACCTCTCTCCTTCTTCTCTCTGCCAACGGTCTTTATTAATGTCTCGTCGGTATATGTAGTAATGGAAAAAAGATATTGAAAACTTTTAACATCAGCGAATAATGCTAAAAATTGTATTTTCATAAATTTCGCTACATATATTATACACCAAAAATAATATGAATACGAAAAATTCGCTTCTCATCGAGTCGATGTCAGTGGTTTTACGTCTTGGCAGTAAAGTTGTATTAACGCGATCGAGAAAGACTGCGTTCCGTTTCACGCATTATGCGCGCATTTTCTACAGTATATGTAACATGAACTATATATAAATGCACGCATATGCGTGAAACGGAACGCGGCCAAGAGTCGCGCAATCTACGCGGGGCCACATTTCTCCGTTTGAACCGCGCGCTTCGGAGACTTCGAGGCTGGCAGCATTGCGCGGCTAATTTCACGCCGTACGCCGTGTGACACCATCATACCGTGATTTGTCGTTCTCTGCGAAAGGTGACGCGCGAGAAAACCCAGAGAGTAATAGTGTTCACGGTGCTTTCGCTTTGCAGAATCGAATAAATTGCGAGCTGTCAGCGTCGTCTTCGAGGAGAGATTACGAGAGCCGCTAATAAGTCTCTCTCTTCCTCTTCCTCTCTCCCTCTATTTCTGTCGTCGTTGAGGAGTGGCGTGCGTGGCGGATCTTGCCAACTGTTTCCGGCGGCATAGTGCCTCGCCGCAAGGTGACGTTTGCGGGATCATCATCTTCGAGGTGTGTTGCTCAACGGAGATAGCTATCTTTCAGAAGGGAGGGCATACGAGGCTACAGACGTTGGTCTGACGAAAGAGTTCTATATTGTTTCATCACGAGGTTGCATGGTAAGCCGGAAATGTAGTTTGACAGGTCGCCCTTGTCGGATTCTTCGTCATTCAGTGAACGACGTAGTCGCATGGTAGTCGCTAGGACAACTACGTTCCCGTTGCATTGGTTGTTCGATAACAAACAGCTGGCATTCATTTGTTTGAAGGTCTGAAGCTTCGAGGATCCTTCGTGCATTTGTGCTCGTGCTTAAGCGGGAGACAAGAAGAGACAGGCAGAAACAGAGGAACGAAAGAATACAAAAGGAACAGATAAGATGGGTCTGACAATTAGCAGTCTGCTCACTCGGTTATTCGGCAAGAAGCAGATGCGAATATTGATGGTCGGCCTGGACGCCGCCGGCAAGACTACCATACTCTACAAGCTGAAGCTGGGTGAGATTGTTACGACAATACCTACCATTGGTTTTAACGTCGAGACGGTCGAGTACAGGAACATTTGCTTCACCGTGTGGGACGTGGGCGGCCAGGACAAGATCCGGCCTCTCTGGAGGCACTACTTCCAGAACACCCAGGGTCTCATCTACGTAGTGGACAGCAACGACCGGGAGCGCATCGGTGAGGCGGAGCGCGAGCTAGCAAACATGCTGAAGGAGGATGAACTACGTGACGCGGTGCTTCTGGTATTTGCCAACAAGCAAGACCTGCCCAATGCCATGTCCGCAGCTGAACTCACCGACAAACTCGGCCTGAATTCGCTGCGCGGCCGTCACTGGTACATACAGAGCACCTGCGCCACCCAAGGACACGGACTGTACGAAGGCTTGGACTGGCTGAGTAACGAGTTGGCCAAAAAGTGATAGCGCCTCACAGCAGCCGGTATTCTTAAGGACAGCTTCTCATTCATCCGGGCATGGGCGTAGAGCGAACGGGGATACACTCGGTTTCTACCTTTGTCAAATTGTATTATACTGATGTAGCGTCTGACGTGTACAATTCAGAACTGCCACGGCGACCGCGACCGCCCGCGCGCAGGGCGACGCGAGAACGAAGTGACAGGGCGACTACCTGCTCGACCGCTTCTTTTTTATCGCTCGAGTACAATAGTAATAAATCGTGTTTTGACTGTGTTCCGGAGAACGCGAAACGCAAACTTCGTGCTCGCGTTTCGCTGGAGAAAGGCGGAGAGAGAGAGAGAGAGAGAGAGAGAGAAAAAGAGAGTGAGGAAAGTAGCCGTTACGTCAAAATAGATGTTCTTGCATCATCTATAAGGATTGTACATAGTTCTAGGTTTCCTCGTATGTATTTCTCTGCTCATTGAGACATGAATTTCGATTTTTGTTGTTAACAGCAGGTGACGAAGCCGTTCCTGTCGATCGCTACGACTCAACTACAAAAAAATTTATTTATTTATGCGTTGTTATGCACGAAGAACCGGAGCTGAATACACGACGAAACTCGTCCACTGTCCTACGTCCGTGCTACTTTCATCGGGAATGACATACGGTGTACTATGTGATGTTACACGCGCAAGTCGTTTACGCACTGTCCTGTTCTTCGAATAAATAAGTGAATTTCGAGATAAGTAACGCTAGCCGGTAAGACTTGTATGAATAAGTATTTGATTATTAACTTTAATAACTTTCTCAAAGGAAATATAAAACCTAATCAAAGTTACTCTCGTGACGATTCCTCTTTTCAACAAGGCTAGACGTTTAAGCTGTAAGCCATGTGGCTTAGAGGCATGATTGTTGCAATAAAACCAGAAGGTGAACATAAGAAGAAAGAGCCAAGTTGACAGATCTTTCTAAAGTCAAATTTCAAAATCAGGCTCATGTCAATGGTTGTTACTTGAAACTCGTCTCTTTCTTTCTCGTGGAGAATGCCCAGACTTTTCACTCTAAAGTTAGATCTGAATTTTTTTCAGTTGAATCATACAGTGATGTGTTTTCACAACAGCTCGGATACTTTTTCCTCGTGCAGTTTGGAATGCCAATGAGAGGACTGGAATTGATAAGAAAGAATTAATTAAAAATAAATGTTTCCACTGGCCCATCGGTTATACCATCCAAACCTGCATCGAGGAGAATGTTAAAATAGTTTTGAAATCAATCATACACATATGTTACATTTGCAATCATGATACAATTGAGCATAAACTCACACATAGCTAATCTGGGTACCATCTCTCACTTGAGACGAGGCTCAAGCGGCTTCAAGAAACGACCGTTAATATGGCTCTCAAACCTGAAGATCAGAATCTCTCGCAGTTAACGCACTCGGGGCGGATCTTTCCGTGAAATGTCCAAACTGCGTGAAGGCCGACGAACGGAAGGCTGCGGGAGAAGCAGGCAGCAATCAACACTCTCGTTCGCTTGCTCGGTAAAATTAGTATTGTCATTAACTGAATGTACAACTTTATTACAGTACAAAACAGTACAGTATAGTGCTACAAGTACTGTATAGTGTATCAAACGATCTGTTAATGTATGGTGTTACGGTATTCATATAACCACGGCAATCTATTTCATATCTCTACTCCAAGAAACATGGCAAATAAATTACGGAAAGAACGCTGCTGCTATTTACGAACTGTATGTACAATACGGTATCTTAAAATACAGCGGAAACGGAGAATCGTTGAAACGTTAGCGCGCGCACGTTTTTCCCCTCTCTTCTTCTTTCTTCTTTTCCCTCCTTCGTAACGTGTAACAGACTTTGTATTTATACTTCAGCACCTCTTCGTCCTTTCATAAAGTTCGTTATACAAAAAAATATCTTATCTCATCTGTGCGAACGTGGCGATCGCGTTGAAGAGCGTTATTACATCATCAATACAACCGTCTGTAAAAGCTCTGGTGTGTATACATATTTATATTTATATTTATATCTTTTCTTTTCACCATTCCGATAGATCCACCGGACGTCCTCCGATTCATCTCAGCGTTAAACTCTACTGCGAATAATCGTCGTTAGTTCTATGCGCGGATTCTCCTTGCGACGCTAATGGGATTCTCTCGACTCTCTCGGAATAAGTATACCGTTCGCCTTACGTATTAGACAAACACGGCTCGATGAGAATTACTTGAACGCGACAGTACAAACAACAGGAGCGACATATTTACAATTGTTTCAATGCATGCCGCGCGCGTTCCACCAGAGTCAGGAGAGACGGTCGACGCGACGAAGAGAAGGGAGTGAGGGTGATTGAATGAAAGAGAGGGAGGGAGGAAGAGAAGGAGCGCGCGGTCGACTCATTTACGCACCCACGTGTTCTTCAGCGGCGGCGTGCTGTTCTTACCGAGCGCCGGGAAATGGTTCTCCAACGTGTGGCTGGACATGTGCGTTCGAAGATCTCCACCGTTCTTCACGACCTGGCTGCAGGTCGCGCACACGTCCAGTCCCTTTGCCTTACCACCCAGCTCCCTCTTGTGTACCTTGAATAGTTCCTGCTGCTTGGCAATGTCCGGCAGTAGCACCAAGAGCTCGGGGAACACGTTCTCAAACGCATCGCTGCCCATCACCTCGCGACAGTGCGTGTAGTATTCTTCAGCGTCGCAGGTGCCGCCGCGAAAGAGACCGCTCACGTAGCGAAACTTGTCGATCTTGTCTTGGTGCAACAGCACCTCGTTCAGCCGCGCCACCAGGCAAGTATTGCGCTTTTGAAAGTCGGGCGGTGGCACGTAGACGTGTCCGGTGTCGTCCGGCGGCAGGATGGAGTAGCTCTCGCCGGAACTGCTGGTGAACGTCAGGCCGTTGCTGCCATGCAGTCGGTCAAGGCTGTTGTACTTGACGGAGAAACCTGGCGGCGGCGGTGGCACTGGCGAGCCGAATCCAGGAGGTGGGTTCGCGAAGTTCGCGAGCTGTCTGCTGCTGCTGCTGCCCAGAGCGGGGAAGTCCTCCATCTTGTGGATGTTGTTGTTGGTCGTATTGAGGCTATCTATCTTGAGCTCGCTGCGCTTCTTCTGCA